>NC_052549.1:1875128-2183319 GCF_016699485.2 Gallus gallus
AACAACAAGAATAATACAGAGAAAAACAGTCAAATACTGGTCATCTTGAAGCCTCTTTAATGGTTAACCAAGAGTCTGTGCAAAGTTATAGATACAAATGTACTTCCTCTTCAGTACTACTGTATAATAAACATGGAATCCATAAACTGGGCTAAAGCACAAAAATATCCACTTAACCCCTCTTAGGAAATATTGTCCCCCAAACTAAAAATATTACAGTAAGAAGTTGTCTTTCTCAGAGCCAAGAAATTCTTGCTACAAAAATGCCTAACAGATTTACAGACAGAAGGTTGGGAGTGGATACGAAGCACATGGGCAGAGGGTGGGGATGGGGCAACACGCGTCTCCTCCGGCCGAGACCTCCTGGACATCACAGGTCATGGTGGAGACACGACACGTTGCCTTGCTCGCTGCTGAGATTCCATTTCCAGATTTATTCCGACATGCTCATGTCATCGGTCCGACTCTCTCCTCACCCCCGGAAGGTGAAGTGTAGGTTGGTTTTCCCAAGTGGGATCTGGGCTCGTTGAGGGCACCTCCTTGGCAGCCTTGAGCCAGTTAGGAGAGGCTGTGAGCAGCACCTTCCACCATCTGCTCACAGGCACGCAACACACGAACGACCATTCTCTAAGAAGCAACCCCAGCACAGGCTTATTGCTAGCAACACTTTGTAGGAAAAATATTTCAGCCTCCTGCTCACATATTCCCCCTACTAACTTCTTACTCGACTGAAATACACTTGAACATGAAATCTGTATATGTTAAATATATTTCAGCTGAGGTTGAAACAAAACAAAGCTACTTCTCCATCACATGAACTGCAGATGGCAAATTGTTAACAAACTAGAATGCTTACTTCAAATACAATTATGGTTACCCTGTTTCATGGTGATTTTGTTTGATGTGGAGGAAGAAGATGAAGAAATCTTCCCGGCTATTAGGACCTACACTTCTCTTACAAAAACTCGATGCCAGGCTCTTGCAGACTTCTGGTGAGAAAGCTTCTGGTAGACAAAAGCACAGAAATACGCATGCTCGAAGCCCAGATTTATGGGATTAGCACTGCAGCCAGCCAGGTTAGCAGAACATAAATCTAGGCCAGGAAAGAAGGGCTTATTTCTGCATAACTTTTTCTCCCACCCACCCCATCCCCAAGAAAGAGAATATCGTTTATAAAAGGAACATTAAAACACCGAAAAATATTTTGTTTTTCCTTAAAATGCAATTCACTGTCATTAGAAGTCTTCCGTGACAAAATTTCTGTTCCGTATGGTCATCTGCACGGTTCATTAAAAACAGTTTTCCACATTTCTGTGATTCTGTGATTTCAAAGAGTGGGTCAATACATCTTTGAAGCTTAGATTGATACAGGGTCAATTAGAACTTTACGACTGCATTTTACAGTATGTACGTGTATATGTGTGTTTATGAGTAGACCCATAAACATACATGTATCAGTATCAATGAGATATTTGTATGTAATTATATAAAACCCAGTGCAGCTCACTATTAAGTGTCACTGCTTGGGGAATGCAAATAATTACCAGTTTGTAGGAAAGAATATAAACCTTTCTACATCACCCTCCCCCAGTCCCTGCACATGCACGCTTGGAACTGGATGCTCCACAGATGTGTTTTCACCTGTGAGTTGGAGAGAAAGACAGATCAATTCTTCAGAGTATATTAGATTAATCAAGGCAGATCATATTTTACTGTACAGAGGAATGTGACTGCTTACTGCTTTTGTCCTGAGTGCAGAATGAAATGGGGACTCAGACAAGAGGAGAAAGCAGAAAAGTCACAGTGCAGGTAACAGCGTTCCTCAGAGCTGCTGCCTGCTGGTGGGACCATGACCAGAAGGAAAGCAGTGTGAAGTCTGGGGGGCTGCATCCCCCTACCCCAGCACTCTCATTCTGGACAGACTGGATTGCAACACATCAGACACGATGTGGCAGGACAGTGGTGACAAACAACAGTAATAAAAATGTTTTTTCTCTTCTACAGTGTCTGTTGTGAGAGGGTCTCAAAGCACTTCAAAGACATTATGTTATGAACCCTCATAATGCCTCCATGGAATAGGAAAGTGTTGCTATTATCATTGTGTGTTGACCACAGAAAACAGAAATGCTGGGGACAAGATGGTGTACCATGACTCCCAGTCTTGGACCAAGTGCCATTTTGGTGACAAACTCTCAGAAGGAATAAAATCATGTAAGAACACCTGTATGTGCTGAATTGCCACTACTCCAGCTACCAACCCATTCCAACACACAGTGCAAACCAAGGGAACGCACAGTGCCCAGAAGAAGTTGCAGCCATTTGGGCCTTGGTGCCTTCTGAAAGAAATGGGCTGAAAATTGTCTGTGGTAGTGGCAGTCTCAGGGGAAATTTGGCCTAGAAAGGCTGTTAGATGGTTCTGATGGGACACATCTGCTTCAAACTGTTGTGTGGGTGGAAGAGGTGAGGAGACGGGGACAAGATTTCTTTGGAGGATTATTGACAAGTTAGCAGAAGGCCTGTGATGTTGGTCAGTCAGAATAAGAGAAGGCTCTGAGGTCAAAAGGCCTGGGGCACAGCATAGCATGGGCTACTTGTGTGGAAAGCTTCCGTATCTGCATCTGGTCCAGCAGCTTTTAGTTGACAAACTGAACACTTAGACAAAGATGAGAGCTTGGGACAAACAGCTAAGGAGATAGAAACAGTGTTGACCTACCCATAGCCTCACACGGTCGCCTCTGCTCCTCCAGCTCTGCCACCTCAGCTCCTGCAGACTTTGGGGTGGACTCTCCTCTCCCACAGTGTTCACATCTCTCTGCTTGCAGAGGGGAAGGTCCTGGCTTTGTCTGGGACAAAAATGAGTGGAAGAGCCCTGGAAACTTAGCAGGGACTGCCTCCCTGTCAGTCATGTGCATTTCTCTTCAAATCAGTCACAAACTTCTGGCTGCAAGGAAGTAAGTCAGCAAGGCCAATGTTTGCACAGTGATGTGCACCCTGTGAAGAAATATCCCATGACTGAACTGAGGAGCTTGGAGGTAGTCAGGGGAGAGGAGTGTCCATCAAAGCAAAGGGTCAGAAGATGAGGTGTGAGCCTTTTCTCACTTGTCCCTCCCACACCACTGAACTTCCACCCTGATCCATGCACAGTTCTGTTTTGCCCAAGGCTGCATGGTAATGGCCACTTAGATCACATAGGCTCTTATTTGTTCCTTTCCAGCTCAGTTTCCGTCAAACAAAGCCCCAGTACTTCTCTCAGATGGAGTCTATTCTAAACACAGTCTCCATCAGCTGAGGAAGAAAGCCCATGAACTAAGGAGCAGTAACCCCAGCGTGGTCGGGGAAAGAGAAGGGCCTTGGCTCCCTTTTGAAAACTATCACAGTGAAAGCCAACATGGCCACCCCACTGAAGCCTATTTCTGAAGTCACCTGGAATAGACAGCATGCTCCTCCTGCCTGTCCTGCACCAGAAGAACCAGGTGCTGCATCACGAGCCCCTGCACAAGACTCAAGCTCACAACCTACAATCAATGTATGCAGTATTGAGCTGGGAACATCATTAAGGCCAGGAGGCGGGAGGTATTTGTGGGGAGGAGGAGAAGAGAGCTAATTTAGACAGTTTGCTGAAGAACAAGTAGAAAATGAATCAGGGTGAGGATGTGAGAGAGATGTGCCATATGGAAATGCGTTTACAATCTAAAGTCATCCTTCTACCCCAAGGAGGGATGATGCCTGTCCTTTGGATTGGTGCATGGGTGTGTGCATGTGCTGGGGCTCTGAGTTCACAGCATGGACAGGAATTGCTGGGTAGTGCCCAGCACCACTGCAGCTACAGCACTGGGGCTGGGGTCTTCGGAACCGGAGACCCCTTCCTGGCCAAAGAAGGTTCTAGTGTGAGTTGGTTCCGCAGGATTTCAAAGGAGCACAAATAAAAGGAAAACAAATAATAATAATAAAAAAGGAACGACAAAAAAATCCAGAGCAGATCCCAATCTGTGTAGAAAGCCAGAGATAAAACCCTCACAAATTCTGGGCCCACGAGTCTATTCTTAAAAGAATTTACAAATATACATTATCTAATTACCGTTATATCAGATATACAACATGCCCGTTTATTATAATTATGCTGGATATATAATTTATATGCATGAAATGGAACTGTCTGCATGGTTAGAACTGGGACTCAGTGGAATTGGAATTTGGAAGGTTTCTTTTTGGGCCATTATATGGTGAGACAGCCATGGAAAATTAACAACTTGCTTTTCTGTAGACAGGCACTCTCAGCTTTGAGCTTCTGCTAAGGTCTGGAAAGAGATTTGCTACATACAGAGTTCTAGGTTGCAACTAAAAGAAAGAAACATGTTGGGAAACGGGAATTGGGCTGGTGGAAAATGCTATCAGGAAAAAAGACTCCTGGGGTGACGTTCAGATGAAACCCACGGTAGCCTTTCCTGGCAGGGGTGTTGGTGGAGTCAGCACTGCCCCCAGCACAGGTCGGCAGGGTGAAGCTGAACAAATTCTGGCACTAGAGCCTCAGCAGTGGCTAGAAGCTGGAGGAGAGATAGGCTGTTCCTCCTTCCTATTTACATGTTGGAGACAGTAAGATACTAGAATGAGTGGAGAAGGGGTCTAACAAGCATTTCAGTATATTTGTGCTTATTGAACACATCAACCCCACTACTTCCTACACTGAGAGAGCAGGCGATTTGTAGGCACTAGTATATTTTTATCTTATGAGTATATTTAATATAAACTAAATCTTTATTTCTCAGCCAGGCTATTCTTGTCCCTAGATCTGCCAGTCCCTTAGGAAAGTCTGCCCTTGAATTTGTTCCAAGGGTGAGGAAGAACAGATGGATGGGTGCTGGCTGGTACTGAGTGGTCTGGAGGTGATCCCCAGCTGCCAGAAGCTGACCTACTTGCTACTGAAAGGTCAACTGTGAGGACTGACATGAGGGATGAGAACAGGGCCCCTTCCTGCCAGGATGGAGCGCTGCATTTCCTCCTCCCTGTCAAGGGCTGCATGAGACTGGTTCTGCTTGTAGCAATTGAGAAGTCTTAAATTGATAAAAATAATCAGAGAATGTAGGTGAGCCCTTGGAAGGAGCCATCTACTTACTATGGCTTTCTTTGACAGAAACTGATGCACGTCAGGAAGTTTCCTCCATTATCCCTCACTATTTTCAGTTTGGTTGGGTTCTTCTTATGTAATCGATGTAGAAGGCGGCTTTAAAAACAACGTGGATGGGACTGTCAGAGAAATCTTTTCAGACACTGAGTTATTAGAGGTTATCTTGGCCTATAAGGCCACTGCAGTACGGGGTGCTGTGGCCACCCCAGTCCTTAATGAATATCTACAATGCTCGAGGTCATATCAAACAGTCACCTCTGTTTTGCTCGCTGTGCGGTAGTGGTGGTGGTGTCCTGGAATATAATGCAGTTGTTCTACCGTGTTGTGCCGTCGGGAGGCGAACGCTTGGCGCTTGGCGGATGTTGGGTTCATCCCTAAGGTATTGTACAAGTTATTTGAGGCACTAGGATGGGAGTGCATTTTTGTCATCCTGTAGCGATCCAAGACAGGTGTTGAAACAAAGACGTCTGTGTGTGACAATGCCCGCGACATGGACTGCTCGGGGTATCCCGACCGCTCCGGGGAGAGCAGAGGGTCCTGGGAGTGGAGACGCTCCGCAGACAGAAGCTGTTCATCTGAGAGGATCCGTTCATAGGACATGCTAAACTCCTCAGGCATGATCCTCTCAGGGGACAGCACCCTGTCCTGGGACATGGCCCTGATGGGACGGCGGGGCCTGTCCCTGTGGTTGGTCTGTTGAGACATTTTGATGACGTTGATGGGGAGCGTGCCCCGGGCTGCCAGGTCAGGCAGGTGTCTCCTCCTCATGTAGTACTCATCAGCCTCTTTGTCAGCTGTGGGAAAAGAAAGGGAATGGTTAGAAATGTTAGAGTGCTGTCCCACAGGGTGAGAATGGGCGGCGTGTTTCACACAGCCATGCAGAAGCCTCCCAGTAAGACCTGAGGGCTGTCTACTAGCAGCTGGCCCTGGGCATGGACATCCATGTCCGGATGCTGCCTGTTGGAGGGACACCAGCCCCACGTGAGTTACATGGCCATGGGTTTATCAGCAATAATTGTGTGCAGACAGGTGTAATTCCCTTTGTGACGCATCACACCTTCTTGCACAACAGACACAACAGACTCTGTGTGCTGCTGAGTCCAGAATGTGGTATCACACAATTCACAGAAACAGCAAGTTATGGAGCAGTGATCCAACATCACCTTCACAATGCACTTACAAAGAAAGCATAGAGAAAGCAGGGTGAGGCAGGCAATTTTCCCATTTGGGGAAACTCATACCTCTGGCCTCAGATACGGATGTGCTGTGAAAGCCCTAAGCTACCTCAAAACATTGTTAATTCTTGAATATTTGTAAGTGTGCTTACAGAGTGTCTCTGGTGGGTATGGGATGTTCGCTCTGAGATGTTGAATCATAAGCCTGAGGTTTTATTTTCCAGTGTTTCTACACACTGCTTGATATTGTGGAGTTTATCTCATGGAAAGTTGCTTGCTCAGTTTGCTTCTTCTCTGCCTTAAATGATCTCTTTGTTGCAGAGTCCTTTTTGGATTTCAAACAAATGCTTCAGCCTCAGGGAGGATTTTACCTGCTGCAGATGCATCCCAGCATACTACTTAAATCCCAGAGCAGATGGAATGACCTGATTCAAACAACTTGTGGTTTGAAGATGAAGGAAAAACTCAGCTTTCTGGTAAAACACTTTGATGTTCATATGCCTTATGCTAGGAGAGTAGGACTACCTAGCTGGAAGGAGGATCATCAATCTTTGGGTTTCAACACAGCACAGCTTGTGGACCATCATGATGTGCCTGCACCTGCAGGTGTAAAGCATGGAGCACGAGTCCCTTATCAGAAATATATTGTCATTAAATGGAAGTTCCCAAAAGTGTTTCCATGGGCTGGGGGGGGTGGAGGTGCGTCTAGAGCTCAACACTAAGAATCTTTATGTCTTTCTCCTCCATTTCCTTTTCTGAGATGTTTTCTTGATGTGTTCCATCTTTCCTGGCTCATCTGTGGCTCCAGAAGACTCAGAGTGAGATTCATCCCAGACACATGGCAAGCAGCCTTCATCTCCATGGAGAAGACAACAGAACATCCCCTGGTGTGCAGGAAGTGTCTTCCTCATTCAAAAACAAAGTGAAATTCTCCACCTTACAGAGAGAACAAGGTCTCTTGCAACTGATCTGATGGGAGCAGCCTGGTGCAGGGACCACAGAGTTGAGAACATACGCATAACCCAATATGCACTTATCATCTCTAGCCAAGTGCTGATGGACATCATCTCCTATATGCCACTCCTAGGGCCTGCCATAAAATTCCTTTGCAAAATCTTTTGTCTATAAGACGCATATGATAAAGATTGTAAGAAAAGGAAGGCCTTTCATTTTCCTAGCTGCAGTATTTCACTCTGCTGATACAGATGATCTTAGATGGGAAAGTATATGATGGTGGAAGAGCAAAAATGCACATGTAGAGTTTCTGAGGATGTTCAAGTGATAAAAATCACAAAGATCTGATTCAGAACAGTTAGGCAATCATGAAGCGGATGAAGTAGATGATCCTCTAGTGGGACAGCATCGTGTTCTGGGACATGGCCCTCATATTATGGTGGGGCCTATACCCTTGTCTTCCAATGCTTGTAGTCTGCGTAGACATTCAATATATGTAGCAGTTAAGCAGAAACTTGGTGAGATGTACTTAAGCAGAAACTGTTTATTCTGACACAGACATAAATCTGTAGTTTTTACACAACAGATCAGCTGAGGAATTGGCTGGCTGTCCCATGAGGCATAGTGTTAGCTGAGGAAATGTCAGTGCTTTATGATACTTAATTGGGTGCTGACAGCATCCCAGAAGTTTGTTCACAAGAGAGCATTTAAAAGTAGTGCCTTGGGCTCTTCAGGAAGAACTCATGATGCTGCAAGCAGCCTGTGCTGGGTGACCTCACTCACTGATTTCCTCCTCTCCCACCTGCTCAGTGCTCTTTGATACCCCCTGGATGTTGTTCCTCATGTTCCCGCAAACAGTCCACACAACCCAGTGGGTCCATGAGGAAGATGGCTGGTCCTTCTTCATCCAAAAATGCAAGCTGAGAATGCATGTGCTGAAATGCACGCCCTGTTAGCACCACCACTACTGCTGAGCTCTTCTTAACAGCCCACACTCTGCCAGGGCATGAGGATTACCCAGAGCTCTCCTCTGTTGGCATGCTCACTGTGGACAGGATTTGCTCAGCAGAGTGTATATTATAGAAATGCGTCCTTTTTTTTTTTTGGTAATGAAAAACTTCTAGGAAGAATCTTGTTGCAAATGTCAGAGAGAAGCTCCCCTGGCATCCAACCCTTGTGCCTTTAAAACCACCTTTGAGGAAGCCTGGGAAGAACTAGGGAATTTTGATACGGCCACAGTTATGTTAGATATTTGTATTCTATCCTGTGGCCATAGATAGACTTGCACACACTTAGTGTGCATGGACTTGATAATGATGTTGGTTGGTTGCAGAATAGGAGCTGAGCAATTAGCACTCTGGCACTTGGCCTCTGCTCTGGATGAGAGAATTGCTGCTGGATTTGCCCAAGTGACTCTAAATAGATGTAATTAAAGCACAGAACATCCCAAATGGAGATGTGCTTGGATGCTCACACCTGGCCACGGTAATTGCCAGAGGAGCTAAACCAGCTTAAGTGAGGTTTGCAGTGGTTTGAGCCTCCTAGTGAGGCAGCAGAATCAGCTGATTAAAAGTGGCTCAAAGTTGCTCCTTGCTAATTTAGATGAGCAATGCAGCACGGTCTACACTCCAAAAAGTTTTGCTAATTAGAAACATTAAAAATAGCCTTTCATTAAAAATACCCCATCTGCACTGTTTTAAGAGATGGAAGATGGAAGTCTGCATGGCCTTTTGCTGGCAGTTGCTAACCCATTCAGGTCCTGGTTTCACTTTAAAGGTGTTCCTAAGCTCATATAAGCTGCCTCCTCCTTTGCTGCTGAGAGACAAAGGTAGATGTTGGCACAGCCATTCCAGGAACATTTTCAGGTGTGGTCAAACTTCACATCTCCTTCTCAAATGAATCAAAACTGTAAACCATCGACAACATCCTGGTTTAATTAGGCAGCAGGCAGACTTAGAACAGGCTGCTGACTCTGGAAGGTGATGTCAGTTGAGTGTTACTGGAGCAGCGATGGAGGACATAGCTCCATGAGAGGCCAAGAATCACACCAGTGCCGTTGTGTAAGGGGAAGCTCTACAGCAGTGTTTCCATACCAGAGAAGAACAGTGAAACAAACATGGCTTCAGGCTTCAGAGCTTCAAGGCTCCAAGTGCATCACCAAGTGCTGGTGGTGCTGGAACTGCTGATGTGTGGTCACTTTTGTTTGCTAAAACTGAAACTGCAGAATCAAAGAATGGTTTGAGTTGGAAGGGACCCTTCACGGCCACCTGGTTCAGCTCCCTGCAGTGAGCAGGGACAGCTACAGCTTGATCAGATCTCAGAGCTCTGTCCATCCTGACCAGGGAAGGGTCACCCACCACCTCCCTGGGCATATCCATGTGCCCAGTACCTGAAATCTTCCAATGTGTTTCATCCCATCCTCACTGCATCAGCAAGTTCACAGGGATAACGAGACACTGATACTGCTACTCCTTATTGTTTTATTGATGTTCATGTGATAACTGGCATTTTTAATTTTAGCCAAAATAAAACTGCAGCTGAATAGGTTTCTCCCTTATAGATGTGCTTAAAATTCAAAAAGGTGTCCTGAGTGGATTTCTAAAGGCCAGAAATGATGAGCAGACAGGAGGAAATCACTGGTCTATTGATTAATGGAGATCTCTCTTTTTTAAAAATGAAAAGCCAGTCTCATGTTTATGGGGCTTCACTCATGTTTTTCAAATGCTCAGCAGTAAAATTAGGGGAAATCATATTTTTCTGGATAATTTCTTTTTCTTTTCTTCCCATTCATTCGCCTCCCCAATGTTCCTGGAACATTGGCAGGACTTGTCTCCCCAGACATCCAGAGTGCTGACTGCTTTAGGACAAGCTGACCTGCACAGGAGATTTTTGTTTCTCTCATTTGCAGGGAGAGCCCCAAATGAACGTTTCCTCACATCTCACCTCAGCCTGCCTAAGTGAGAAAAAGCCAATGCAGGAAGGCTGAGCACAGGTCCTGCAATGCTGTAATTAGAGTGTATGGGAACTGTTGAATCACAGCCTGAACCTCTGATTGACCACCTGAGGTGAGCGCTGAGTCAGCCACAGGGGCACAGGTGATGGCAATTTCACCCGAGTGACCGGAAGCCAGGAGCCAGGCTGCACCCCTCCTGGACCCCATTTAAGGGCTGACTCCCAAGGAAGAAGGTTCTCTATCTGGAGATTGTTCCTTTTGGAGTCCTTCTGTGAGCCCAGGATATGGGTAAGCTCTTTATTTTATTACTCCTTCATAAACACGATAATCTCTCTGATCCTATATCTATTTCCTTTACAGTCTGTATACCTGTTTGCCATACATAGAGAAATGAGGTGCATTGGTGTGTTTCTGAGGAAAGAGAGTGGAAAAGCAAAGGATGATTTTTCTCCCCATGGTTGTAAGTTAGTATGATTAAAACATATGCACGTTCATCTGTATGTAAGGTCATCAGAGCAATTTATTTGCTTTTCTTTCTCAGCAGTTCCAGTGCGTTCCCTTGTTGGCCTTGTCTTTCCTTTCTCAATTGGCTTTAACATTTTCAAGCTGCCAAGTCATTTGTGATGATCCTTCAGCCAATACCAAGTGGTTTAATATGCCTGAAAATATTAGCTTCCTTTCGGACTGACCTTTCTCACTCAGCTGGGAGCAGCAGTTCCCTGGGGGTCTGGACAGGGCAGAATTAACACAGATGCTCTTGCTCAGCTGTGTGTTTCTACACTCTGCTTACTGCTGCTCTTCCCCTGCACAAGCCCAGCATCAAAAAGTGGCTTGTTATCCAGCAATGGGTTTGATAGTTTGCCAGAGGAATTTAGGGGTCAGTGAGAGACTGGCACCTTGATATGGCAGAGATGGCTGTCCTTCATTGCTGATTACAAAGATGCCTGGATGAAACAGAGGCTAGATCCCTGATGGCTGAAGTAGGGTAGGATCTGACCATATCCCCACTGAGCTCTGTCTCCTCATCTTTAGCAAGGTGATAGTAAATGGCATTTATTTGTAGTTATTTAGTTCAGATGCCTTTCACTAGTGGTGAAAACAAGTGATGTTTAACCTGAAGAAACCCAAACCATTAGCTGACACACAGATTCAGTATCTAATGCCTTTTGTTTTTCTCAAATAGAAAGACAGTATTTGTAACTGACCTTTTCACAGCATTTTTGTTTTTAACGATGGCAGGGAGTTCATTAGAAACAACTAATTTTGTATATGAAAACCTGAAATACAACAATTCATTTGCAAAGCCCCAGGTTTTCTGTTGTCTGTAGCTCCTTTATATGGAATAAGAAAATGATTTTGCTGGCTTTGTTAAAGGGGAGGTCTGAATTCCTGTTTTCCTTCTGACTCTGGAGAAGACTGGCTGTAAGAATGGGATTCATTGATCCTTCTTCTCTGAGAGAGCGGTCAGGTGCTGGAATGGGCTGCCCAGGGAGGTGGTGGAGTCACCATCCTTGGAGGTGTTCAAGGAATGTTTAGATGATGTACTGAGAGACATGGTTTAGTGGGGAAATACTGGTGGTAGGTGGATAGTTGGAAAAGACCTCCAAGATCACCCAGTCCAACCTTGGTGATTCTATGATTCTAAAGGTGCAATGCATACACAAGCCCAGTGGTAGCGTGGGGTGATTAGCACTTTTAGAGCTGAAACTAATTATGTAGTTACCTAAACATACAGTGTCAGTAATTGGTTTGGCATTTATCAGCCACTTTTCATGGGGATGCAAACTATACCTAGATCTGCCAGTGATGGCCAAATAGCTAGTGTTTTCCTTGTAGGATGCAAGAATTTCCTTCTAGGGCCAATGCTGCTGAAGTGGTAAGAGTGTGGATGAACCCCACATATCTTCCACAGCCAATGACCAGAGTAACTCTCATTCCTAGACTGATGTCAACTTCCAGGTGTCCCCTGAATGGGGACAGGAACAATGGCTGCCCAGTGGGGCAGGAATGGCTCACTGGTGAAGCTGCTGAGAAGGGCTGAGGGGTCCTGGTTGACAGAAAACGAGAGCCAGCAGTGTGCGCTTGGAGCCTGAAAGGTCAACAGTATCCTGGGTTCCATCAGAACAGGGGCAGCCAGCAGGGCAAAGAGGGGATTGTCCCTTTCTACTCTGCCCTTGTGAGGCCCCATGTGGAGTACTGCATCCAACTCTGGGGACCTCAACACAGGAAAGATGTGGAGATTTTGGAGAGGGTCCAGAGGAGGGCCACGAAGACGCTCAGAGGGCTGGAGCATCTCTCCTATGAAGACAGGCTGAAGGAACTGGGCTTCCTCAGTCTGGAGAGAAGGCTGTGGTGAGACATCATGGCCTTCCACTATTTGAAGAGTTTAGAAATATGAGGGAAATCAACTTTTTACATGGGTAGATAGTGATAGGACAAGGGGGAATGGTTTTAAATTAAAGGAAGGGAGATTTAGATTAGACATCAGGGAAAGTTTTTAACAGAGAGTGGTGAGGTGCTGGAACAGCTGTCCAGAGGTTGTGGATGCCCCATCCCTGGAGGTGTTCAAGGCCAGGTTGGATGGAGCCCTGGGCAATCTGATCTAGTACATGATCTAGCCGTTGGCAATCCTGCCTGTGGGGAGGAAACGGGGGTTGGAACTTAATGATCATTGAGGTCCCTTCCAACCCAAGTCATTCTATGAAGAGGAAGGCTGACCCCATGGATCAGACATCTGGTAAGGTAATGACCAGTGTGTGGAGGGAGTTGCTTGGTCAGAATGAATTTATATTCAGTGTGAGCTGGATAAGCACTTCAGGAGTAGATACAGAAAAGAGTAAAGTTCTGATGTACATTTCCAGATGCTGGCTGTGGAAGATGGGGGAGGTTCAGTTAGTGTGTGTTTGTTTTTTAAAGTTTCAGTGAGATGCATCAATATCCTTAGCAGGAAGCTCAAGGTGTTTTCAGTGAGCATCTATGCTCAATGTATAAAATGATAGATGAATCTCAGGCTGCAAGAGGTCTGGACCATCTCCTTCATCACAATAAGAGCCCCAGTAAGAGTCATTGGTGCAATTCCTGGTGGATGCTTCCCTAACTGTTTCCAGAAATGTCAGGACAGACATCTCCCAGCCTCTGAGCTGGAAGTACTTATCCCAGGTAATCCTGAGCATTGGAAATCAATTAGAAATGAAAGAGCAATTCGGGGGCTATCCTCAGTTGGCTATTTTTACACTATTTCATCTGAAAAATGAAAATAAATCATCACCTTGAAATGAGGACATTTTAAAGCAGTTATGTTTCAATGTCATGATTTCAAGGGTTTCCCAATATTGAACAATATCATCAAAGCTACTGAAGAACATGGACAACTAATCACAGGGATGCAGGGAAGGGAAAATGCTTCTGGTTAGGAGAGTGACTCCGAATGTTATCAGGAAGAAAAGTCACGTACATGGCAGTATCCAGTCCCTAAATACCTTATCTCTGCTCTACAACATGGTTAAGCACATGCTTACTTTCCAGCATGTCAAATATACTTGCCTAAATGTTAAACACGTATTTAAATTCTGCAGTGAAGTGCCAAGGAGTGGGCTGAGATTTTTATGTGCTGCATTTCTGTTGCATTTTCTCTTCTGGAAAATCCTCTGCATGAGGATGTGCTATGGACAGTCCAAGGGCTTCTCTGCCACTTCATTTTGTACGTCTCTCTTAGCAGGCTAAATTGGGAATGCAGATTTTATACAGACCAAGGAAGTAGCATCTGCTCATTGTCCTGATCTGCTTTCAGTGAAGCTATTGCAAATATAGACCCTGAAGTTATTTTTCCAACTGAGGCAGCATGAATACCTGGCTGCACTCAGAAGATGTCCATGTAAACACACTACAGATTTGACATCTCAGTCTGGAGAGAGCACTTTTCATCACAAATATCACTTATTTCTAAATCTCCCTGACACTGAAGAGATTTCCATGTGAATATTCGCCATCAGGAGCAGCGATGTGCTGGAGCATTGCAGGAAAGTTGACAGAACAATGCAATATGTATAACAGCAAGAAAGAGTAGATACTAACTGGCATGAACAGATCAGAGAGCAACACATAAAGACATCAGCAATGCACCAAAGACCAGTGTATGATGCTGGTCAAGACCATGGAGCATGGTGGACTGCAGCACTGCTGAGGACAGGCAGATGTGCTCCTACTGAAATGGAGGTTCCCAGCCAATTCAGCAGCTTTTTATCAGCCTGGGTTTGTCATCTGGTTCCAGCTGCTCCTGCAGATGGTGAGATATCTGCCCTGGGTGCACGGGGCTGAGCTGGGCTGCTCTGAGCAGTCAGCTTGGCTCATGTTGGCTCCGGCAGAAAGCAAAAAAGGATTCTCAGATGACTCTATCAGGAGCAGAGAGAGGCGGAGCAGGGGGAGGCAGCACAGGACGGAGGTCAGTAAGCAAATAACCACATGTGCTCTCACAGTAATGAAGTGGCTCTTTCTCTCTAATCTTCCTTGATGGGAAGCGACAGCCAGGAGAATCATTACTGGAGATGCCAACTTGGGCAGTACAACAACAGAGGGAAGATTATTGCCTTAACGTTGTGCCCACTGTGACTTACAAGCAAATGAGATACAAAGGAAATGAAATGAGCTGACACCTACTTAGTCTCTTCAGAGAAGAATATTTACTTGGGTTTGTCTTGACGGCAGACTCGTAGGATGGTGGGAGGTGAGAGAGGTTCTGGAAGGACCGGGAGAAGGACAGATCGTAAGGTTCGGTGGCAGAAGTAAGGATGTTGTTCATCCGTGGCTTGTCTGCAAAGAAGAAAAAAAGAAAAAGACATGTCCAGAGCATGCATCAAAACAAGCTGAGAGGGGTGAACTGTTCCCATGGTGCTGGACAGGGAGAAGTGCTGTAACTGAGCCATCCTCAGCGACAGCTCCTGGACAGGAACTGGCTCCAGCAGGTTGGAATAAAATGGATTATGTGGCTTTGCTTCCTTGTCCACAGTGATCATGGAGACAGGCAAACTGCTGCCTTGAAAGCCTCCAGACAGACCAACCAAGGGGTCTGGTGGAGTGAAAGTCAGCTCACTTACCGTGGAGGTCTCCATCATGGTGTGGTGGACTGACCCCATTGCATCCTGCACAAGTTCATGCACCATCACCTACCTTTACCCCTGCAAGATACTTTTCCCATCACCATAGCCATTGAAATGTGTCTGTGAGTTCATTTTAATAATCACATTGCTCTTTCATCATGCCAGAACTCAGGTCACTGCTCCAAACCTGGAAGCTCCCATACAAAACCCCAGTCCATGGCCCAAGTATTCTGGTGGGCTCTGGGGGTGGCCATCCATCCCCTGCTTGTGGTGAAGCATGAAATGCAGTTGTGCAGTTCACATCTGGCTGCTGTCAGAAGATGAAGAAGGCTTGGAGGGGTTCCTGAGGCACAGAAGCAGGGCTGGAGGATGCTGCCCTCTGCTTGTCTTCACTTTGCTGGTCACTAAAGGGGCCCCTGGTCAGCTTAAAACTTCCTCTGCTAGGATGCTAATGCTGAGGGTGCTGTCAATAAAGATTAGCACTGAGCTGGGATGTTAGAAGTCAAGTCCAGGCAATCTGCAGAGTTTGCTTTGTAACTGAAATCACATCCATTTGCCACAAGCTGGATGGAAAATGGTCTTTCATCTCTTCAGTTAAGGGACAGAGGCCTGCTCAATTTGACTCCCTGGTGTTCGAGTACTAAAATAGAGATAAGAGTATTGAAAATAGCAAGGACTGCAATTGTTGGGAGCAAAGCTAGAGCAGGCTACAGGGTCATGGAAAGGGGATCTGCAGGGGCTTGCATCAGTGTTGGAATACGTTAGCTGGGTCAAAAGGCCAAGGAGCTGGACACCTGTGGTGTGATCTGACAGGGAAATCAGAGGGCAAAATGTTCTGATGCAGCTGAGGAGCAGCAGAATGCCTAGATTCACCCTTCCCTGTCATGCAGCCCTCCAAAGGGTACTCATGAAGGGCAATGCAATGTAAGCTCAGCACTCGTTCATGTGCCTTTAGACTCTCATAGACCCCCCTCTGGTCTATGGACTGCTGTGAGCTAAGTCACAGCTTCTGCCCAAAACTGGAGCAAATGCGCCAGCCCTGTGCAATGCCCAAACATTTTCCAGCTTCTCTCATCTCCCAGAAAAAAATGAAATGACAATTACCCAAGTGGAGTGCAGGTATTTCAGCAGATATTTTCTAGGCTTGATTCCCAAATTCAGCAGTTTCAGTCAGACAACCTCCTCCCCTGCTGTGTGGGTTTTGCATGGAGTCCTGCTTGCATTGGAGAACAGATATTTTCTCAGAGCACTCACATTTTGCAAACTTCCTTGGTGTTCCCTGTTGCCTAAGAATGAGTGCAGTGGTTCCCATGTGTGTGGGGAAGCAGAGCTGCCTCCACAACCTTCCTCCCACTGTGACTCCTGATAGATATTTTAAAACTTCTGTCCCCTATCCCTTGCATGCTTCTCAGCCAAGGAGAGGCTGACGGTCCTGTCTTCCTGCAGAAGGCTGCTCAGGGCTTCCCAAAGCCAGCATCCTCAGAGTGCTCCTCTGCAGCTCCCATGGGGCTCCAGAGGCACTTGAGCCATGTGGGCTATGCCAGAGCATCTGTGACATACACAGAGGGTTGGAAGAACTGATGTGGGACCTATGAGAGACGTGGTGCCCCCCGTGCTTAGGTACTTGAATGACAACCACCATGTCAAACAAACCCCAAACTCATTCCTTCCTGCCCCTGTTGTCACTGACTCCATGCACTCCTCCACACAAGGAAGCCTCCTGCAGAGCATCATACTGGGGCATTCTTCCTCAGTATCTATCTGTGGGGTTTTGACTGTGAGTAGAGGAGTGGCTTTTTCCCACCTGACCCAGCACAGGGCACCACATCCTGTATGGGGAGCACAAAAAGGTGAGGGGTAAGGAGATGTCTCTGCCATGGCACTTATCAAGCACATGCATGCTCACTTCTGGGCTCAACAGCTGGCAGCCAGCGACAGCCACCTGAACAAAAAGGAAAAGCCCAGTTCTCTGCCAGAGCATCATTTTGATCCTCATTCTGAGAAAATACAAGGCACTTTCCAACAGAATTTAGCAAAGGCAAAAATTTCCTCTTTACAATGCAATAACCGCCTTGGTTAATAAAAGCTTCTTCCCTCCTGGTTACGTATGTCTCTACACTCCTGGAATAGTTATTGCTTGGAAAAAAGAACATAACCCCAAGTGAGCTTATAGCTAATGTATCATTTCTCTGAGAGTGTTATTTTCCTGCTGATGACTTCAACCCATGTCTAATAGACTGACTGCAGGATTAGGAAGTGCATCACATCATCAGGGAGGTGGAAACAATTGATTAGATATTATCCAGTAAACAGAGACTCTATCAGCATTGAAACGATGTGCCCACTCCTACTTGTGCTTGTAGGGCAAGGACCCTTGGGTAACATCTCTTTGCAAATCTTTCAGCTAGAACCTGTATCTAATCTCCATTCTGCATGGAGGTTTGGATGAGCTGAAATAAGCCCGGTTATATGCATGGAGCTGTGTTCAGTGCCGAAGCAGGAGCATTAACTGACTACTTGCATGGAGAGTGTGAAATAAAGTGCCACACATTTATCCAATGGGCTTCTGCAGAATCACTGCATCTTCGCACTGCTTCTTCCATCCAGCCAGTCAGGAACAGACCATCAATATTTTGGCAAATGAGAAGTCACCTTGAAATTCACTACCTATTGTTGAGCAAAATAAGGGGTACCTGAAATGACCAAGATGGCTTCAGATGTCTTCTGTGTAATATAGTCTGAGGGCAACACTGGAGAACTGAGAGGTGCTAGAAAGGAGAAACCTCTTCTGCAATTTAAATTCTGAGACTAATTCAGCCGTAACTCTTTGCTTCTACACCAAATTTGAGTCACACCTTTCCCTGGTCTCCCTTTTTCCTTTGTGGTGTTTATTTGGCTTCTATGGAAGGTGCTAGACCTAATTAATTAACGAGGTGTAAATAAAAAGATCTCTCCATTTCCTGCATGGCAGCTGAGGTTGCTCCATTCCCCAGCATTGCCACTCATTCCAGTTCAGCTCTACATTCTGGGCAATGGCAAATGTCCACTGGAAAACAGAGGATGTGCTATGCTCACTGCAATTGCCTTTGAAAGTCAGTTGCCTCACCTCCATCCTGCAGCCCTGTGCCAGTTTATGCCCCTCTGACGCACCATGCTTCCTGGGCACAATTTGCAAAGCTATCTGTAGAGGAGCAAGGAGGAAATTAAGCTATCGCAGCGCACAGCACACACTACAGAGATGGGGACATCACCCAGCAGCCTCTTCTGGTTTCTAAATTCTCCTTGCTATAGCATCAAAGCAACGATACCTTTTTACAACCAACGCAACATCTTAAGATTCTGAAAGCATCTCTCTTTTTAATTCAGCAGGAGAGGGCTCAGCCCTGCAGCACTTCCTCTTTGCTGAGCATGGATCCACCTGCGTGGATTTCAGGGGCTGCAGCTCCTCCCTCTGCAATTGTGGATTCATTCCTCTGTGTTATGCACACACCCAATGGCTTTATGATCTATAAAGGAAGGAAAAGCTCTCCCTGTTGAGTGAGAGCCTTGTTCCACTTCCAGCACTCAGGGCTGAGAAGCAGGCTCAGGGTTTTCAAAGCTGGAAGTTTGTGTTGTGGAAAGCAGACCCGAAGTCCCCACAAAGCAGCTTGTTCTTTAACAGCAGTTTTCTGTCTCTAAGTGTGTTTACACGAGGCACAGAACCTTTTGACGACAAGGAGAGGAGCAAATGATAACCAGGAGGAAAAACAAAACAAAACAAAGCAACAAAAAAAGTGAATTTATGGCAAAGTTTTAAACAAAGCTCAAGTGGCAAAAACGATGTGCTCCATATTTGCATATGAGCCTGCACATATGTTGTGCGAATTTCTCAACATATTTCAGCAGATGCCTTTAAAACATTCACCCGGGGAAAGCAAACAATGTCACCTAGAAGAAGCTGATACATCCAAAGCCTTCTGCTGCTCAGCTTCAGCTCGTCACAGCCTCAGCCCTCTGTCACAGCACGCGCTGCTCCCCCAGCACCGCCTTCTGCTCAGCCACTTGAAGGCTCAGATACAGTCTTCTCCAATTCTGATGCAACCTCATACAGAGGGACACATTCCCCAGGAAAATCTGCCTGCATCAGTTGGTGTTTGGTACCTCCTGAGCCATCCTGAGCCATCCTGGGAGTGCCACACTGCTACAGCAGGCAAATAACTGGTGTGCACTTTAGAGGAGGGGTAAGGAGGTGGAACTACCTGTGTTTTCAAACATCTTTCTTTTCTTCTCGTTAAAAAACACCGTTATTAATCATGTTTACATCTCTCACAAAGAATCTCACACAGTGTCAAACATTTCCAGCTCAGCTGCTGCGGTGTAAATCAGCAGCTCCCCAGTGGGTAGCTGCCCTCGTTTGTAGGAGTTGGAGGTGTGGGATTTTACATTCAGTTAGTGGAGAATGAAATACCTCTGCGTATCAGGATGACTTTTGGAGGAGGTCTTTTAGGCCTCATTGAAGAGTAACGAGGTGTTAAAGAAACAAAGTGAACTACACCGGCACACTGCAAGATGATGCCCCTACAATAAATGCACACAGCACAAATGGCGTAGCTGAATCGTATCAGTATTGGCATGAAGATGCTTCTGAGCACACATGGCCCTGTGCTTACAATGGTGTTGTCACAGAGAGCAGCTTCTCAGGTTCTTCCCATAAGGAAGAGTGGAGACATGGTGCTCACCTGGGTTCTGGGATATGGTGGGCCATGCAATGGGTGTCCTAACAACCTCCACCTGCAAGCTGAGGGCTCCATGCTCAGCCCCTCCGTACCAAAGCCATGAAAACAGTGGTTCCTTTGATCACTGAGTATTTAGAATAGACTAAATAGAAAGACCAGTTACTTCAGTGCTAAATACAAAGACAGTTGCCATTGAAGCCCCTGGAGCTCAGCACACACTAACAGAGGCTGCTTGCATCCCTTACGTGCACCCATGACCTCAGCAAACCAATGTGTCCCCTGTGTGGAGGGTGTAGGACATCAATGTAGGATATTACTAGCAAAATTTTGGGTAAAGATAGGTAAATGACAATCCACATTCACCAAAGGGCGTCAGTCTGCCCTTGTATTTGTGTAGTGCACCAATCTCTGTGCAGTTTGATTAGCAAAAGTTGTGCATAAGGTGGTTGAAGCATTGATTGCCACTGACATCTCCGTTACATATGGTGACTGGAATGCATCAGAAAGTTGGCACTGTGCTGTCTGGTGCTCCCAGATCACCTGGCTCATCTCTCCCCCACTTTCATTAAAGATCTGCTGCTCTGCAGAAAGAACGTTGTAACATAATGTGTCTACTGGTTCTGTAGGTTATATTCCAGAGATCTGATTATCTTCTAATTTCCTCACATATATTACTACTGGGGATAAATCTAATTTAAACAGTCCTTAATTGTTATGATTTTGTAAACAGTGTCTTAAACACAATAGATACAGAACTCTCAACAAATTGTTGAAGGAGATGCGACAGTACAGGGAATCATTTTCATATCCTCTGGGATTGTCCCACATTGAAGCTTCGGGTCTGATGTTAGAAAATTGATGCAAGAATTATTTTAGCAATATATCCCCCAAAGTCTTGTTACTGTGTGGGAAGGAATGCCCTGAATGTCTGAAATGAAGAAAGGGAAGGAAGGAAGGGAAGGAAGGGAAGGAAGGGAAGGAAGGGAAGGAAGGGAAGGAAGGGAAGGAAGGGAAGGAAGGAAGGAAGGAAGGAAGGAAGGAAGGAAGGAAGGGAGGGAGGGAGGGAGGGAGGATGCTCACATACATTCAAATTTGTCCAAAGTTCACGTGGGTATGGCTACAAAACTGAATTTACCTCCACAAGAGCAAACTCAGACGTTATCTGTGGAAAAACACTTGACCAGATTCAAAATTTGAAGTGAAGCCATTTGTTCCTTATGTTTTACCAAGCATTTTTGAGATGATCATCAAAGGCAATGAGCTAAGATAAGAATTATGATATGAACTTCCTACTAACTATATTATTTGGCAATTTCCTTGTTATTTATATGGAAATAAAAAAATGTTTATACGAGGCTCTTAGTGGTTTAGCATAATTAAATATGCAGTAAATATAATGGGATTAAACTTAAGTAGCAGTAAAAAATAAAGTAATAAGCTTTACTGAAACTGAGCCGGAGCAGTCAGCGTGTTACTGCCTCAGTTCTGTACTTTAGTTTCTATTTTTTTCATATTTTAAGATTTTTTATAATGTTTTTTGTGTGTGCTTATTTTGTATAAAAACCGAGCAGCTAAACTGGTGTCAAAAGGTGTATTTGCATTTCACCCGGAAAACTTAGTTTCGCATCTAGAAAGAAGTATTTGAGCACTATATTCACCTTTTACATACAAAATCTCTGTGTTTCCACAGACAATTGTAGAATTCTTCATCTGGAGCTAAAATCTGTAAAATTAAAGACTAGATTTAAGGAAACCACGACCAAACTTCTGATTTCAGTGGAACTGAGGTCTGAGGGTTACTGAAGCAGAATGTAGGACTATAGGTCCTCTGTAATGGGACGTTCAGTGCCCTAGAAGTGAATTAGGTACACAAGCAGACCCTCACCACGAGAAAATCAACAGCCTTCTTACAGAGGCAGGACACTGGAAGACATGCTGCTGAACTCTGGGCCTTCAACAGCCCTGTGGTCATTGCTCTTGATCTTCACTTGAAATTGCCTTCTCCAGCATGTCCTGTTATCCACAACAGGATAAATACATGCCACCTCTCTGTGCACCCTCCATTCCAGCCAGGCAGCAGGAAAAGGAAGACGTTCTTCTCACCCTGTGTTGGCTGTGCTACCAGCACTAGGCTAATTAAATGATAGCAGCCTGGCAGAACAGATTATACACGATCTCATCATTAATGAGTAGTTATTCTTTCCTGCATCGGAAGCATTCAGTGTAATCACGTGGCTGCACAGCCCACTGCACTGGGCATACCCTTGCACTGAGGAAATGTGTGCTGCAACCCAAGGCAAGTTAAACCAGAGGATCTTGGTTTTTAGCTCTGGGAAACTGATGCTGAACCTGAGCATCTCAGATAACTCAAGTCCAGTCTGTTTTGTTGTTTTTTTTTTTTCTTGAGCCTTGTGGTTACGGGTTGACTTCATCCTCTTTCAATTTGTTTCTTTACAGGAAAGAAATCTGCCATAGTAATAAAACAGAGTGCTTGGATATGGAACTGATTGACATTACCTGTATTCACAGAGGGCTCATCACAGTGGCATCTGCAGGCAGCAGGACATAGGCCACCAGATAATATCAGTTCATGGAAATGATTGGCCATCTTCATACTGTGCCAGACGAGCAAAACTGTGTTTAATGGGAGTACTGCAGGTTGCTTCCAAAATGCTGTTGGGCGGAATAACTGCTCCGGTACAACAGCACATCTGGGTCACTCCTGCATGCTGAGAGCTTGTTATGATTCCCAAAACCTTTGGGGATACTGATGATCTGGTGCTTCTTGCTCTGCATTTACAAAGGACTAGCTGTACGATGTAGGGAAAGGCAAGCATTGGGGGCTTGACTGTCCTCCCTCCTCAGTGAGGAGGACCCCTGCAGAGCCCTGGGCCCCACATCTACCACAGCTGGGTTGTGGAGAACCTCTCTGCTTATTCCCACAGTTACACGACTTTGGACGGTCACTGAAATAGGAATAGGAGGAGAAAGTAAGGAATGATAACATTGCTAGGATGATGGGAGGTGGGAGAGAGATCATCAGCACAGAGCCTCTGAGCTTTTGTCCTTACAGGCATACTCCAGTTTGCAACAACCTGCCCTCTCCTTCACATAAACCAGGTAAACTGTATCCCTGCTGGGTGAGGCAGCCCCTGGGGAGGCTGTGGGGAGCTCCTCCACACACAGGAGGGATTTTCTGTCTGCTCGTGTTGAAATGTCTTTCCATGTTAACAAGACTGTTCACTTAGTGGCATGCCACCTACATCCTCTGCCCTGCTTGCAGTCTGCTGGTAGCTTGAGAACTGTTCTCTGTCTTTTTGCTTCAGCAAAGAGTGAACTTGGGCCATGTGTGGTGCAGGGCACGTCCTGAGCCTTGCACTGGTTTCTTTCCCTTTGCTTGTTGCAGGTGTCCCTTTGTGGTGGGTGCGAGGAAGGCTGAGGGGCAGAGCTCAAAAATGCAGTGCTCAAAGAGACAGCTCATGTCCACCTACAGATCTGCATAATCACACAGAAAAATGTATGCCATGTCCTACCCGGGAAGAGAATTAAATTAGATCTGTGGCTTTGCTGAACTATCTCAGAATTTCAGCAATAAATTATGAATACTGAATGCTCTTTTGATCCCTTATTTGAGAAGTCCAAATGCCTCTTTAAACTCACCAAGCAGTGGCTCATCAGCAGCAGCACTCCTATATCTTAAATGAAAAGTGGCCATGACCACACAGATAACTCAGGAACAAAAGATAACTCCAAATCATACTGTTATTTGTAGTCAGATCATCCAAGTTGCCTTGTTCAACCAAAATCTTCAGATAACAGTAGTGTAGAACAAAAGCAAAAGTTTCTAACCCAAGACCATGAATATGTCTGTTTTGATTTTCTCTGTCAAGCCGATAAAAAACAAAGGTATCTGTCAGGTCCAGAGGGAAGTTTAACTGTTTGAGCACATGCTGTTAGTTTGAATTACTGAATGCAGTTGGGTTCTAGAGATGGAACTGCCTTAACACTTCTGCACATATGCAGGTAAGGTGGGCTCACCTGGGTCTGGCGGGGCAGCTCTGGGAACCTGGCATGCTGGGGATGTGAGGAGCAAGTAGGAGGAGGCAGAGAGAACGAAATACAATTCCAATCCTTTTAGGATTCTTATTAAAGTAATACATTATTGAAAGAAAAAACAAAGTGTTTTGGAGAGAGTTTGAGGCTGTCAATGCACATTCAATAAACACTCCTATATTACCACTGGGTTCTTTGGGAGATGGAAAAAAACCTATCCTTACAGCAGAAAGTAACTTGCAGGCTGAGCAGCAGCCTAACCCAGCCCATAGGAAGGGGAAACACCAAAGCTTGGAGGAGACTTCTCCAAGGGCAAATTGCTCTCCCACCATTTTTTTATAGCAAAATGTGGAAGTTCTTAGAGAAGTACACACAACTTTCACAAAAAATCAGTTCCAGAATATTTGTCAAGGTGAAGTTACAGAGTTAAAAACAAATGCCAGAACAAGAACTGTAACAAACACGTCAGTTTAGAGCAACAAGAGGAGAGAACCAATACATGTTAGGATGAGATGTCATCACTTATTGGTTCCTCAGCAAGAGCGGGGTTCCAGCAATGAGTACTGGAGGAGTATCTCACATTCAAAGGGTAAAGGGAGGAACGAGGAGGAGATTGAGACAAGGCACCAGGTGAAGAGGAAAGAAAGCACAGCAAATGGGGGTGCATTCAGAGATTGGGCTGCTTGCACAGAGATGGGGGATCAGTGACTGGTTCAGGTCTGGTTGGAGCCAGGAAGATGCAGGGGGTTCTGCTGGTGGTCTGTGATTGCTGCAGTGCAGGGAGGGATGTGCTGCCCAAAGGTGACTGCTCGTCTTGGGCTGACAAAGTCAAAGCAAGGAAGGAGCTCAGGCAGAGGAGGAAGAAGGGCAGGGCTTCTGGCCATAGGGGAAGCAAAGGCACAACTCCAGGTTAAAATATTTCCAGTGGAAAGTAGGAGGACAATGAAGGAATATCTCTGATGGGCAGCTGAATTCTTGAAAGTGGCTGAAGATTGATGAAGGGCATTCATCAGTTTACTAGGTCAAGAGGACGGGCTGGAGAGAAAGGTGTCACTAAGTATGTTAAACCATATACAGATCTAATACATGAAAATCGTGGTTTTATGAAGCTCAGCAAGAGCAGTGTCAGAAGGAGACTTAACACATCTGAAGCTGTTTGCGTTGAAAACCAAAGCAAGGGGAGCTTTGGAGGATCTCTGGAAAGGCTGCTCTCAGATGGACAGGAGATATGGTGGAGATAGGCTGCCCCACACATCTCCTGAGGTGTCACTTCTGAGGCCATGAGGATAGCTCAGTGACAGTCCCTCTTGCTGTGGGTGCAGTGACATGACAGGTGCTCTGGGTTTCATAAGTTCCTAGGGGTGGGGAAACATCCACATTCCCACAGTAAAATAAAGGAGTGGGAAAGCAAACATCAGAAATTGTCCAGTATGGGGTATTTCTGGTTATGAAAAGTGGGCAGGGGGAGTCCTAGATTTCTTCACAGTCCTTATCTACCACGCATACAAGAAACTCAAAGGACACTGTGCAGTAAATCAGCGGCTTCAGTACATTGTCCCAGCCAGACCCATGCAAGTATGGGTTGGATAGCTTGGAGTTATCTGTGATCCCCAACTCTGACCACATACTGGCCATTAATGCCAAAATCACATCAGCTTAAAAGCCCTTACCCCATGTTCAGTGTCCTTCTAACCTATCTGAAAAACGTGCTCAAGCAGCACTATGAGTTGAGTGGCTTGGCCAACAAGATGGGCCTTTCTTTGGTTATCATTTTTACTGCTCTGTATGGTTAAATCTGACAGCTGATGTGGAAGTGAGAAGGGAACAACCAGACAGGGGGAAACACAAGGATGATGATTAAAGTTATACAAGAGTGGGCCATATTTAATTGTGTGCACTAATGAAAAATATGGTCCTATGTTTAATGCTAATGGAATCCATCACTCATGCATCATTGCCATTGGAACCATTCAATTAACATTAAACATACTTTGATACCAGTAAATGTTACTGGCTGGCAGAGGAAAGTTACATCATGTGTAATTTTGCTCTGTTTTCTCTTACCATGTGTAGGTGTCTGGGTGGCACTGTTTAGTATCAGGTGATTATAATTTTGTTCTTGGTCATCTGAAATTCACAGAGAGAAAAAAAAAAGATCCCTTTAAGAAACAGCTTAGCAAACCCACTGATCTGCAGATGATAATTACAGCTCACAGCATTCACAGGAAATCTCAGCATGATTAAAGAAAGGAGAAGAAAATGCTTAAGAAAGCAGAAGAGTCTGTTATACAGTTCACTTAAAATTCCAGAAGCAAGAAGAACACGATAATAAGAAACTGCTCCCCTTCTGCTGAGCCTGCAAATTAGGGTAGTCTGCAAAGGTAAGAATCATGTCCAGGCAGGGACTAGCAGGCGTCAGTGATACCTTCCTGGGACAGAGGGAACCTCAGAGCCCCAGCTCCATGCCTTCTCCATCCAACATGGAGCTTTCAGGACATCAGCCCCCACTATGTGGTAGGCAGACTCTCTCACTGTGACCACAACCATCCACAACAACAACATCACATGAGTACAGGGAAGGATCAAATTAATAGCCTCATAAATGCAGGAAGGAAGGCTCAATAGCTGCACCTGGGTGGAGTTCTCTCTGAGAGGTGAGGATCCCACATGACCTGATGTATTCACAGATAAATGCACCAAGCTGAAAAGGAGGAGGGATGGTCAGTGGCAGTAGTCATGGTATGGTCAATGGTCAACAGCAGCAGTAATTAGCTACCGTCCTTTGGGTGGAAACACTGTTGTCTGTAGCAAAAACCATTAGGCAAGTGACAGCTGATTAACTTCTGCCATCCTTAGCTTCCAGAAAACCTTCAATAAAGAATGAACTGTCTTTGTCCAGATCTGTTGGCCTGGTTAGGGCACTGTATTAAAGTGTGGTGAGAAGATTCAGGAAACGTACACCTCGTAGCTGATGTTAGGTCTGCTATTCTGAAAAACCTCTCTCTGATATTTCACTTCTTCCCCAGGAGGTCTGTTCCATAAGATCTTGCTTTTTAGGACAATTCCTTCTTCCTGTCTGCCAGGGACACGGAGAACATCCCTGTTCTTTCTGCAATAGTTCTTTGTGACAAAGTTGTTACTGTGTGTTCCCTTATTTCTCAAGTTGAATGATGTCATTTCCTCCACGTTTCCCTGTAATGTTTGCTTTATCTTTGATTGCTTTCACTCCAGTGTCCTTCATGCTCCACTGTTGACCTAGGTCCCTCTCAAGTATACATCCTGGGCCATATTTCTGGGTTCACAGCAAGGTTGTGATCCTTTATGATTCCTTACTGCTTTCCAAACTGACTGCTACTCGTTCATTTGTTCAATGTACAAAAGGCTTTTTAGTATTCCTGTTTCAGTCCAATACGTAGCATTTTTCTCCATTTAATCAATTTATTTTCAGTCTATTTCTCCAATTTGTAAAGAATATTTTAAATTCTAATACCGTTCTCTAATAGACTCACGGTCATCCAAGCTTCACACCATCTGCAAATTTAATAAGGAAATCTCTTTTCCACCATGAACAAAAGGACTAAATGTAGAACCACATCCGTTCATCTCTCTGCTCATATTTACTCACCTTTTGTGGTTTGTTAGCCAGTATGACATCTACCTCATAGAAGTTCATTAGGACTGTGTTCTTCACGTTAGTCTCACATTACTTTTCCAGAAACCACTGAAAACCTAGCAGAAGTCTTGATCCCTAAGACAACCTATTTCTCCCTGGCCACAGAACATGGTCAATAACAACAACAATTAAAAGAAATCCTGACATGATTTGTTTTTGAGACATCTACATTGGCTGCTATTTTATTCCTGTTGGAAACTCATTTCTCTGCACAGTATGCTCAATGTCTGTGCACACTTAAGACTAGAATCAGAGGTTATTTATTTAGACTTCAACCAACATGGAAGCTTAACTTACATCTCCATCTAGAATATAGGCACTCGTTAAACATACCACCAAAGAAGGTCAGGAAGGTTATTAGCCTGGGTACCAATATACAAAGAACAAATCTTGAAGTGAGGGCAGGTTCATATAGGCACCGAAGTGCCCTCCGCTAAGTGGCATACAGCTCTACCAGGGCAGAATTTCCCTTTTGATCTTCCGCTGCTCACTGCTTTCAGCGAGCACAAAATCCTGCAGTCGTACTTCTGTGCATTTGTTTCAGTTTCCATTCCTCTCAGCTGTCCCATTGCCCTCTAATGTGAAAAATCTTTAATATTTCTGGAATCCACCTAACAATCTGGAGGGATCGTCAGAAGTTTAGGATCACCTGGGACACTTCTGGCCCATTATTCAGCAAGCACAGCACAGAATTCCATTCGCTAATTTCTGCATTAGGTCTTAACGTGTTCTGCAGTTCAGACGTTTTTAGTAATATGACTTTAAAAGACTTCATGTGATGCTAATTCTGACAAATACTTAAAAGAAATAACTGCAGTATTTTTAGTCTTTCTTACCAGAAACACGATATACTTTAGTTCTCAACCAAATCATCTCTGTCTTCAGCAACCATTAGATCTTTCAAACTTTCTGGCCAGAGAAATAAAACAATTTATTATTAGAAAACTCCTCCAAAGAAAGATATTTCTAGCTCATGAGGCTTGTCAATCAGCAACCTGACTATTGTCTTAAACAATCTAAACAGTTTGTGCTTCTGAAAAAGCTATGGAGGTAAGGTCTGGGCCGATAATCATCTATAGACTTCAATCGTGATCATAGAATCACAGAATGGCCTGGGTTGAAAAGGACCACAATGCTCATCCAGTTCTAACCCCCTGCTACGTGCAGAGTCGCCAACCACCAGAGCAGGCTGCCCAGAGCCACATCCAGCCTGGCCTTGAATGCCTCCAGGGATGGGGCATCCACAGCCTCCTTGGGCAGATAATCAGTTCATAACACTCTCAGGCAGAAATGTATTTTGGGTATAAACCATTTGAGTGGTGTGTAGTCATTACAGCCAGCTGCTGGGGTGCTGAGACAGTCAGATACACAACTTTGGGGCAGCCTACTCTATGCAGAATTTGTAGGGTCGCAAAGGCAGCTGTTTTACACAGTGTAAATCTGGGCTGTCTGTGCCCTGAGAACAACTGCTTTTCTCTTACAGCTTGTTTTCTGTCACTGAGTTCACAGAATCACAGGACCGCAAAGCTGGAGGCACCTCTGGAGGTCATCCAGCCCAACTCCCTTCTCAAAGCTGGATCGAGCTGCCCAACTTTGGGCTTTGAATACCTCCAAGGATGGAGACTTCTTCCAGCGTTCAACCACCCTCACAGTAAGAAAGCTTTTTCTTAAGTTTAATCGACACTTTTTGTTTTTCAGTTCGTTATTATTGCCTCTTGTACTATTACCAGGCAACACTGGAAAATGTCTGACTGTCTTTATCTCCCCCATCAGCTATCGACACACTGATCAGATCTCTCTGAGCCCTATCTTCTCCAGGCTGAACAGTTGAGCTCTATCAGTCTCCTCCCATATAACAGATGTTTCAGTCTCTCCAACATCTTTGTGGTCCTACTCTGGGGCCTCCCTAGGATAGCCCTCTCTCTTATACTGGGGAGCCCAGCACTGAGCCCAGCACTCACCACACATCTAGGTAGAGGGGCAGGGTCTCCCACCTCAACCTACTGTCAGTGCTTCTTCTAATGCAGCTCAGGGTGCTGGTTGCCTTCTTTGCCACAAGAATACATTGCTGGATCATGTTCAGCTTGGTGTCCATTCCGTATTTTATCCATTACTTTATCCATCATTTATTACTTTATTTATAAGTTATCAAATCTATTTATGAGAGGTGCAAACTAGGTAGTGAGTAATGAGCCTGCTGTATTTTCTGGTGACCTCTCCTTGACATTTGCAGCTGGTAACTTCATTGAGCACAACTGAATTTCTATACAGCCATTTCTCTCCCAAAAGCCTTAGAAAGGGAGATATTTCCTCAGGAGGTCTCCATACTTCCATCTGCTTTGTATAGTAGCCAATGGTATCTATGCTAGTTCCTGTGGGTTTCAGCCAGGTGTTGTAGGGTTGCAGTCAAGCAGGGTAGCTACAGACAGCAAGGACCTCCAGCTTGTCTATAGCAGAGACAATTTTCAAATCAATTTGCTGAAAACCCAAGGATGCAGATTCTTTGTTCTCTTTGCAGCTCACACACTACAGGAGCTGACAGATGATAGGTTACACGGTGCCGATGGAGATGCCTGTGGGTGTGAAATGTAAGCACGTAAAGCAGTAGCTGACAAAACCTTAGCACATTAACTGTTCCAGAAGGGAAACAAAAATCGGCTCTCTTCTCTAGGCATGGAGTGCTTGAGCAGTGACTGGGTCTGGCAACTCCCAGAGCAAGTTGTGTCTTCACTGAGGGCAGTGATTATAACAACATGGATAGGAACAACAGCCTTGTGATACAGCTTTACATTTCACCCCAAATCTCATCCTTTTCCTTATTTTTTGCCTTTCCTTCCCTTTCCTTCCCTTCATTTCTTTTTTCTTGAAAACTCCCAGGTGCTTTCAGGTTTCAGCTTAAGAAATGATGTCCAAAATAGAATCCTGAATTATTGGCATTTTCACATGGCTGAGCTAATCAGGCATCTGAATGCAGCACTGGTCCGCATTTACAACTTCTGTAGCCTATTGTAAACAGTTTCTAAGCAATAAAATGCTTTAAAATGACGGGTGAGCCTTCCTACACCTCTCCAGGTTTAACAAGATAATGCTGTTAATTGTGAAGTGCCAGCTAGGCAGAAGCACAGCTATTGTAGAGACAAGGATCTGAGTTCAAAGCTATTTACTAGGAAACTGCATTAGAGAAATAAAGAATTCATAGAGCTCTGAATTGCCAGACCACAATGCAAAATTTCTGAGCACAGCTGGAGTAGTTATCAGATACAATAACCAGCAGAAAGAAAGCTGCATTCTACGGGGAGAAGGAAACCTGTGCTCCCACATAGGGATCTTAAGGGCTTCACGTCTCTTTGCAAAGGAAATGGATTCATGTAGTTAGGACAGAGTGAAATGCTGCATCCCATCAGGTTGTGCCTGTGGTCTGCACATGAATCCTCCAACTGCTGCTCTGGGAAGTGCAACCCACGTGGGGCTGAGGGTTAACTTATGGCAGGAGAAGGGAAGGTGGGGTTGGAGGGGTGGGATGCTGGGTCTGTATGGGGGTGGCGGCTGTGTGAGGGGTGGCATGGGCCAAAGGGGGGGCTGGAAAGGCTGATTCCCTCTGAGAGGGGGAGGTGGAGCATTTAGGGGGAGGAAGAAATCTGCTGGTACTGGCAAGTGCTAGGGGACAAGGACCTGTCTAGATAGCTGTGCTGCCTTGCTCAAGTGAGCCTTGTGCTGCAGTTGTAGAATCACAGAATGGCTTGGGATGGAAGGGACCTGTAAGCTGTAAGCTCCCCCAGGCCAACCCCTGCCTTGGGCTGCTTGCCCCCACCAGCTCAGGCTGCCCAGCGCTCCATCCAGCCTGGCCTTGGGCACCTCCAAGGATGGGCCATCCACCAGACAGGCTGTCAGTCTGTCTGAGCTCCCCTAAAGCTCTAATGCTTCTGTGTAGGATTCACCTCTAAGAACCTGCTTTAACAGACCTCCCCAAGATCCTTTTCTTCAGTGTCCCCAGCCAGTGTTTCCAGATGGTGAGGGATCACTCATTTAATAATCCCTCAGATTTCACTGAGAATGCATGTGCATTTTTGAAAAGACTTAGCCTGGTATCAGCTGTGGCATCCAGTGACTGAGTCTAAGAAACACAACTCTTCTGCTGTGGATAATAAAACACGAGGCTGTAGTTTTCCCACTGAATGTGCATAGTGCTTTCTGGTCCTGCTACTGCAACTTTGAGCAACTTTGGCATCTGGACACAAACCCTCTCTGATGCCTCTGGGCAATGGGCATCATAAGTGCTTGGAGCAAATCAGGTGGGCATCCCTGATGGGCAGTGAAATCAGAGCACCTGGGCCAGCTCTGGGGTGGGATGGATGGATGGAAACCATTCATCTCTTCTTCTCTGAGGTGGCTTTCTCAATCTGTTGAGGTATTGCTGAGGATCTCCCCATGGTCAGGGGACACAAAATGAACTCTGTGCTTCAAGGTGCAAATCTCTGAGCCAGTGATGAAGAAAACTTTAAATATCCACTGAAGAGTTCCCTTTGCTCTTCTTATTCAGGAGATCCTCTGAAGTAAGGATCTTCCTTCTGTCAGGACTTAACCTTTCCTTTGGTACTTTGTTTTAGCTTACTCCAGGGTGTATTTTTTCAGTCTCAGGGATTTTGTATGTGTTTATTGTTAATAAAAACTAGATTTATTGTGATCTATAATGGAAAAAATAGCAAGCGTCAGAATATGGAAAGAAAACGCTGTATTTTCCAGCCTGTCTTCCCTAATAAAAACTGCAAAGGAAGGATATTTTTAATATATGCCAGCTATAGTGCAGATATACGATGGTTCTGAAAGTCACGCCATATTTTGTGTTAGTTTTGCAGTATTTATTAAAGCACTGGGAACTGCTCTACCACCTTTATTTGACAGGACAAAAGAAATGGGCTCAACAGGAGCTATTCCCCCAGGAAATACACTTTCTTGCCTTCTGCCCCTCTGGTCTTTTCAGCAACCTCAGCATTTGCCTACCTTCAACCCTTTTTTTTTTCCAGCTGAGATTTTCAGCAAAAGAAAGAGTAGCAAACAGTTTATTTTTCAGATGACAAGATAACTGTTCGGCGTCTGCATTAATGAAATGAAAATCCCCTTCAAGCCTAATCTTCCAGAGTACTTAAATACTACAAAAGACTTCAGGCTTCAGGAGCTGAAGGAGATGCAGACCCTCAAGGCAAGGAAAGAAGCGGACCAAGAGGTGATGATAAGGATGTAAATACTTGTGGCACAAAGCTACCAGCTTGTCACTGCCTGTCCCCACCAGCATGGGCTTTTCACAGTTTGTGGTCTGGAGGAGAACCTTTCAGCCAATGTCCTTTAACTGCTGCCATGCTGGTCAGGCAAATCTGAGCTGGGCACCTGGGAGAGGAGAGGAAGCATTGACCCTTTAGTCCAGATCAGACAGAGATGGGGGCAGAGGGCATCTCCAAGGACTGGGGACCATCACATTGAACTGGGGAGGCTGAACCCATGGCCCCTTCCCAAACAAGGCTTCCCAGCCAGCCAGGACTCTATAGTGCCTTAGCAAGGTGCTGAGCATATGAATGCTAAGCCTAATAATCATTAAATCCCAGCTGTCTTTCACGTACCTTAGCCAATAACTAATTACTCGATACCTTTATGCTATGGTTATCCAGCTGGCAGAGTGTTCTGCACCTGGCTGACAATCCCCAAACAAACTGACACCCAAAAAAGGGACTCTAACAAGGGACACACAAGTCAAAAACCAAAAATAAGCTACGAATAAAGGCAGAATGTCAGTCACTAAAGGGGCTGGAGATGCCAGATTAAAGGCTGCCCCCAAATCCTTAATTTGATATTCATTATGTCAGGTTTTTGTTCCACCGTTCCAGCCTATTTTTCAACTGTAATCCTGTGACTCATTCATTGAACAGGATGCTCAGGGAATAAGGCAGCTATTCAAGAGTTATTTTAATCCTCATTAAGCAGTGAATGGCCCTGTTCTTTAATATCCCACACCATCCATATACTGCGCTGATTACGGAACTGTTATTTTCCATGCAGGCTTTCCTCTAGCGCTCATCTGGATCTCACAAACAGTTTCCAGGCTCCCACTGAAGGTAGGGTGGGCTCTGTTTAAGCTGAGCCAGAGAGCAGTAGTACCTGCGTCTGCAAGGTTTTATTACTTGGAGGAATTGCCATGGAACAGGCAGGTCAGATTTTGCAGATGACGCTGGGGATTTTGTAATAGGATTTAGCAAGCATATATCAGATGCTAATTAATCACACCACTTCTGTGGGGAAGGTAAGGCAGGTGCAATCATTTCTGGTTTACAGGTGAGGGGAGCGGGGAAGGCAGGTGGGAGCACCTCCACGAGGCCATGCAGCAGCACCGGGAGGATGGGAATGCTGGGAATGCCCCCCCTCCCAGCACAGCCCCAGGCTGGAAGCACATGGTGCAGGTTGTGGCTGAAGCAGCTCGCAGGTGCTCAGCACTACCAAATATCATGTCGAAGCTGTTGGAGCCTTAAGCAGCAAGAAACCAAAGTAGTGTTGTAAGACTCTGATTAACTGACTCAGCTTCCTCCAGGGCAGATTCACACCAGCAGAACCCAGCATTCCCTCCTGCACCCTTCTTGCCCCAGGCAGCATCACTCAGGGCACCACCAGCCACTCCATTCAGCTGCCTTAGCAAGGTCAGCACCACATGGCAGAGATTAACGCCCAGAGCTACCCTGTCCTAGTCAGTGCTCAGTGCAGATATTTCATTTGGAAAATGAAGATTGTATGAACTAAGGTTTCACAGGAAACCTCAACTCCGACATCAGATACTTGCTGACCTCTTGATTTTGCACCTTCAATGGAAGTCTTTCTAAACTTCTATTTACTGCCCAGGTGCACACAGAACTAATGCTCATAAGCACTGGTCTTCCCAGATGGATCTTATTTTGGCTAATATAATGGCATTACAGCTTCAATTGTTTCTGTCTGAATTTCTGCAGACACTGCAGAATCATGGTATCATAGAATGGTTTGGATTGGAAGGGACCTTTAAGATCACCTCATTGCAATCCCCTGCTATAGGCAGGGACACCTCCCTCTAGCCCAGGTTTCTCACATCCCCATCCAGCCTGGCCTTCAGTGCTTGCAGGGAGGGGGCATCCACAACCTCACAGGGCAACCTGTTTCAGTGCCTCACCACTCTCACAGTAAAGAATTTCTTCCTAATATCTAATTTTAATCATGTCATATGTCATATCATATCACAGAATGGCACCATTTCCCCTAGTCCGGTCACTATATGCCCTTATAAAAAGTCCCACAATATTTGGCTTTATGGGGGATACCGTGGGGAGGACGTGTTGGAAATGGGTAATTCAAAGACTGGACGTGGCTGTCCAATCTGGAGGTTAAAGTGTTTGGACTACCATAGGTGAGAAATGATCCTCATGCAGAAAAACAAAGCATATATAGTGATGGGGGGCATCTCAGTTCATTCAAAGTGAAACATTCCCCATCACCCAGCTCTGCAACAGGTCGGGTTGTGCGTGGCACTGCAGTGGGTATTGCTCATTCACTGTTTTAATGCTCCTGGAAGTGGAGACTGAAATGAATGGTACGACATCAAGGCAGAGGCAAGTGTGCAGCTGCAGGTGGAAAATACTCAGCTGCAATGGGCTTTGAAGTTGACCAGTCTTACTGCTTCAGAAAATGTATGTGACTCATTGGGCTGCCCAAGAACACAACAACAGAACACAACAAAAGCTCGGACAAAAACAAAGCCTCAAAAAGGATATTTCCCAGTCTTGGCTAAAATGATATTTAATGAGAACAATGCTATGGTGAAGATAAAGGTTATTCTGAGATCCTAATGTATTTAGAAAGCAATAGAGACAATGATACCCCAGAATGGGGAAGTCTGAAGTTACTGTTGACCCAGAGTTTCAGATCTCTCTGTAGCATTTCACACTTTATTTGCTCTGATTTTCTTTGATTTCTGTATATTTGGGGCTGCCTTTTCTTGCATGTTCCAGCATAGATCAGGAGAGTGAAGCAGTGAAACGAATAGGAGAAATCCAGAGAAGGAGAACAGAGAGTGTCCTGGGACAGAAAACGGCACGACTGGAGGCAAATCCTCTTGGACTAACTTAGCTGGTGTTGGCAATCAGCGCCTGGGATCTCCTCTGTGTTTGAGAACTTCCCACCAACCCTCCGAACGCAAAGTAATTAGATAAATATGGACTGGGATTCTCAGAAATCAAGCAGCTGAGCAGGCTGTATGAGTAACGCTCAGCAGCGATGCACAAACAGCATCTGGGGGAGCAGTCCTGGATGCTAACCTTTGGAAATATGCAGATCACAGTGAAAACATATGGTCAGAATAGAACAAGATGTGTCCTTTAAAGGGCATTTCTGAAGATGAAGTTGATTTTAGAAGATATAAATACTGTGAGTCTCTAAAGCGGGATTAGTTAAATGTAATCTTATGTGGAATACAGCCAGCTACTGCACATTCAGAGTGGAGAGATAATTATGCTAATGCCTTCGGAAGACACACGTGGTTGTTTTTAACCCCATGGTATTGGCAGGAAAGTGAAGGAAAGGGAACACAAAGTGCTCCCCTTGTTTATCCCTCGCTCATGAGGTATCGAGAGAAATAAAAAGTAAAGATGAAATCCCTGCAGGAAGGGATATGTGTGTGCCAGTGGGGCTGGACCATGTGGGGCTGGACCGTGTTCCTGCTGTGCAAGCAGGGAGCTGAGCCTCAGGGAACAGCCCAAAGGAGCCTGGCTGTCCCATCCTCTTCTCTCTTTAAAAGGAAAATACAGAGGATTGAGCAGAAAGCTAAACTCAAAGCCACTTTACTTGTTACACTCCAGGCACAAAAAGAACCTTGTTTGAATTCCTGTGCAACAAAGTGGGGTTTCCTCAGAACATGTACAGGATCATAGAATGGCCTGAAGAGGCCATTGATCATCCAGTTCCAACCCCTCTGCTATGTACAGGGTTGCCAACCACCAGACCAGGCTGCCCAGAACCACATCCAGCCTGGCCTTGAATGCCTCCAGGGATGGGGCATCCAATTCATGACATGGTCCACTGACACAGTGTCCCATGGTTTGGTGTCTTCTGTGATTGGCTAGAAAAACAGAAAACCCAAGAGATGGTCTGACACGTCCCAGTGCTCTAACTCCCTTGGTTAGGCAGAAGAGCCAAGACTTTATTCATAAGTGAATATGATGCTCAGACTGCTGACGAGGGAGGAAAACGTATCGCTATGGATTGCAAGCAGGGAACCCCCCATATGCAACCACTTGTTTCCAGCTCCTTGGAAAGCCAAGGAGCTTTCCAGATGAAAGCTCCTTGAGAAAGGTGCTCTTGCTCCAATCTCAGGTGTGGTTTTCTCCTTTCCAGTACCTATTCCATATATTATTATATATATAAAATATGTATATGTATATGTAATATAATCCACTGATTTTAAATCACACTCCCGACACAGAAATCCCCTTGCTGCTCATCTGCCAGCACCTGGACAGCCACACGGGGACTTCCTTGTGACATGGCACAGCTCTCAGCTAGGGGTCAGGAGCAGCAGCCTGTGTGTGAGGATGGCTTGAAGCCTCTTTCCTCCTTCTGCTGATTTCTGGCGTTTTCTGTTCCCAGATGCAGGACTCGTTTGCGTGCTTGTTAACTGCTGAGCATTGCTTGGGGCGGCACTGTACAGACAGTTGAGATCCTGATGCAATCTAACACTGATCATATCCTTAACTTTAAGCATACAAGTGATGTCACGAGCACTAATGAAGTGCTCAAAATGAACCATACACAGAAATGCTTTACTGGGGCAAAGAAGAACTTAAAGAAGAACTAAAAGCTCTATTTAAATCCATCCCTAAACCTAGCAGCAATTAAGCAGGTGGTTAACTTTAAGCATCTGCTTAAGTCTAACTGAAGTCACATTATATGGTGGCTTTCAAAATAGAACTCCTGTAGTAATATCTATATATGCCAGCATCAGAATCTCATTTTTTTGCTTTTAATTACCTGCTCTGTTCTTGCAGTCTTTCCATTCCACCTGATGTGATGTGGGTGAAAGCAGTGCGTGCAGTAACCCTTATTGCCAGCAGTGCTGTGCTCCCCCCACGAACACAGCCCTTTGGATGTGTTCTGCACGCCTCTTATTTTAACTTTTTAAAAATAACTGTTTAATTAAATAGCCCTTTTCCATATGTTCTAATTAGAAATTTTCTGCTTGGCCGACTCAAAACCAGCTGAAGTGGTGATGAAGTATTAATTTTATTTAAATTTATTTTTAATTATCATTTTTGGTGTATTTGTAAGTCGCAGGGAGACTTCGGTGTAGGGAAAATTGGAGGATTAATGTTAAAGGAAAAAGAAATAGTCATGTAGAATGAGAAGATCTGGGTGTGCTTCGAGGAACTTGCCTACCTCTGCAGGAAGGAGATGAACAGAGCACACTGTGGCTGATGGTGATCTCAACGAATCTCGAGTCCACACAGTTCTGGAAACCTGCCTGGATTCCTGTGCACCAGGCATGGCACCTCGAAAGCTCTTTAAATAATTAATTTGACTCTATTGACAGTCAGTTACAACAGAACCACAGAATCATAGAATTGCTCAGGTTGGAAAAGACCTTTAAGCTCATTGAGTCCAACCGCCAACGGACCATACCACCCTAACTCTAACAGCCCTCCGCAGACAATCATAGGACTGCTCAGGAATATTCTCTGTATATTTAGTTTTGCTCAAGTAGGTTTTCTGTCTGGAAGTCCCGTGATTACCACTAAAGGAATAGTTTTAAACTCAGCGTTAATGTTATGATGAAATCATTTGTTTGTCTTTCCAATACATCTCTGGGGCATCCCGCTATCTCTTTCCATAGAAAAGGAGCATCATCTGACACAAAAGCTTTTTTTTTTTTTTTTTTTGGCTATCCCAATTTTAGCAGAAGTGTGGTGTTTTATCACAAGTCTTTAAAGATCCCCAGGCCCTTGAATCATTTCATTAGGTAGGAATGTCAGCTGTCCTTTTCATTAAAGGGAGCTCACCGCCTCCTCCTTTGTTAGTGCAGAGGCAGCAGCAGCAAACTGCACCTCCAAGGCCCTGAAGGCAAAAAGATAAACAAAAGAACTCAACATTTATTTATTTTGAGCCTTGTTGTTTTCTTTTTAATCCAACCTCAGGTTTGTTTTCAGATCTCATTTGTGGTTTCAGGAGGGGAGGCGACTCTTTACGAGGGTAGATGAAGGCAGGACAAGGGGAAATGGTTTTAAGTTGAAGGAGGGAAGATTTAGGCTGGATATCAGGGGGAAGTTCTTCACTATGAGAGTGGTGAGGTGCTGGAACAGCTGCCCAGAAAGGCTGTGGATGCCCCGTACAGCCCTGGAGGTGTTCAAGGACAGGTTGGATGGGGCCCTGGGCAGCATGGGCTGGTATTAGATATGGAGGTTGGCGGCAGGCGGGTTGGAGCTTGATGATCCTTGAGGTCCCTTCCAACCCAAGGCATTCTATGATTCTATGGTTTCTTTAACACATGTGGTTGTAATACTGGAGCTTCCTCAATAACTTATGCAGTATTTCCTACACTGAAAGCTGGCAACGTGATGAGGCATAGTATTCATAGCTCTCTCCTGTAGGTAAAGCAATTTCTATCTATTTACTCACTCACTGCCTTCCATGGGAATACTTAGTTAGCAAATTTGATGTTCAGCTATGCTTGTTGGAACATACTTTTTTTTTTGCTGTTTTATTTTATATCTGCACCATGCTCACCAAGTCCCAGCAAAGCAGTTCTGTAGTCTTATCAACTGGATGTGAGTGCACTAAAGAGATGGTCTTGCTCCTCCCTCAGCGCTCCCCCATGTACTTCTGCATCTTCTGTGCCCATGTATAGATGTATCGTGTTAGCGTATAGATGATCCTGCAGGAAATCCTCTATGCTTTTTATGACCAGATCAGTTTCCTGATCTCAGTTTCTTCTCAAAGGATGAAAGTAGTGCTGAGCAGCTGGAGATGGGAACGAGGGTGCAGCTGCCCCTCAAAGAGACAAATGTTATTCATGTCAGGCTGAAGGCACTGGGGCATCACGCCAAGTGACTGACTTGCTTCAGCAGTTCTGGACCAAATGTGAAGCTGCTAAAGGAACCAAACGTCCATAAGCAAGTGGCCTGTGTGGTCAGAGTAAAGACCACAACCATATTTCAATAGGAAAAATGATGTTTGTCCAAGCTAGACTGTTTTTTCAAGCCTCCCAACCCCATTCTCTGAAAGAACTGCAAAATCCTGTAGTTCCAAAGCTGCTCAAGGACTACGCTGTAGCTGGGGGAAATCTGGGCTCAGCTGGACCAAGGCATTTCAGATAAATTAGCACAGCCTGACTGCATCCTTCTGAATGTGGCAAGCAGTCCTGTCTGCAGCCTTTGGGTAAAACAACCCTGAGACATGGGATGCCAAGTAATTAATTACACTGCTTGTTGTGAGGGCTGTCCTTGTAAAGGGTGGGCAGCAAAAGTGTGAGAAAGAAGTCAAAGAAAATGTGAGAAGAGCTGGAACTACGATTGAAGTCAAGCAAGGTGTGCTGGGATGGCAGGACTGGGAAAGCCCTGCTCTGTGGTTGCAAAAGCATGATGTCCACATTGCCTTCATCCCATGCAAGCCTCTCCATAGCACTCACCTAAGAAATGAGCATGTTGTCAGTTAAGGGTTGAATGTAAGTGAAAGCACACCTGGCCAGAGTGATGTGGGGCAGAATGGAGTAATGTTTCTGAACTGGTGTGTCTGTCTCCCCTGTGCTGGTCTGGGCTCCTTTCACAGTCTGCAGATGCTTCTCATCTGAGATCAAAAGAAGATTCCAAGTCAAACCATAGACACGCAGACATCTCTCTTTTCCCCTGTTAAATCCAAAAAGCCTCCAGCACTGTGGGGAAATCCCTTACCTGTTTTCAGTCTGAGAATCTGGGAGAAGGAAGAGGAGAAGCCCCCAGATATCACAGTGCTTCTTGCAGGATGCCATTACAACGTGCAGGACACTTCCCAATGCGAAACATCTCTTTTCTCTGTTTTGCTCTCCATCTGCTTTCCCCCTTTGATGCTATGCTGCTGTCCAGATGGACAGCTAAATTGGAGACAGCTTTCTTGGTGGTTTCCTCTCCCAGGTCCTTTTCTGGAGCATTTTGGGAGAAGAGATACACTTCTCCAAAATCTAACTGGGAAAATTCTACCAAATGCAGACTCAGCTTCATTTCACATGAGCATTTTGCTATTTCAGACGCAGGCTCTCCTCTCCTCAGTGTTTTTACTTGGTGTTTTATGTACTCATTCTGCTTTCTTTCACCCAGTCCACCTCCAACTTCAGCTTCTAAATTCAGGAGAATCAGCTCCACTGGAGAAATGCCTCTCCTTTGAGGAAGCACTGGAGATCCTTCAGCACATAAAGGAATGAGGGAGTGGTAGACAAGGCTGAAGCTGCACACGTTGCAGTAAGCATTGCAAACCCACAGGCTTGGAAAAGCCAGGCTGGGTGGAAGCTGAAATCAGCCATTCCTCAACAACAGATGCCTATTTGCAGTCAACTGCCATAAAACCCACACCTCAGCTGTGATCAGGTGACACGTCCTCCCAAGGATTACACAGATGGAAATGCTTGGGCAGAAATGCAGAATCAGCATCCTTGCAAGGAAAGGGCTGCCCTAGGGATGAGCCAACATCTGGTCCGGGCCTTCCCGAGCTGTGGGTCTCCCTGAGCTCTCTGTAGGCTGAGCAGCCCCATATCTTCTCTGAGGGGCCCCAGCAGCTGGGAAGGGGCTGGGCATCCCACAGAAAAGCACAGAGAACACTGTGGGCCACCTTTCCCCTGCAGCCCTGCAAAAGGCAGCCCTGCACCGGGCTTCTGCCTATGGAGGAGAGCAGCCCATACCCTGCTGGGCAGGAGTGCAGTTTGCAAGGGCTGATGTCATTGCTTTGCCTTTTCCACGGGGACAGTTCATTGGAAGTCTGATCTCATCTCTCTCTGTCCTGCTCAGCCCAGGGACACATGTGCCCCCCAACCACTGCCTGTCCTGCACTGAGGGGCACTGAGGATGATGGTGTCAGATTACACATCCCTCTAATTATTTTATTAGCTATTTTATACCTTGTATCATTAATGGCTATTAATTAACGGAAAGAGCCTTGGATTCTTGTTGATAATATTAATCTCTTTCTAAGAAAAAACTCAATTAACTTTTGGCTTCAAAACTTGGCTTGGGTAAATAGATTTAAAGATAATACATAAATTTGTCTCTTTACATGCTAATGAGTGTCTCTGACGAGCAATGGGGGAGGAGCCAATACAAGATCAAGTGGATCTGATCTGGTTGTGAATGCATTTGGGCTGGAAATGAGAAGAACCTGAACCAGCCACAGCATGAGGCTCTGAAACTGAACGGGTGAGAGGAAAAAAAGAAGAAAAGTGATGGTGCCTTTAAAGTGAGAGATGGCAGGAAGGAAAGAGTCCAAGTGGCCCAGCACAGATGGGTGCCTCAGGGGTGGCATCCCCCTGGTGCACATGGTGAATGGAAGCACTTCTCTGCTGCTTGCAGGAGGCACGCTGAGAGGAAACCCGTGTGCTGGCCTGGGGATTTTTCCTGTTTCTTCTCCCCTGGATATTTTGCATTCTGCAAGTGAAGCAATGAATCGTGATTCATTAGCTCCTGACCAGAATGCAAAGGCTGGGTCTGGCAATAATAAAAGCAGGTGATGGAAACACCATGCTTTCAATGAGACGCTCCCTGCCATGCCATAGCAGTGCAGTACCACACTGCCTCCCAGCACTGTGCAGCTCAGCATGGGCAGCCCCTCACGTGTCAGCACGGCAATGGGCACTGAATGAACATGGCATCTTATAAAGAATTTCAGCACGCTTGAAAAAATATTGCTTTAAATCTTTAACACCCACCACCAAACACAGCTGTGCTGGGGTAGAACACCGCAGCCATTCAACAATTCATGGCAATGATAAAAATGGATGAGTGGGATTGTAGTAAGCACAAGTACGATTTGCTCCAGGACACAACTGCTGAGATGTCAATGCAGACAGCAGCTCTGCAGGCTCTTGGGGGCATGACAGGGACTACAGGCAGCACTTGCAAGTCACACTCTCTGTGAATGCTGCTCAGGACAGGAGTTTCTAATGCAGAAACACAAGTTGGGTGCATAAAAAGGTCTGGATAATCTCATCTCTTCTCTCCCTGCTCTCATCTCTCTCTCACTTTGCAGAAATGCTCCTTCCTTAAGAAGCCATGCAGACAGCAAAATGTGGACTGCAGGCAACAGGGAGAAGAGCATTAAAGGCAGGCATCAGGCTGTGCAGTATAGGATGGGTTGAGATGGGATGTGGCCCATGGCAGTTGTCAGCACTTGTCATCTCCACCATCTCCCCACCATCATGCAACACAGAAGCAGGGGAGAATATGGCACAGAGTTGCAGAAATGCTTAGGGGCAAAATCATAACTCTCCAGGTAAGCTCCACAGGGGCTCCACTATGCAGAGCTGGGCTGCAGGGTGGAGTGATAGGTGATGTACCCTGGAGGGGAATACAACGGTGGGCTAATACAGGTAACCCCAGGCACTCACCAGGTGCTGGAGAGGCTGTGGCTTTGGGCTGGGATGCCCTGATAAAAAGTGGAGTGCAGAGCTAACAACGCCATGGCAGTTTTGCTGACTGAAGGATTAATGGCTGCTTTTGAGATGGGATTTGGAAGCAGAAGTCAGTATTCTTTCAGAAAAGACATCTGTGGATTCAGGTTCAGCATGCTGTGGAGGTTCAAGAAGCACCTGTGGGCAAGGCAAGGGAAGGTGCTCATCCTTGGAGAACACTCTGTGGTGCTGAGCTCATCAGAGCCAACCTGGGAAAGTACTGCAGCCACAACATCTGGCTTTGAGGCTGCTGTAAATGTCACAAGTCTAGCCTGCTGCTCTCTGAGCATCATGCAGTCTCCAAACACAGCATCAAGCCAGGTCAGGAGCTGTTTTTAATGCTAATAATTCAAAGTAATAATAATAATAACTATAATGATGGTAAATAAACAAAAAACACTGTGGATCCAGGCAGATAAAAATTGCTGTCCTTGTGAACAGGGCTTTGAGTGGTCTCTGCAGTATGTGAGCTTTGTGTGCCCTCAGCCATCCATCCCAGCCCTCTGCCAGAAGTGCCAGCCAGATCAGCACAGGAGATGTTTTGTGAGAATGACCTGGTGAGAATGCATGCAATTCCATGCATTCTCCCTGCAATTCCAGATCTCCCCTTCCCCTCATCCCTTGAGTCCATCCTTTCACCAGCTCCTAGTCCTCCTGCTGTATCGCAATATATGGGGTTAGATGTTTGTCACGTACTGCCTTCTCCATCCAGCTCAGCCACCTACATCTCAAAGCAGGCACAAGGATGAGACCCTCCCTTGTGCACCCTGTGGTCTTCCAGCTATAGCCACCATCCAGTGCCATCAGCTGTGTCTCCACTGGAGACTGAAACACTGCCTGCCCTTGGGGCCAGGAATGAGTTAACCCTGCTATTGTACCAGGATGTCCTCCAAAGTGCTGTTATGCTGTGGCTGGATCTGAGGACTCTGCAGTTGCCGTGTCCCATCTGCCATTGCAGATATGCCAGCAGGTAGAAAGATGGGCCCTGAGGAGCAGAAAGGCTTTGGCAGTGCCTGCAGTGGGGGCAGATGAGGCAATGTGGAACAGATGACATCCCACTGGGGAATCTGGAATAATCTTGGAGGCTCAGAGGAGATGCAACTGCTGGCCCAGGCGGGCTTTGCCATGGTCTCAGGTTTCCAGAGTTAAAGCATGCATTGTGCCACTGTGATTTCTCCACTGTATGACAACATGGTGGCTGTGGCTGCACACCTGCAACATCAGCACTGTGGAGAGAGCAGAGAAGAGGGGAGGCAGCACACAAAGACCACCAGCAGCACCCTGTGCCAACAAGAGTGGGGTGTACGGGTGGTCTCTTCTTGGCTGAAGGGAGCTGCTGAAGTCTTTAGGGCAACCCCTGTACTCCTCCCCACTCTCTTGACTGATGGCTCTCCCTCCTGTTCCAAGCACAGGGCAGTTCCACCATTTTGCTGCATTTGGCACATGGGTGTACACAGGGGCATCGTTCAACCATTCCTCCCTCAGGGATGGCCTCAGAGTGCTGAGGGGAAGCATCAGGGGGGCCCTGGACCTGAACAATCAGCAAGTCTTGAATACTTCCCTACTCACTTTGTTTTCTTCCTGTAGCAACCATGCAGGGAGCTGTGCTTGCTCAAGAGCTCCGCTGTGCAGGGAAGGTCTCTGGGGTGGCTTCCTGGAGAGCAGAAAGTTCTCTCTGCAGCAGAGCCTGCTCCTGCTGAAACATGGCCCAAAGCCATGAGGACCCATTCCAGCAGATTCTGAGCAGTCACACCAGATTCCCTGGGCCTGATCCAGCATCTGTGATGCAGGAGAAAGGTCTCACCATTTCCTGAGGGGAATCATAAGACTGCAGCCCCACTAAATGCTTGCTTTGAAGCCTCTGAAGGTCTGAGCATTGTCCTGTGGAAGGGTCCCGAGATAACATGCTATTTCTAATAGAACTTGCTCTCCCTGCCTTTCTGAAGTGGAGTTTGATGAGGGTTTGGAGAACTGGTTGGTGAAGCTTCTGGCTGAGTCAAGGCACAGACAGCAGTGTCCCAGGGGTGTGAACCTGTCTCTGGACTCAGTGCATGGGATGAAGGCAGTCAGGACCATTTCAGCACTTGCCATGCAGTCACAAGCCAGTCCTGTGTGTGGCTCGTCTACCTTTGCACATCATTTCATGGGGCTCAGAGCAACCTTTTTGTACAGAGCCAAACTCCTAGCAGGCCCAGGGGGACTTTGCTGGTGGTGCTGGGGTTTCCACACATGTTGTTCACACTGGGTTAGAACTCACATAACTATCATGGCACAGACACACATCCCTGCGCTGACAGCCTTTTCTGTGTCACAGGCAGCTGCTCGCATGGAAAAGCCTCTTTGGGCACGTTTCATCTGTTTTCCCTCATCATTACTAACATGAGCTCATTGCCACTGACATGAAGCCCTGTGCAGCAGAGCCCTGCTGCATGTCCCCTCACTACGGTTACAAAGCAGTGCTGGGGAAGCCCTGGTCAGCAGCCCTGCCTTGAAGAAGCCTGACAAGCCCTGTGCTTCAAAGTCCCGTGACATTTCCCATTTGTCATCCACAGATTTGCTCTGCTCCTGCCTGCCTCTCCAGAAATAAAAGCCCTTTTTGTGCTTTGAGCACTGCAGCCCAGCATGCTGCATCTCCCGATTTCCAGTACTGAGAAGGTTTCTGCTCAGAACAGCCCCCCAGAGCCACACTTCCCCTCCTGGGGGTGGAGGAGGGGTGGTTTACGCAGAGCACAGAGGCATCAATATTTCAAAGCTCTTAATGCAGTCTCTCCATGAAGTCTCTGTGCCGCTCCTCTATGCATCCCCCTTGCTAGATGAATCATTAGCAGGGAAAACAGACAGGGCTGTGCAACACTCAGGCTGACAGCAGAGCCCAGCGGCATCACTTGGTCTCCATCAGGAAGTGGAGATGATCATTGCAAACTGCTATTGCCTGACAAAATCTTCACCTGCTCTGAACTGTGGGCTTCCCAGAGCTGTGTGACCAGCATCTCCCCTCTGTTTTTCTTATATATTTGGTACCAGATTTCTTTTACTACTGCAGTACTAGGGTACTATTACTAGGGTGTCCCATAGATACCCTTTGTGGTCTATGCACGTCCTTTTCCACAATACTTAGAACCCTTCCCACACATTATATACAAGGCTCTTCTCCTTGATGCATCCACCCACCCTACACACACTTTACTATCTGTCACCCGTGACACACTGCTCTCACCACCATCCCTGCATGTGTGTGGCCATGGATACCTCATGGAATCACAGAATGACAGTAACAGGATCAGAGTTTGGAAGGGACCTCAGGAGATCATCTATCTAGTCAGACAAGAGAGAGGGACAAAATGTTCTTACAGCTGGGCGGTTTGTAGCTCAGCTACAAATGACAGCAGGTAACTGTTTCCAGCAGGAGTATGGATGATGGACAACTCGTTCTGTGGATAATTGACACAGGGTAACCGAGCTGCTCAGTGGGACATGGCCAAAGTCTGCCTCCAGCACTTCAAAAGCAACCAAGGCTTTGGGTCCTGCCTTGCACGTGCAGAGGACTCTACCTGGCATGGACAAGGAGGTCCAAGCTGGACCTAACCAGTGGGTATGGGTAGGTTATGTGCTAAACTTCTCCCTAGACTCAGTACTGCCCTGGTGGACAATGAAAGGATGATCTCGTGAGGGCAACCCTAGTGCTCCTACCAACCCAACTAGCTTTGCAATCAGTGCTAACCATCAGGGCCTCCTTCCCTGAGGACAACAGACCTCAGAGACATAATTTCATGCTCTTGCTGTCAGCTGCCTTGCACAATTTATCTTCTCATTACCTCTTTAACAGCAATGCTAATCACTGACTGATGGAGGAAGATAACTCTTGTGATGGAGAAACTGGCTCTGGAAATAAAGCAGTAAATAATGTTGCTATGCTACAATATAAGTTGCCTCTGTAGCCAGCATGCTAAAGAGTTTGGGAAGGTGGATGACAATTGGTTCCAGTATCCAGTGTGCTACTGGTGTTTAAAGGTAATTCTGCCTGGCTTGTCTAATACCATCAAGTGGCCTATCATGGAAACAAATGCTGGTTGACTGAGAGAAGAGAGAATGGCTGATGGGAAACAACAGGCAACACCTGCATATTGAAGACGACCATGCTACAGAAGATATTTCTTAGATGATTCTGGTGCTTTTGGAGCAACTGTAGATGCCTTCGGCACTCTAAGCAGAATTGGAGGCCCCACTATTACTCCAGGGAAGAAATCAAAAGAAAGAACTCTAAGAGAAGAACATAAAGCAAAACGGTGGCTACCACTCATGACTTGGCAAAAGCAGCAAGCATTTAGCTCATGGAGCATGCAGAAAGACGACTGTAGGTGCAACAACATTCCCCATGTGACAACAACTGAGCAAGAGTGCATATCAGAGCGATCCATGGCTATGTGACTTAGCAAGGCATCAGAAATGCTTTGATTCTGGAGGCATTCCTTTTTCAGGAAAAAGAAACCCAACCTTTTCTCTGGGCAGCAGACACTTTTTATGGTAAATTTCATTTTGCTATGAATTCAGTTTCCAACAAAAAAATTGTCCTAGAAATGTTTCAAACAGCTCAGTACACAGCCAAGCCACTGGAACTGTAAAAACATAAGGAGAATCCTGATTCCAGGTATGGGGAATGGGCCACCAGCTCCATTGCTAACTGCTCTGCAAGGATACAGACTTTCTCAGCGCTGACAACTCAAGCTACATGCAAGGAAAAATAAAGAAAAAAACAACTAATATCCTAGTTTCAAGCTTCCAACCAAGTAACTACTGTTTTATTTAGGACACTTTATATGGAAATTAAAGTTCTTCACCTCATCTGTTTACTGTGTTGGAGGACATGTCAAGAATCAGCAGACACATCCAAGAAATCCATCAAACCTGGCATCGCAGCAGTTGAGTTGTCATCTCGTGATCAGTAGGCAATCTTTGTTGCAAGAGGAATGCCTCGGGGCTCACGCAACCAGTGTGAGGTGGAAGGTGGAGAGGAAGTGCTCCCAGGTGCTCGTAGGCAGGAGGCAGCTGCTGGTGGTCTCTGAAATTCTACTCAATGGCATCACGAGACACCCGAGAACTGGAGCATGGCCTGCTTTGACAGTTCTCTAGAACCTAGCTGCTTCTTTTTCATATGAGCGGTCATCTGTGGGATATACAACTGGTTTCTGCATGCAGTGGAATAGGTATTTGTCAGTATGTTTGCATGGCATTTGTACCATTTAGAAACAAGCCAGCAGCAGAGAGCATACTAAGTAAGCACTGTGCAGTAGCAAACTTCCAGTCTAATTAGGTGAGATAGAAGATGGACAGTTCAGTGATGAGTACATGAACATCCCAGAAACTGAGTCCAGCAGGTGCTTTGCTTGGCCAGCATCCTTCCAACACTTAAAGGAAGCTTATAAACAGGAGAGAGGTAGACTTTTGACACAGGGAATGGTTTTAAACTAAAAGGGGAGATTTATGTTAGATGTGGAGGGAATTCTTATACTCAGAGAGCAGTGAGGCCCTGGCACTGCTGACCAAAGAGCTGTGGGTACCCCATCTCTAGAGATGCTCAAGGCCATGGGTGGGCCCTGGGCAGCCTGAGCTGGTGGGGGTCAACACCAGATTCTGTGATTCTATGATTCTATGATCAAGGCTGCAGCAGGGAGAGTTTGAAAGGCACTCATGCTCACAAGGATCAGCCCTGCAGTTATATTGTCCTGTCTCTGAACAGACCTTTGTCTCTGTCCCTCCAGCTTTTTTTCTTCTTTTTTTTTTCTTTTTTTTTTTCTTTTTTTTGAGGAAAAAGTATACTAAATAAAATATAGACAAATCAGCCAGGAAAAATGCTATTGGCACAGGAGTTCCCCTAGCTCCTTTTGGTCCCAACTCTCTGAGCTTGTTTTGCTGTATTTGCTTCCACATGGTCCCCACACGCTGGTGTGTTCTGTTCCCTTAAGTAAGAAGGGAGCTGTCAGAAATCATTACAGCATGAATATCTCCGTATCTCCCTGCATCCCTTGCAGGGCTGTTGGTGTTGCTTGTCACTATGCAGGAGTTTACCCAGGCAGACCCTCTGGATTACCCTGTCCTGTGCCGCTGTGCGGCCGCTGAAGGCAGTAGGTGGTGCAGGGAGCTTGGGAGTGTTCACTGGAGTGGAAAAGGCTGCTGCAGTGAAAATGTCTCTCCCTCCCCAGACAGCTGTGACAACAGCAAAGGGCTGATCTGAACACATTCACTGCCCCTACCAGCTCCACACTCCATGCCTTCCCCTTCCGCAGCAGCCTGCAAGAGCAGATTCTGTGTGGGTTGCACGTGGACTGGGCAAAGGTCTCCTCTAACCTGCAGACATCTTGAGGTTGATTTCTCTGAAGCACCCTGTGTCTGCTTTCACCCCATCTGAGCAGTGGGCTGCACCCAGTGAGATGGAAGGGCAATGTCCCCACGCACTGCTCGCTTCACAGCAATGCTGAGCTTCCAGGCATTCAAGCTTGGCTGGGGAGGAAACCTCTGAGTCAAGGAGGCTGTGCACAGCACCCTCCTCACATAGCACATCTGATACCTGAGATGGAATTATTGCTGCTCTACTCTTTGCCCAACAGATCTTGAAAACAAGGTCTGCAGCTCGTGCTGGAGGGTCTGAAGTGTCCTCCTAAGCCTGGTGGCCCAGCTCAGCATGGTGCCAATGCAGACACGAGGCCTGAATCCTTGGCCAGCACCTCCAGAATGATCTTGCCCATTAACTGTGCATAAACAAACAATCACTTATAAAGTCAGGGAAAATAATCTCAGACATAATCACTGATTAGAAATGTTTGCTTATAGCTGGATATTTATAGCCTATGAGAGGTAAATGTCACCCTCACTGCCTGCACTGCATGGGAGATATTGTTTAATTAGCAACCACAGCCTCTGGGCTGCTGCTGTTTGGAACAGGAGATGAGTGCTGCTGTGCTTTACTTATCCTCCCCTCTTCTCCTGTTTCTGTTTAGGAGTGGAATGTGGCCAGATCTTCCTCATCTGCAATTACTGTCAGACCCACAGAGCAAGCAGGACACTGAGGGATCTGCAGGATCTGCTTTGCACAGCACCACCACAACCAGTAGTGGTTCCTCGGTCTCCAGCTGGGTTCTGTACAGCCACGGTTGGTCACCGTGCTGAAGCCCTCACATTCCTCAGCTATACCAGCAGTGCTCTCCTCCCTTGAAGGGAGTACGGTTCAAAGCCAGAGACAATATCAGAGGTACTTGAGGCCCATGCACATCCAAGGAGTTTGGCAGGACCTATAAGAGTAAAGCACTGCTGTGGCCTCAGAATTTCCTAAATTTGCTAAGAGATCAGACAGACACCTTCAGTTTGCTCTTCAGCCTTGAGTGGGATCTGCAATGAGGAATTGCCCACGAGCCTCTTCCAGCATCCCAGCTCTGCTGTCCTTGATGTTTGCTGAACACACTCAGAGCTACTCGAACCCCCTGGCAGGCTCTAAAGAGACAGCCCCTGATTATCTCGTCCGTACAGACGGGAGCTTTGTACAAGCTCTGACAAACCAAACTCTGAAGCAATAATTGGTCAGCAGGAGTTTGTTTCTCTCACTTGGACCATGGCAGGGACGCGCTTCTTGCTTCTACTGCTGGGGGAATTTATTGCAGAAAAGCAAAAAGACAAAGCCTGTAAAAAACTGCTATTTCTCATTTTTCTCAAGAGCATCCAAAAATGTTGTCTTCTCATGATTTTTGCACCCAGATGGGGTGCTACTGACAGAAGTATATTCACAGTATCCCTGTCTCTGGGGGAATAGCTCATTTCAAATGGACGCAGAAAGACCACAGTACGTGGCAGTGAGATAGGAAAGTTCAGGCCATGGTTAGCCATTGGGACAACAGTCGTCAGCCCCAAAAAGACCATCTGTGCTCCTCCACTGCTGCAGTGATCGATGATTTGATCGATGCCCATCCCTCTGTAAGTAGCTGCTTTCAGTGCAGCTTTGGCCACTGCCTCATTCCCTTTATGTTCCCAGACTATCCCAGGAGAATGGGAAGGATCTATTTGAAAGTTCTTACACTGGACAGAGTTTTACTAGGCAATCTTATGGGGCTGGAGCAAACCTCCCAGCCACCCTCTCAGCTTACACATGCTCCTATCAAAGCACACAGCTTTCCTCTGTTCGGATCAGGACCTAACACAGCTCCTCAAAAATAATCTGCCCTCAGGCTGACTTCACTCACCCAGACCAAAACATCTGGGGATAGGCACAATTTCCTTAAAAGCAGTCACACTTACTGCTGCAATGCACAGAGGTTATGTGATACAGAAGTCCCAGGCCCTTTGTGGCAGGCAAAAACCTCAAGCAGAGATGTCTACCATCGGTTCTTTTAGGAATGGCCTGTTGCACCTTTGCAGCTGTAAAACATTATCTAAGATCATGCAGAAGCACGTGACAAATCCTGGACAGTGATCATTAGTTACTTGAGTGAGTCCCACTGGCTGCCTGGCTCCTGCACAAACACTGCACATCCCAGACTGAGTGAGACGCAGACTGGATGCAGCAGGGAAAGATCTTACAGCAAAGAGAGAGCTTAGTGCTGCCAGGGTGGTGAGGCCAAGGACTGGAGGCAGGTGGGAGATGGCGTTGCCCTGGCCAAGCAGGCAGGCTGCCACTGCTTTGTGGGATGGGAGAAGTGTAACTTCCCCAGGCACTGGGATGGGCTGTGCAGGGAGGTGGTGGGGTCACCATCTCTGGAGGTGTTCAAGAAACATTTAGATGTTGTACCGAGGGACACGGTTTAGTGCGGAAATATTGGTGGTAGGTGGATGGTTGGACTGAGTGATCTTAGAGGTCTTTTCCAACCTTGGTGAGTCACTGATTCTATGATTCTACTAATGATGAGCCCAGCCACCCAGTGGGAAAGGGACATCATTCCAGCTGTTTACAGATGGGGCCATTGCAAAGCTGAGCACAGGAGAATATAACTTTCTGCAGGTGGACTGAGGGCTTATCCTGCCAGTCTGTGCACTGGGGCAAGGCTCACTTATTTTTTGTTAAGACAGTTAATTACAACTGATCGGAATAGTACAGATCAAAACACCCATGCCCTGCTCTAGCGTGCATCACATATGCTTGACACAGTGTGGAGAACTGCCAGTGAGTTTGGGTGTAATTGGCAGCTCCATGTCTAGATGTGTCACTAACAGGCTTCAGGGTGAGAAGCAGCATGGAATTGTGCAGCAGATGCCCTATGAGGTGGAGCACCAGAGAGGTTAGAGCTAAAAGCTGCTGAGAGGTTCTGAGTGATGTAGCCCTGAGAACAGGAATGCTACTTCTCTCTATTTACTAATGCATGTGGGTGTCTCTGGGTAGACAACAGTTGCCATGTGTCTCTTAAACGTGCTCTATTAACTGCCATCACATTTTATCACTCCTCTGGCAATAGCCAGCAACACCTCTATAATTTATTGTCATTAGTTTTATTCATGACCATCACAGAGGTCACAGCATGGGGGGAGAAGAGCACTTCATCGATTTCACCACCAAACATTCTGGAATAATGGCTTTTCAAGCAGCCGATGTTAAATAGATATGAAAAGATAATGAGTAATGAGGGATAAGGGAACTGACCTTTTTTCCAATGAGAGGCTCTTTCAGCATCACAACACTTGAAAGTTGGGTGAAATGAACCTCCGTTTCAGATATGTGAGATGAATTGTACCATGGAAATGACTGTTTCTTTCTGACCACTCTGAAGAGAACCTGTTGAGATTGACTTAGATGGCATCTGCAGTGCCAGATGCTTCCTGTACAAACAACTTGCACTTGGTGGCCTATGATCTCAGAGAAATGGAGATGGGCTTTGCCAGCTTCCCAGTGGTTTGTTTTTTCAGATGACTCTATGGAATCTGCAAAGGAGCCCTACAGAACTTCCTCCAAACACAGGGTCTGGGGGTTTGCTGTAGGCATCCTTCCAGATCATGGACTTTGCTTCCATACAGAAAACAGCACAAAGAGGGAGATATGTGCCAAAGTGGCTCTGCAAAACGTAGTCAGGATGAAGTTGGATTCTCACTCAGACTTAACATCCAGGACCCAGTGCCGAAAAGATTCTCCTGAATGTGAAGGGAACAGAGAAATGAAGGGAACAGAGAAATGAAGTGCCACTGGTAGTCCCAGTCCCACTATGGCTGAGGGGCCCACACCAAACCTAGCATGCCTGCAGGAAGGGTAAAAGGAGACTGACATGAAGTGAAGAATCCATTCATTCTGATACAGCTTCAACATAATTATGATTTTCCCCTGCTGGAAGTCAGTTTGTGTCTCCCTGTAAGTGAGAGACAGAAGGGGCTAAAGATGTATAAACTCAAAGTGCTTTAGCCTTGCTCAGTCCCCAGAACCACAGAAATTCAGATCAGCAGGATTTTCTACAGATTTTCTACAAAACAAAAGAAAAAGAGAAGGAATTGCCCTCGGTACTGCATGCTCTTGATCATACAGTGGATTTCTGAGGTTCGTATAGCATCACACAGCCTCCCTTGCCCTGCCGGCCACACTGCTGCTTCTGATGCAGCCCAGAATACAGTTGGCTTTCTGGGCCATTCAATTGGCTTTCAGCAAACCAGGCTAAGTTCTGCGATGGAAAACTGAGGAGTAAGCAGCTAAGGAAAGGCCTTGGCACAGACAGCTGGGTCACCAAGGCTCCTTCATTTCTGCTACAAGCACTGCATACCACCATTCCTTTCCTTAGCTTGGAAAGATGCAGCACAACAGTGACTTTCCCATTTACTGTTCCTATTCAAATTATTTTCCCCCTCACTGCTTCAGTGGCCAGGAACAGCTTATTCTCACCTTAGACACAGCTACAACCAGGTTCTGTTCCAATTATATATTTTTTTAATGTTTCTTCCAATTTTGATTTCTCTCATCCTCAAGGTCCTATGGCTCTTCCCCCAGTGTCCAGATGGTGGCTGTACCGACAGAACTCCCCAGCCGTTTGCCATTAGCACTTTGCATATTTGCATTGAGCTCTTCAATGAAAATATGAAGTAGGACTGGCGTTCCACCCAGCCCTTGAGGAGCTCTGTAACCTCCTTCCAGCCTCACTCCTCCCTTTCAATGCAACCTCTTGCTGTCTTGTCTGTGCAGCTCCTCCCTTCCCCTATAATACTTCTCTACTCCTCATTATCTTCAGCATCACTAATCAGCTCCTCATGTGGCACCATATCAAATGCCTTCTTAGAGTCCACAAAGATGGTATCTAATATGTTTCCTTTGTCTGAGAGCTCCATTACTTTATCAGGGACAGATATCGGATTAGTCTGCTGCAATCTCCTTCCGATAAAACCATGCTTCATGCTAGCCCACTTCCCACTTACATCCATGCCTTTAATTACTTCTGCCCTTAAAATCTGTTTCAAATCTTGCATTTTTCAGGCTCCAGATCAGGTTCTTCACCTTTTTGCAATGTGACCTTTTGTCTGTGGCCGATTGCACCGGCTTTGTCCCCAGCGGAGGGGTCAGGCTGCAGCTGTGGGGCTCCCGGTGGGGAGGGGGACCAAAGCTCCCAGAGGACAGCTGGTGAGGCACAGCCTGAAGGGGTTCTGGTGGCAAAGGCTGCTCAGAGAGCTGGAAATGGGCTCACAGACAGACCGCAGAGGTGGCACCAAGGCACGAGCCCAGGAGGGATTGTGTTAAGTTTGATATTTCTTTCAGGCAGTTGGACTTCGCTGGGTCTGCCAGAAAGGACCAAGTTTCTGTCCCAGTTGCTGTTCAGGTAAAAACCCAGCTTGGCTTGTTTGAAATCTGGTTTTGTCTGTTTTGGACAGCTTCTTTTAAGGAAAACATATAGGGAGATTCACCTTGGAACTGGGGATGGGTAGGGACCCAGTAACAAATTCCTGATTTCCAGACGTGGTATTTAGCCTAACGTGGAAGATTAACAAACTCTGAAGCCTTCTGTGCTGGTGTTTGTTTCAGAACCTATGGAGAAACGTCTGGTGCCTCTTGGAGGTGTGCATTGACTGGTGGAGTACTACCTTGGCTTGGTCACACTGCTATGGCTCTGTCCTCATGTTCTCTCTGTTCATCCTGCCTCCAATACTCTTGTCAACATCCACATCATTTAAAATGGAAGACAAGTCCTCCTTTTGTTTTGGAGCCATACTGAGGATGGCTTTAATTTGGCCTCCCCTTAATTTCATGACGGCCTCACTTATTACTTCCTCATCTTCATTTCTTTCACACAGCCAAAGAGCTTTTTTTCTCTGGCCTAATATGTAGCTTACTTTGACATTTGACAGTTCAGCCTTCATCACTATGCTTCTGGACCTCTAAGACGTTCTATTTTGCTGAGAAATCTCTTTTTTTTTAGCTTAGTTTCCTAAGTTCAAACCCAACAGCCAATTTCGTCCCTACCTGAAAGGACAGCAAGAAGCACCTATGTGATCATTAAGACCCTGAAAGCAAAAAAAAAAAAAAAAAGAAAAAGAAAAGAAAAAAAAAAGAAAAAAAAAAAGGAGTGGAATAGATGAGAGAGATTCAAATTAGCATCTCCACCTAGGGAAAAGGAAGCATCTATCAGCTATTACATATTCCATTTGGCAGCTGCCTTCTTGCCAGTCCATGCATGCTGCTTTGCCATGCTCTATAGGCAATTTGCAGCCAGGGCAGAGCTTTGCCCAGTGGGGAAAAGTGGCACAGGAGAATACATTTAAAGTTTCAAGGTCGGGTGTTTGTTGAATCAGCTGCTTTCTGGTCTTCTTCAGTAGATGGAACACGGGGAACAGAGCACATATCTGTAAGCATTCACACTTCCGCCGTTGCGCAGCTTGCAGGATGAGTTACTCTCTTCCCCTGCAGGTTCTGCTTACTCCTCATCTGCCCTTTTAAAATCCAGTTTATTGTGGATCCCCATTCCTTGCAAACTCTACTGGGTACAGTCTCCTAATTGTTTTACGCCTGCAATTTGATTTGCTCCTTCCAAACTGAGACCTCAAGCTCTCAAGGCCTTGCTCAGCACTTCCCTGGGTTTACGAGAAGTTTCCCCTTCGAAAGGAACAGCTTTACCCCCAGGTTCATCCTTTTTTGCTGCGATTTAATTTCAGCTGAAACCTTTTGTGATCATTTCGCCACGGTTATTTTGTTCAACCACCCATCTGTGAAGCCTCACAACCCCAAGTGTAGGCACAGCCTCTTGCTTGGTAAAGAAATGTGTTGGTTGCCTTGTCCCACACACCAGACCTTTACCTCTGTGAGTTGTTCTGGTTCTGTAAATTATTATCTATGAAATTAAAACCACCCCATTTTACCGCCACACTTTATTTACTGAGATTCCTGGTGTCTTTGGTTACCCAAATTTCCTTCTCCTGTGTGCTCCTGCTACTTATGGAGAATGCATGAGCCTCTCCCAGCTTTCTCCCTCCCATTTTCTCTCAGTCACACCAACTTTCTCCTCAGGTGGAGCCCATCCTGAGTTTCTTCTAGAGAATGAACACCCCAGAGCCTTCCTCTTAGCATTGATATTGAAGCTGTCTTTTACTAATTATTGTGTCTTCCCCTCCCCACCCTCCAGCCCCATGTATCTGGAGATCCTATAAATCCCACAGCACTCATCATGTCTACATCATATGCCCTCTGTCCTAATTCCTTCTGGTTAAAGTCCCACAGGAAGCTTTTCCTTTTAGTTTTTCTCCTCAACCACACAGATCTTTCTATTACTCTTCATGTGTTTCGAGTCCTCTTCCCTTGTCTTCTTTCTGAAAGCACTCTCCTTCCTGCTTTCCTATTTCATTTTCCTTACACTGTTCTGTTTTGCTTGGACTCTAACCCTTGCCACTTTTTACTTTTATAGGATGGGATGCTTCTTCCCCCTATACAGGGACCTCATCTGCATTTGTCCTGATTTCTTTTGCATATTAATTGCTGCAGCTAATCTATTCCTCAGAGCTGTTTCTTTACCAGCATCTGCCCTCTTCCCCTGCTTTGTGGCCTTCAAGTTCTCCTGATCAGCTCATGGCTGAAAAATTTCAGTCTTTGTCTTCCTCCAGCTCAGCATGTGTTTGGCCTCTAAGGGCTATCATGAAGGAGGACTGTGTGCCCAGTCCTTCCCTCCAGTTTCTAGCATTCCTTTGAAAGCTAATATTGCTTCAGATCATTACCACCTCCCAAGGTCTACAAATTGAAAGCAACACATAGGACGTGAGAACACAAACCGTAGCTCAGCCTTAGATCTCCCGCACACTGAAGGTTATGGAGGAGAGCTAAAAGCTCAGCTTTGAGCAAAAGGCAACACACCGTGGCAATTCTGGCATCTGGGAAATTTGTATAGCTGAATTAGCCTCACTCTGAGAACCTGACTGGACTTGATGCTGGCAATTAAGCTGGAGTACACTTCCACACTGTACAGAAAATTCCTTAGGCCTTTAAGGCCTTCCCTCTTCAGTCACCAGATAAAGATACTCTTCCACAGTTTTATCGAGGACAACTCAGTCCAAGCTATATGTCTAAAAAGAAACGCTTTAAAGACTTCAGCAGTGTAACTTGCATATCAAGGAGGAAAAAATCTGCAGTGCAAAGGTCCTCATTTCTGCAGCTGTTCCCTGCGAAGGACTTTTCCAGTCTCCCTGGCAGTCTGGGCTTGTTAACACAGGGACACGTACAAGAAAAGCACAGTGCTCTCAGGGGGGTTAAAAGCCTCAAGATACAAGCAACTGCCAGATATTTACACCCTTAACTGTGGGCTAATGAAGTCCTCAGCTAGAGAACAGAGCACAAATCTGAGTAAGGCCTCGCTAATCATTCCATTATCAGTGCACAGATCAGAAGCTGCTCTCTCCACCTCCCTTTTGATATACAGCCAGCTATTAGAGAGGCTTCAACACGATGAAATCAGCTCTGTTGTACTGCTGTGGGATGAGCTGAATGCCCCTCGAGAGATGCTGTGGATGGGTGTGATTCTGCAGAGCTGAATGCCCCGAAGCTCACAGCAGCGCTGGTAGGGAGGGAGCACAGTTGGCACCATTTGCTGTCAGGCTGAAAGAAAGGTGAGGCAAAGACAAAGCAAAGGAACCCGTTTTTTTAATCAATATTCACATAAATTAAATAATCCTATGGGCATATATGTATGGGTCTTTTGCGTAGAGGACGTGGAGCTGTGATCTGTGGGGTGGGACTCATCTCCAGAGGGTCCTGCTGCAGCCAACTGGATTCCCTTCTTTGTTTTAGATTTCGAAGTAGGTGCTAAAATTCCCTGGAGACAGTGAACAGGAGCTGGGTGTGCAATGCCTTGCCTTCTCTCACGGCTTCAAATGCTCACTCAAGCAGTAAGTAGCAACAAATGCTGGTGAAATGCCTCTGGCTGATACAAGAGAAGCCCTCCAGAATGAATCTCCCTATTTACTCTTTCAACAAATGTTTTCTTGATCTTTGGTGCATTTCAGCGACTGAAGAAAGGTGAGGGATTTATCAGCACCTGCTGCAGGGCTGCAGTTAGTGACAAATTGGGAAGTTATGCAGATTCGAGAGGGAAGCTGAGGCCCTTGTGATGGGGACTTGTGGGCTGTAATTATTTCCCAATTGGTAATTTCGATGTGTTGCCTTGGAAAGCAGCAGATGGTAATTACTTTCCATTAGATGTTTGTATTTACTGTGGAACTGTTTCAGTCCTTTCAGCACCGGGTGTAGCTGGGGCCTTGCTGAATGGGCTGGATGACATGCTTACCAGCTTTGGAGCTGCCACAGTGGCTGGTGTTTGTTGGGGAAGTGCATGGATGCTTCCACAAATCATGATGGGCAGGGACAGGAGGTATCCTGGTGTCTGGAGATCAGTGCCCCCTCGAGCAAAAGCAGCACAATGGAGCAAAGCATGGGAAGGCTGAGCAGGAGGAGCCATTCTCTCTGGATGGGGATTCATTGTCTCCAAGAGTTTGTCCATGTTGGCCCCCATATTAGCATGCTCTTCTCATTCTTCATCACTACACGTATTTGCATTCTCACGAACTTGGTTACATTGAATCAGTGCAAGATAAAGTCTTAATATATTTTTTCTTTCTCCATGATGTCGATATGAGGTTCCTGGCACTTTCCAGGCAGCTCTCAGTCCTTTCCTGTGCTCTACAAGTGGTCAGTCTTGCTATAGTGGAAGTAGTTTCGTGGAGTTTCTGTTATGAATATATAAACAATGTCTCTATGTCCTTATTTTCTGAGGATTTCTTCCTTCTGGAAGCCTAATGCAGTAAAGTAGCTTTCCAGATATGATCTCAAAGAGCAGGGACACTCCAAAGGAGCTCTTCTCAGTGTGGAAGTTTCTGCTTCAGCCAGATTTGTCAAAGTCTGCATTTAAGGACCTGTAACTTCCTGTTCAACAAGACTTCCTTAACTTTCACATCCTTTCTTCTCCATCTTAGCCAGAAAAAATCAACCAAGATGAATTAGATAACCACTCATCTTCTTCTGTAAGATGCTTCACTTCCCATTTATCAGCAGAGAGGAATGGCCAGAAGGGGTAGGTCTAGACTGACGGCGGCTTTGTCCAAAAGGTTCACTGCAAAAGGCTTAGGTTTTTGTAAACTGCATTTTTGCAACTGAATGAGTGGCTGTTGCTCACCCCTGAGAATACAAAGAAGCAAAGGCAGCTTGAAAGAGGGAGTAAACTTGGAAAAATATTTCAAGATCTTTGGAAGAAATAGCCCAGATTGCAAGTCCTTGTTATAAAGCAAAAACATGCAGTGGTTATGGGTAAGAAGATCTTGGAGTAGAAGAGATGGCAAACTTGACACAAATCTGCATAGAGGCCACATGAAAGAACCATGCTATAGTGACAGCAGGAGAGCTGGATGTGTTGGCAACACAAGGTCACAGCCAACACAGAGGGCATTATGAACAGCCGCAGGATGATTGAGTGACAAGCTAAATAGGAAAGATTAAAGGAACTAAATTATGCATGGTTTGGCCAAACAGTGATTAAACAGCCAGGCAAGGAACAAAATTGTTCAGTGAAGTCTGATGAGGGACAGCCTGAAGTTAAAAGGTGAGATTGATTCTGAAGCATGGAGACTGCTCAACAGGAAAGGATTTCTAAGAAAAGCTCTTTGACTAGACAGGTCAGTAACACACTCAACCTTCACCAGAGTCGTTTCTTTCTGCTGCAGTGTCAGTAATAACAAAATGGCTTGGTACAAATTGGAACTGCATGTTGAAGACCTCTCCTCTATTGATTTGTCTATCCAAGTCTTGAACACCTCCAAGGAAGATGGTGGAACACCTCCGCCAGAGAGGTGGTGGATGCTCCATCCCTGGAGGCATTCAAGGTCAGACCGGGCCAAGCTCTGGACACCTGATGGATGTCCTTGTCCCACACCTGTGGGTGTCCTTGTTCACTGCAGGGGAGTTGGATCAGGTGACCCTTAAGGGTCCCTTCTAAGCTCATCTGTAGAGCCAATGCAGAACACCCTCTCATTCCCAAATACTTTCTGCTTTCTATTCCTCATGCCATAGCATTGTGTGCACACATTGTACCCCCCTGTCCTCCTCCCCAGAAAAAAGGAGACTGAGGAGAGGAACAGAGAATTTCAGAAAGAGGAGGAAGATATTTCCTTTGAAGAAATAAACTGAGGTTACTCACTGAAAGTACACATTGTATCCTAATACGTCATGTATTACAGAGTGCCAAATATGCAAACACCCCACATGTATACTCAAACTGCAAGGAGAATGTGAAACAGATACACAGTTTTATGATGATTCCCAATGATCACTGCCCTCTTAAACAAACAAACAAACAAACAAACAAAAACAAACAAACAAAAAAAACCCAACAGAATAACAACAGAAGGTCTTTTCCCTATGGAGGCCTTTCAGGGGTTGCTGGACAACTGCAGGATCCTGAGGTCCATGAGCTCTAAGGGCGGCATGCGGCAAGCAGCCTGCATGGGCTGAGTCATTGAGCTTTTAGGATGTACTGCAGAAATGAAGAGGATCGGGATGCCTATGAGGATCCTTTAAGAATAACTCTTCTGTCTGAAGGTAAAATATTATTCACGTCCATGATAATTATTAGAATAATAAAGATCTCATTACTGAACCAGCATGACTATTCTCAGGTACTCATTGAGCCTTCCTTGGGAAATGCATCAGTGTAAGATATGCTGATATTGCCTTTTAGCAGATACATTTGAACAACTTGTGCTAATTAACATTAATAAATATATGCTAAAAGCATAACTGGAAACTGGGCTACAGCACACAGTTTGGCTACTGATTGAAAATTACACCACTAGGTAAAATTCTCTGCTCACTATCATTGTAGATCTTCAAGGGACTTTTATTATTTATGTCTGCAATCAATACAACATTCGGCTTCTGCTGTGGGCCATATCTTAACTCACACAGTTGTTGGTATCCATTAAGGCAGCATCCAGATGTCTCACAGCCTGTTGCATATTTAACAACACAAGCGACCTATGGGATGTTTTCCTTGTGGAAACAAAGCCCTAAATTCTCCAGTACGTTCAGGTATTCCTTCCTCAGTGGATATTAAGGCCATATAGCAGAGGACCACTGTTCACACAGAGATAATCCTGAAGGTTGCCTGGTTTCCCCTGCTGTGATCCCATTGCCCATCGCAGATAACAAACAGCTCAGACTTCATTTGTGCCAAAGCCATCAGCATCTCCCTCCAGGAGAGGGCTCATGGCAGAGGACCAAAGCACGAATGTGGCCTGGGACAGGTGCCCATTTCTAACCAGATGGAATGTTGATAGGATGATTACACACCTTCTCATCCCTTTCCCTTTGTATTTCAACCCCAGCAGCCAACTCAGTCTATAAGAGTTCCCTCTGGGGTGCCAACGGGGCCCCTCTCATGGGCTTTAGATACCATCAGGGATCTGGAATTGCTCAGTCTGGAGGAGACTCAGGTGAGACCTTATCACTCTCTACCTGCCTGAAAGGAGGTTGTGATGAGGTGGGGGTTGGCCTTTGCTCCCATGTAACCAAAGAGAATGCCTCAAGTTACACCAGGGGAGACTGAGGTTGAACATTAGGAAAAAATTGTTCTCTGAAAGAGTAGTCAGGCACTGGAACAAGCTGCCCAGGGAGGTGGTGGAGTCACCGTCTCTGGAGGTGTTCAAGATAACATTTAGATGTACTGAGGGACATGGTTTAGTGGGGAAATGGTGGTAGGTGGACAGTTGGACTGGGAAGGAAAACGGGACCCACTGCCACACAAATGAGGACAATGACATTGCACAGGTGTAAGTCAGTAAATCCAAAAAGGAGTTAATTTCAGAAGTAGGATACATCTGAAAGCACCAGCGCTCCTCCTGAGAGTGACCATCCCCAGTAAGACCAACTACATTTAGTAGGCTGAGAGTGAAGGTCACCTTCATCCCAGATGGCGTGCTGCTGCCAAGTGTCAGAGCAGCGCCGGCCATCCTGCATCAGCACACAGAGCAGCTGCTCCGCACCCAGGGTGCTCCCGGCCACGTGGTGCCGGGCTGACACGCATCCCCATCACGTCGTGATCACAAGGAACATACTTCCTATCTGAGCCAAACAACCTCACCAAGCCTTTGGGCAGTTTCAAGGCTTGAAGTAAGCATCAGGATCCCTCCGCAAAGCAATTTGCAAAATAATCCTGGGAAATGATATTTCAATGGTGCATAAAACAAGCTGGCTATTCCTACCTGTAGTCATGTCAATTCCCAATTAAAATATATTCTTTTTCCTTCCCAGCTATTTCTATTTGTGTTTGGCAGCATATCCTGATATACCAACATAAGTGGCTCTTTGTACCTTTGGATTTTTGCTTGAGCCACGATTGACAGAAACCTGCCGATGCAATTCATCGCTCTCCTGGAAGTGCCAATTTCTTGTCACTGACTAAAGAGGGAGCTTATGCACCTCACATCATACCATGCAATCCTAAATGAGGCACTTCAAGTAAGCGCTCAGAATTAGCCTAGGCAGACCTCTCCCTCTCTGTGTGATGTGTTTTGTTGAACAGAGACCAAAGAAGCGAAAGAGCAGAGGAAAGTTGTGGGGCAGCATTGAGTATCTGCGAGGTGCTGAGCACCCAGAGAAGGGCCTCCAGCACAGCCTGTTGAGAAGATCAGCCAAGCAATAACTGGGGGGGGCACTTCCTCCAGCTGTCCTTTGTTGCCTTTTGTTACAGACGTGGGTGATGTAATGATGGGGAAGGAGACTATTTAAATTGCACAGTCCTCTGACAAGGTTTCAGAGGTGACTTTAAGCAAGCAGGAGGTTACACCAACACTCCTGCCATGAGAGCACAACCGGGCGCTCGCTGCAGTGCAGGAAATCCTGTAAGCACACTTTGCCTCATGTCTGCTGCTGAGCAACGCAATCATCTCAGTGCCAGGGAGTGCTCAGAGTTACTTTACATCATGAATATCAAAAGAGAAACGCATTTTCCCCGTTAGAATAAAATATTTTTGACATATTCATACTTTCTGACATTGATATTAAATGAGATATGCATGCCTAATAACAGAAAGAGCAGTATTTTTTCTCTGAAACCGTTCTCTCTGATGTACTTTGGTTAAGAAATTAGAGGCAGCATTGTTTGGGGAACAGTATGTCTCTTCACTGATACAGTATCTCACAAGGAAAGCTGCTTTGAAGCACTTCGGTATCAAACACAGAGAAAGGAAGATGGAAACTTCGTTGTGGAAACTAGTGATGAACTAATTTATCCAGGTTAGAGGAGAAGACTGAAAACAATTCTAAGTAGTTTAATGACAAAATGCTCTAATCCGATCCTGGTGTTAAGAGTTTCATTTGTGGCATCTTTTATTACAGAAACAGTACCCATGGGAGTACGGATGTGAATAAAACATTTCATTTTACGGCTGCAGAAAGAGGAAAAAAAAAAAAAAAAAAAAAAGAACAACCAGGGGTTTAAAAGCTCTTTCATCATTATGCAATTGTTCTGCAGAGCTCAGGAACCCCTCTACATGTATAACAATACTCCAACCACAGCTGTGTGTCAGTGGGGTTTGACACAGGGGCTCAGCAAGGAGGCCCATGTTCAGTGCCCTGGGAAACATCTCGGGGAGGGCATTCAGAGTTCCAAGATATCCATCTCTGCTGTTAATTTTCTAATGACTGCATGAAATTTATGTTTATTGGCAGCTGGAATGGAATCTGCACCTGCAATGGTGTCCTTGTCTTTACAGTTACCCCCAATGGGATTCCTGTGTGCAATGGTTGACAATGGTTGGCCCTTACAGCCCCAAAACATCTCCTGGTTGTTTTCTGGCAGCTGACAGCACATGTATGGGACAGGCAGATTAATCCTTCCTCGGATTCACATTTGCTTTGGTAAATCTGCAAGGTGTGGGTTCAAGGAAGCAGCGTAGCTGGTTGGCATGTGTGTGATAGAGAGCTGGCACATGGCACTGAATCCAGAGGGTTTCCGAGGTAAGCAGATATGACTACCTGTCAATTGCCTTCCCGAGGGAAGAGAACAGAACAGAAACAGTGAGTCAACATTCCTCAAAACCTTTTAAACATCAAAGGGGAGTTGTTTCAGAGGAGCTTAAGGATGCTTTGTCTGCAGTCTCAGACACTGAGAATTCACAACCAGCTGAAGCCCAGCCAGATTCCCTCAAAGAGGAGAGATGGGAGGAGAGAGGCAGCTCTTCTAACATGCTCTCAGACTTCATTTTCATGCAACAGTAAGTAAGCAGTAAGTTTTCCTTACAGCAGTAAGGAAACCACAACTGTAACTGGTCAGGGAAGGGAGGCTTTCTATCACTCTGATTTGATCTGCAGAAACCCAGGGAGAGAAGGGAAAGCAGTTTGAGTAGAGAGGGATCTCCAAGAATGCACTTATTTTCCTAATTATTCTTCTCTTTTACAACTGCATTTTAAATTCTGCAAGCAGGAACTAAATCTCTGTAATACAGGTATTCGTGCAAGATTTCACGTTAAACTTGCTAGCTGCTTTGAGCAACTACATCTGGAAAGAGCAGGCTTGTCTGAAAGCTACTAACACCCACTTACAGGTAAATTCTTGGGTTGTTAGAATCCAAAAGGATTTAGAAAATTCACTACCTTGGCATACTTCTTTATGGTAAGGGTGATGGAGCACTGGAGCAGGTTGCCCAGAGAAATTATGTAGTCTCCTTCTATGGAGATATTCAAGGCCCATCTGGATGCCTACCTGTGCATCCTGTTGTAGGGAACCTGCTTTAGCAGAGGGGTTGGACTTGAGGTCCCAGCTGCTGTTGTGCAGCAGTTTGCCCTCTCTTCAGTCTGTTCATCCAGAGCACACCAGCAATTGTTCATAGATCATCTCTGGTCCCTTTTGGGGCAGTTGGAGCAGCTCTGATCTGACATGGGGCAGTGCTAGGGCTCTGCTCACAGAGCTCCCCTGCAGTCCCCTGCTACCAAATTCAGTCATCTTATCCTTCATGAGGAACTGAAACAGGCCAAGGCCAGAGGATGCATGAAGTGAGGAAGAAGAGAAGTTCTCTCCTCTGTAAATACCTATTGAGAAGACTTAAGCCCTTCTCAAACCATGACTAAAGATTTCTGAGATGAGAAAGGCTGGGCTGAGCCCCTGAGGCTCCAGACAGAGAGCATTTCTAAGACGGTATTAATACTTTCCCCATAACCTCTGTTTAATGAGCAATGACTGAACACCCACATTGTAAAATAAATTTGTTTGCCCTATGCATTTAGCTGCCATACTTTTCCTTCAACACTGCTTGGCACGATCTCTTATGGAGGATTCAGAATGTAATGCTGACCAGACACTGCTCTCACAACTCCATGCAGTGGCCTTTTCCACTCAGTGGGATGAAGGCTAATACCTGCCTAACATCTGTTCTGTAGCACAGCACCCACAGCAGACAGCAATGGTCTGCTCACTACAGCCCCTCTGCCTCAAGCAGCAAGCCGCCAGCCCTCAGAAGCATTGCTCCCAAAGGCAAGCAGTAGGTGAAGTTGTGCAGCTGGAGATGCCACATGCAACGTCATCATGGCATAGATTTTGTTCCACCTGCTTACAACAGAACCAGGTCTGCAAGATATTTGGCATGACATTGCCCAGCTGTGCAGTGGCTGTTGATGTGTCCACACTGATTTGGTCAAAGCAGATGTGTTTAGTGGTGAGAAAAATCCCATTGCCTCCCTTTGTGCCTCACTGTCATTTCCCCAAGGGACACAGTGACAGGCTTCCATCTTCTGCTGAGTGTCCCAAAGAAACAACCTTGGGAGGCTTGCTCTTGCAGGTTATCCCTTTCCTCTCTCTGCCTATTCTCACACTGCTAATTCAAAATGAAGGTGAAAGATTAAATCCATCCTGTAACAGCCACTGCCTCCTTCTCCATGCAGCTGGTTTAACAAAAGGGCAATACCTCTGACAATCCCTAGTGCAGATATTGCAAGCCCTGGATGCTCTGGTGCCCTCACAGGTTCACTCCACCTTTCACCCCTGGGAGCAGAATGCAGCTGGTTGCTCAACAGCCTGAAATCATCTGTTTTTAGATCAGGCATTCAGGCATTCATTTCAGCCTCTTTTCTATGAGTTGGAAGATACAAGTCAGCTGAGATCAGGAAGCACCCCTGAAGCAGTCACCTCAATGCTGAGCCATTTATTTTACTCCGCAGAAGGCAGCAGAAGAGGTGGGTGGGGTTTCTTTGAAGTTATTCCCTGCTGCACACAAGATAAACTCCGAGTAAGTGGAGTCAGCAAGCAGGGACCTTGCTATAGCCCCGGAGAGAGGAACAGGTTGATGGCAACTCACTCTGTTTGGAAGGAGGTGCCAGGCTGCAGGTTGGGATGAGGGATCTGAGCCCTCTTCCCTCCATCCAGACGAGGGAACCAGACCCCTGGGTCAGGATCATTCCCTCCCTCCCCAGGTACTGTGACACCTCCTGCTGTTCGGAGGAAGCACTTGTAAGTTTTATGCTGTCTTCAGAAAGGCTTGGTTGGTCCACTTCCATACTGGTACCCAACAGGTTCCAAGTAATCGTGATTCCTTTAAGGCTCGAGACAGCAGCTTCTCATTTGTGAGTGAAAAGACAGCATTTGAATTTGACAGAGACCAACAGATGCACCAGCGAGACTGAAAGCAAAATGCAGAGCTGAGGTCCAGAAATCACAACAAAATGCGCAGAGATGTGGTACGTGGGGCTTCAGGAAGAGCAGCCACAGGGCCATGATTTGCACTTCACAGGAAGTGCTGTTTCTCTGAAATTTGGTTTCTGTCTGAACTAACATCTCGAAAACCAGAAATACACAGAAAAATTCATTTTGGCAACAATAATATGCAGTGTTAACAAAACAATATCTGTTCCTGGTAGCTGCTCAGTGTGATTGCTGTGAGTTGCAGTGAAGCAGAGATGCCTATTCCTTGCTTTGGGTACCCTGCTCAGCACTTCGTTAGGCTCCTGGAATTTCATGTCCTTATTTGCAGACACTCTTGGAGCTCCTTTATCACTGATTATTCTGGAGGAAAAGATTCAGAGATGCAGTCCTGAGGGCTTTGAGACTCCAGAGACACAGAGACTGAAATACAGCCTTCCATCACAAGACTAGTTTCCACATGGGTTCATTCAGAATTATAACAACTGGGAAGACCACTGAAGAGAGAAGTATTTTCAGAATTCTCCCTGTGAAATACTTTCTCTTCCTTTCCCTTCCCTTCCCTTTCCATTTCAATGGACAGCTGTACTGTACAGGGCAGTTAAGTTTCTCCAAGTTCCCCAATCAAGTTCCAACTTCCTGCAAAAGTTTGTGCAGAACTTAAGTGTCAAATAAAATCTTGTTGGATCAGCTATTTGCATTCTTCTGCAAGGCTTTATTTTAGTGAGTTATTTGCAACAGAGCCTGAGTTACCCACATCCAATTTGGACTGACTGGCTTGGCTTCCCCGTGTCTTCCTTGGACTCCTTTGGTCAGACTCAGAAATAATTATTACCACTGCCTTTCTATTTCTTGTTGGTGCTTATGAGTACCTGCCGTAAGATGGACACTATGAACTAGAGGTTGGGGGTAAGCACTGTAAACTCATCAATATTTTGCTATTACATATGTCTTCTGTCTTCTACTGCCTTCTCTTTGACCTTTGACTGCCTACTCACCAAGCTGTCATTGAATGGAAGGTACTGGACACAGCTCAGCCCAATTAAAATCTTCTGATTTCTGGTCAAGAGGCAACACGTGTAATACAGTGCTTCAGTGGGAATCTGTTATTTTCCATTATCTTTGACATCTAATTTAACTGAAGCCTAGACTCTGGGTTGGGTCTCCAGGTTATCACTTTCTCACAGTTCCATAGACCTTTTCTGTTTTTTGTTTTTGTTTTTGTTTTTGTTTTTCTTTAATACCCTTCTCAACACTAATCTAAGAGATTGGTCTTTCTTACAGCAAAATAAGGAATGATGTAGTCCAGGTCAGATCAGTTTGACTAGAGCGAGTTGCCATGTGCTTGGCATATGCAGCATACAGTCATGACTTCCCATGGCCATCTACAAAGCAGATGATTTAGGCATTCCAAGTAGTGCCATCTTGAGTCATTGGTTCTACGTGGTTCACGTCCTTAAGATGCTTCTCCCTCCTGTTTGTTTCCTTCACTACTTGAAAATTGCTGTCTCTGAGCAAAGGAAATATTAGGACTTCTGGAGCCTTTTCTCTCTCTAGCAATACCATTCAAAAAAGCTTATGCCAAATTAACAGGTAACCCTTATTTAGAGAGTGTGTGGTGTCCTAGGATGTTCTCTGAGGGTATACCAAGACTTCAGGTTGATAACTATTAATCAGTACTCAGTGACAGATCCTCCATAATATCCTTTATGCTCGCTGGCTATCAGTGCACATCATATACAGCACCATCATTTCTGTGGAAGTATCACAGCTTGTTAAAGCAACTGAATAAGAAATAGTATGAGAGAGGGAAAACATGCTGGGATGATCAATATAATCCAATCAACTCTTGTCAAATGGTTGTGCTGAAAAGCAGGACTGAGGAGGGACCCGACATGCAGCAGGTGGATCAGTTATTTGCACTACCATTATCTACATGGCATTCTGAAGTTTGATACTGCTCTGTTGGAGCCATCTAAGCTTGCTCTATTAATTGATGCATTTTTGCACCCAGTTTCCAGCGATTTTTCCCACCCACAGTCCACACGGATAATTGCAAATATAGATATTCACTCACAGCAGCCTGTTTGGTTGAAATTGCCGACTTGTGAGCTTGGCATTCTCCCACAGACTAGAACTAGCAGCTCTATTTATTCAAAGATATTTTTCTGTCAATCTCTATTTATACTACTTCAGTATTTTTCAAAACACTTGATTAAGCTTGCAATAAAGTTTCAACTGTGAAAGAGATTCAAAAGAGGCCAATATCATTTTCTGCAAAACAGCCATAATCTGTTATGGGTACTCTTGCATAGCTTCTCATGAGAATCATAGCCATATGAAATACGGTATTTATTTGGACATGAGGTTACAGTGGAAAGAGTTAAGAAAACAGAAATAAATTTGATGGAGTTGGAGCTGAAGAAACTGATGAGAAAAGTAAGCACCATGTCCCACATCTCATGTGCATCTCACAGCCCGACTGATAACAACAACAAAAGGCCTGCAGATGTTTTTATGAGCATTTGACAAAGGGTGAAAGCATATGCAGTTAGCATAAAGATCACCTTATCTCACAGTGGATTTATATCACAAACATTCCAATTAAAGAAATAAGAAAACAGTGAGCAGCAGCTTAAATATAAGTACATCCAAGCTCATGGAAAAGTGGAAATGAATAATTAGTGCATGGTGTGGCAATGGTGTTAGCATGGTTACAGGACACATTTCTCTGAAAACAACAGTGTAATGTTGTCCATTTCCTAAAATTGCCATTTCATAATGATTTAGGAAGAAGGACAACAGGTCAGTACTTGAAGTTACTCTTCTGAAAGACACCATTCAGGATTTCACCTAATTCTTGGCGCACTCACAGCTCAATGCTTGTAATTTCTGTGCAAATTCCTCAGACAGCTGGCACCTCCTACCTGGGCTCAAGAAAAGCATCTCATATCTCACATTTCATATTTCATATCTTATCCTGTGCATATAAGCAGAGATGGGTCAAGCCCATGCCCAAGCCCTGTAAAACAACTTCACGCAACATTTCAGAACAAGAGTGCATGGTCACCTGGATCCACCATAACCATCAGACCATAGACAACATGCAGTTACGTACAGTCTACACGTCTCTTGCTAAAGATGCTGCATAAAAATTCAAGTTGTGCTGGAAAAGTGGAAGAAGGTAAGAAATACTATGGATCCTAGTGGGAACAGCCCAGTCCTGGGAAGGAGAAGCCTTGATTTTAGTCTCTCGTTCCAAGAGACATTTTTCTCTTATCATCCAACAGCTCAGCAATGTGAAGCATATTCCAACTAACGCATTGATTTTCTGTGGCATTAGACAATAGCTTCCCTAGGTGTTATTGTAAATTATATTTTGCTTCTCCATGCACTTTATCACTCAAAGTGTCCTTGAAAATCCAGATTGTTTCTTGCTGTGACTCTCCAGTCTGTTTAGCTCCTGAACTTACTTTCCTCCTCAGGAAAGCCGATTTCCATGGCATTCCAAAAAGAAGTGAAAGTAGGAAAAGAAAGTAGAAAAATAAAGTAGAAAAAGAAGTGAAAGTAGAAAAAGCTGTAGTAAACAGGAATAAACCCTTGCCAAATTATCAACTGTGGGAAGACCTGGCCCTAGGGCGAGATCGGGTCTTTGCAGGACTACCATGCAAAGTGATGCACCTGAGTCAGAGATGCTTGGGCCATGCAGTAAATCTACCAGACTACTCAACACTTTCTGTGTCAAAGTGGCTGTGAAAGGTGACTTCACATGTCTTAAATCCCCCCAACACTATTTACAAATGAAAATTAATTATCAGAGTACTGTGATAGTAGGTAGGAAGCTTTATCTTATCTAAGTGGCTTCAGATACAGTCTCACCATCAACCATTCCTTTGGCATGAGTCATGCAGGAAATACCATGAGATGAGAGCACAGCCTGTTGAAGCAGGTGGCCTCGGGTAAAAATATGGTTTGGTCCCTATCCTTCCAAGAAACATTCACCACCAGTTAGTATATGTAAGACAAACTTCCTGGAAGAAGTGGGCAGGAAGAGTTATGAGATTGAAAGTGCCCACAGGGCCACATGGTAGAGTAATGTGTTGTAGGCATAGGAATCTATAGCAGACCTTTTTCTCGGGCAAAATGGTTTGGGATGAAGAGGTCCAGAAAGACAATGAGAGTTCTGTGGTACTAGTGAAGTAGGTCTACTTTTTGCAGACCTATATACTGACAGTGGCTACAGTGAGTGTCTCTTGTGTGAAAAGCTGTCATGACTGAAGTGGGAAAACTACTGTTCTAGAGAAAAGATTGTTAGTATTGAGGAGGAGTGGAATAACTCCAGGAACTCTCCACATGGATTTGGATAGAATGGTAAAGACCAGCCATGGTGGTGATGCCTAGGAGGACTGCTCTAAAGAGAGTGGCCAGAGAAGATGGTTTTGTTTAATGAGACTCCTTGATGAAGACAGGAGGCAGAACTGTGAAGAGGGAAAGCTAAGTAAATTAATCACTAGATAAATAATAAGTAAGTAAATAAAACCGCACTGCCATTTGGTGAGGCACATGTCATTAAAACAATGAAATGCAGCAGCACAAGAGAATGCAAAATGCCTTAAGAGAAGCATCTAGGTAGAACTGTAGAGGAAGAGGAGATTATAATGGACTATAGGCACAGCATTGCTCACACTAGATATGACCTGGACAGACACTAGGAGACACTTGAGTGCACGTTGACTGCTGATCATGAACTGCTGAGATATGCTGTGCTTGAGAGCAATGAATGGCTGCAGGGGGAGTTCTGTTGTAGTAGGACACGTAAAGATATCTGGTCTGCTGAAATAATCCCCAGAGACCAAAAGCACAACAAACTACGGATAGTATGGATAGCATCTTCAGTGTTTATCATGCATACACGCTGAGGAGTTATTGACCATCCAGACCTCTCTATTAATAGATTTCTTTTGTTCAGTGTTAATGGCATCTCGATGCACCATGCTGTTACACAAATTGAAAGCACTGCAAGGCAACTTATCCATCAGAGCACTACTTGGATGCAAGAAGATAAACAAACAATACTGCAATAGCAAACAGCAGTCATCTTCAATGACAGGCATTCTAGGAGACTGATCCTCAGCAGACCATAGATGATAAACTGGGTAAAATACAGCCTCTCAATACTAAAAAAAAAAAAGTAGTAATCCATTTTGATTAACAATAAGGGATTTTCCTTAATTCTTGGTAACTGCTAAATAATTTCCAACATTTTTGTCTTGATTTCCATTCCTGGTGTACAAAAAAAAAAAAAAAAAATCAATTCCAGCTTAAGGCTTATTAAAGTATTATTCCATCTGAAGATGTGATTAGACTGAAGCGCACAAGGCTGGGTTTAATGGTCTTGCTCTAGTAATGACACTGGCTAATTAGAATCCCTTTTGATATCATGGCTGTGCTATCCTTCTCTCCCACCAGGAGATGCCCCTACAGCAGGCTCCGACAGGCAGCTCGCCTATCAGCAATGTGTCTTCCACACTTTAAACTGCCACCTGACTCTGCTCACTCTGGCATGACGTCCCAGAAACCTTTATTTCTTCAAAATGATGTGTTTCAGACTTTACAATAAAATAGTTGACACCTTAGAAGCAGAAGGTCAGAAATCGATCTGAGTTTTTAGCAGGTCTTTGCTCTTTGTGGGGCATAGAATACAGAAAGAGGGCGAGCTGTCACAAAAAGGGAAAATGGAGTCTTAGAAGACCCGAGGAGCCCATCTGTGAGTTGTTTTGTGTGTTTGTTTTCTTTGTGAATTGTATTTTTGTTTTTTCACTAAGATCTACTCATCTTGAAGCAATGCTCTTGCCTTTCAGGTAAGTTAGGCTCACAGAGGATACCTACAACCATCAGCAAAATGTCAGACTTCCTACACAACACAAGGGGAAAGCTGAGAGTTTCGGGACAGGATGCACTGAACCCAGTGCACAGAGCAGGTACTCACCTGGGGCAGCCTGTAAGAAAAGCTGAAATGTGAGACCTAAGCCTTGGTCCTCCTGTGTTATTTCCAGCTTTGCTCCTTGCTGGAAGAAGGCTTTCCATTCCCATTTCTCTTGTGACTCCCTGAGCTGTGTCTGTGTGTTTAGCACCCTTGCTGTGAAGTAGAACATCAGGCTCCTCGAGTCCTATCCCTTGTCTGAGTTCAGAAAGAACTTGCTCTAATAGCAATGTTTAAACAGAGAGGTCTAACTCTGCTCACACCCAGGTTTCCTGTTGTTTTGGTGGAATTGCCATCTAGTCCAAAGGACTGAGATCTGAATCAGTCATATCTTCTGGGACCAAACTACTAAGTTTTAGTCAAGTTTCCTCCCGCTGAACACCAGGGTCAAGTTCATCTCAACTTCCCATGAGTTGCTCGTAAGAAATGCTAAGCTGGTTAAACTTTGATAAAATCTACATCTAAATAAGAGTCTCCTCTGAAGTAAGAAGACTTATGCTGATGCGTGAACTGAAACAAGATTGACATTTGGAGGACATGAAATCTTTTGGGAAGCCCTAAAATATCCCTAAGTAGGTCAGCTCAGTGACCTGGATCTGTACTTTTAATACAGGAGTAGCCTGTATTTTCTCAAACTGTTTGCTGAACAACGAATGTTTTTTGGGCTGTGGATTTATTTTTAGTAGTTAAATGTGACCTTTGTAAGAGATGCTATAAATGAGAACAGCAATGAAGCTGGCCAAGAGTGAGCCACACCACGTGTTTTGATTTAAAGGTGATAAACACATATTTAACCCCTGGTCATTTCTGGAATAAACTATCTTACACACAGTTCTCACTTTGGGAATCACATCAGTACGTTCAAAAAAGAATGTCTCGATTGGACTCTGTACTCCTTGATGTTCAGGGTAACCAATAAGCATCACTAGGAAACAGATTTCTTTAGGAATTCAAAATAAAAGTGAAAGCCTGGGAAAGGCTGGAGGCTCCCAGCTGCCTTGACAAATCCAGCTCCAATTTCAGCAGCCACCATCCAGGAGTTCTTCAGCTCAGTCCCCAGAGAAGCTCTCTTATTTCTCAGCCTTCTCTTTTCTGAAATGGAACATAGTCATCTAAGTGCAGAAAAGGCTGAATCTGGGTTATTTCTTACCTCTCACTAAAAAACTGGTAGGAGAACACCCATTCACACAAGCCAGCTATGGGAAACGCTCAACCCACACTGGAGAGAGAAAGCAGTTATCCCTGTCTCACCCCATCAATAATATATATTCACGCAGCCTTCTCTAGGAGTAAATCTCAGTTACCATATGCATCCATTTGGTGATCTAAACTCATACAGGATTGATTGAAACTGGACATTAATTTGCACGTTCTTCAGGCAAGGGATGAAAACAGTCAGACGATAGGAAGTAAAGAGTACATCAAATGATGAAAGGAGTGGCTTCCCAAAAGACACAGTGGAGTCTGTTTTTTCCCTTCAGGCCTTTAATAAGAAGATATCTGTCTCTTACAAAGCCAACTGTTCTAGCTCAGCTAGCATAAGTATGAAAGATGGGTGGATCACAGTGTGATGACCACATGGCCTGGTCATGCAGGAAGTCAGCCTAGATGTTCCTACAGAACCCCAGTGGCTCCAGTCTAGGAAACTCTTCCGTTTCACACAAGGCTCTGAGAACATCTTCACCATCAGTGATTATGACTGTCTTGGAAGACACAGCTAACACCATTCTAACACCACACAACAATGGTTATCCCTTTGCTAAGACACAATTAAACACGGTGAGAAATCAGATAAAATTCTGCAGAAATAAGTGGGGCTGTTAGTTGTTGTTGTTGTTATTATTATAAGGGCTGCTCTGAAAGTAATGCCTTCTATTATGAGGGCTGCTCTCACAGTAATGCTTTTTATTATTAGGGCTGCTCTGAAAGTAATGCCTCCTATGCTATTATTTTGGCCCACGGCATCAGAGACAGGTGTTGGTTTTATGGAAATAGAGGGTGAAACTTCCCACTAATATCCTGTTACACGTTGTTGCTGTGTGAGGAGAGCAGCAGTCAGAGAGAATGACACCTGACATGGAAGTGTGTGTGAAGCAAAAGACTGTCATTAAATTCCTCCATGTGAAAAAATCACACCCATTGAAATTCATCAGTGCTTGCTGAACATTTATGGAGACCAACCAGTGAGTATGAGCACAGTGAGCTCATATCATACAGCTCAAGTAGCTTTTGTGAAAGATCGCATCCCAAGCCCCACCACAACCTCTGGGTAAATACAGTAGCTGTGCCTTCAGTGCTATTTGGTTACCTGGTCATTCTCCCTTGCTTTTTTATCTTTTCTGCCAATTTCAAGAATTTACTCCTTTTCCTGCCTTTTCTTCAATAGCTGGCCACTGGCTGCTAGAGGAATGGTGAGAACACAAAATGAATAGTTTCTTCAGTGCCTTCTTTCAGTACAAGCTTGATTTGCACTCAGAGATATAGGCACCATACAGCAAGCGAAAGGCAAACAACACTAAGGCAAAAGTGGAGAAGTTCCCTGCAGTGTGAGCAGGAGAGCAGTTACAGTGCATGCTGCTGTGTTGTTTGCTGACAACCCAGAACTTCATTGTGAGCTAAGAGGTGCTGTTGGCTGTCTTCTGTTTCTTCACATTGGTTAGCCAAGGTGATGAAATGGTTGGGCTGGGAAATAAAGCCCTGTAGTCTGTTCACATCATTTAGGATCAGCTGAGGACCCGAGCAGTTCAATAACCAGCCCTTCTTGCAGTGGGAACACCAGTTCCTTACAAAGACACTGAAGGATGAGAATTGTCTCATTTTTTGATCACGTGAGTCTAACCCAAGTGATAGAATATGAGGGTTTATTGGGGAAATATCAGGTAGGATTGAGCTTTCCAGTGCCTCTGGCTGTATCTTCAGAATGGCTCCAGAATACCTTTAGTCTTGCATTGTTCCAACACAATTACACTTTGTCCTCTTCTCTATAATAACTTCTAATGGACCATCAATTATCTGGAAAACATCACCCTTCCAAACTTTGACTAGAAGGGAAAATGCTGATGTACTGATGTTTGCAAATAGAACACATTAGAAAAGTAAATCAGTCTGTTAAAGGGATATTAAATGGGAGAATGGTTTCCTTAATACTTTTAATGAACAGAAAATTCTGAGTCTCTTTAAATGTCAATAACATTATGCAAATATCTGCATAGTTGACTTTAAAAATCAATTTATTTGTGTATTTGGCATAAATCCATCTTAAGATAGTGCAATCAAGAGATCTGCTGGCATCCTGATTCTCTTTTTTGATATATCTATGGAAGACTGACAAAATGGGACCTGAAAGGATTGATGAAGTATTTGTGACACACTTCTATCCCTCCCTGTCATCTTTTTTTTAAGATTTGCCCTCAGACTGCTTTTATCTTCAAAGTGTTCTAGAAATCCAGTGCAATGTGAGAACACAGACTAGGTACCAAGTAAACAAATACAGCCAGAAGCTTGACTTTCACTTGTTTATGGCTGGAATGTGCAATTCTTGTATTCGTGTTGGTAAGTCTTAACTAGAACACCATTGCTGACTCCAATGACAGTAAGAACTCAGTGCACCCTCAGCAGTTTGTTGATGACACCGAGCTGAGTGGTGCAGTTGATACAACAGAAGGAAGGGATGCCATCCAGAGGGACCTGGACAAGCTTGAGAAGTGGGCCCACATGAACCTAATGAGGTTCAACAAGGCCAAGTGCAGGGTGTAGTAGTTGGGTTGTGGCAATCCCAGACATGAGTCTTGGAGCAGCCCTGCAGAGAAGGTTTTGGTGGATGAAAAGCTGGACCTGAGCCAGGAGTGTGTGCTTGGCCCAGAAGGCCAATGGTATCCTGGGCTGCATCAACAGAAGGATGGCAGTGGGCAGGGAGAGGACTGTCCCCCTCTGCTCTGCCCTCATGAGGCTCCATCTGGAGCACTGCATCCAGGCCTGGAGCATCCAGCACAGGAAAGATGTTGGAGGGCATCTGGAGAAGGGCCATGAAGATGCTCAGAAGGCTGGAGCACCTCTCTTCTTAAGAAAGGCTGAGGGAGCTGAGGGTGTTCAGCCTGGAGAAGGCAAGGGTCCAGGGAGACCTCATTGAGGCCTTCAGTACCTGAAGGGAGCTTAAAGCAGGAGGGGGACTGACTTTTTTTGCACAGGAATGTATTGATAGGACAAGAAGGAATGGCTTTAAACTAAGTGAGAGGAGGCTGAAGTTAGATATCAGGAAGAAATTCTTTACTCAGAGGCCAGTGAGGCCAGTGGGCACTGCTGCCCAGAGAAGTGTGGGTGTACCGCCCCTGGAGGTGCTCAAGGCCATGAATAGGCCCTGGGCAGCCTGAGCTGGTGGGGGGCAGCCAGTCCATGGTAGGCGATTGGAACTGGATAATCCCTAAGATCCCTTCCAACCCAAGCCATGCTATGATTTTGATTCTGTGAATGTCATTATGAAGTGTACAACTGAACCTTATAAATAGCATCTGTGAGCAGGGTATAGAATCATAGAACGGCTTGGGTTGGAAGGGACCTTTAAGATCACCTCATTCCAACCCTACTGATATAGGCAGGGACACCCCCCTCTAGACCAGGTTGCTCACAGCCCCATCCAGCCTGGCCTTCAGTGCTTCCCTCACTGGGCAACTGGTATGCCCACTATCTCTGTTGTTAGGGAAGCACATGTGTGCCATTATGTTGTTTTATTGTACCTGTATGTCTGAATGTGATGCAATTTGCTCCAACAAGCACTTTTTAAAGGTTGACATTAATTGGTACCAGAATCTGAAGATGTAGCTTAGTTTCAAATCCTCCCCTAATAGGAAGATTTTATTCGTATGTGTATTTTCATCTTAAAAAAAAAAAAAAAAGCTATTAGGAAAAAATGGAATAACACTTTTTTTGAACATTTGAGTTTTGAGTTGAGGCATGATCTAAACCATCAGAAGTTGCCTTTCCCATACCATGCTTCTTGTTCTTCAGTCTTCCTAAACCACTCCTACCATGAGAAAAGAGCATGAGCCTTAACACATCTGTTGGACACAGTGTGGGGTTCATCCCAATATCTTACAGTCACCTTAAAGTCTGAAATCTTAAGGCAGTTTTCTGTGCTCATCCTACAGGAAATGGAGAAAGAAAGGCATTTCCAAAGTACGGCTGAGAGTGTGATACACTGTCCTCCAGAGCTGCTCATCTCCTGACCATATCAGGAGGTGGCTGAAGTCTTGGAGCCTATCTGTTGGGTACATACTCAGCTTGTGTAGGTGGCCAGAGCACCCTGAGCTGAAGCCAGTACTTCTTTTCGTAAGTGTGTACAGCTCATTTGTTAGTGAAATTAATTCTGTGGTATCTGGGTAGATGACATGAGCTCAATATGGGCATTTATTCCATATAGTGGAAGAGGCATAAAGAAGCCATGATAATTTATAAAGATCTAATCACAGTGGATAGATATGTTTCTGGGACTCGTAGTGCAAAACCCTGTGTGGAAATTAAGAGACAAATTATGTCTCTTCTCTGAGTCCCCACAAGAAACAGATTTTATGTACTGATTGCACTTGGAATTACTTTGAATTCACGAGTTTCAGGTAAATGAGATCCATTTATTTAAGTACATTATAAATTTGGGGGCATGAGGCTCACTTTAAAGAGGTATCTACATTTAGCTGTGGTAGTAAATAGTTGTAATAATCTCTCCATAGCAATAACTTCCTTATATATTTAACAAACTCAAGGTTAACTGCTTCAGAAGCTCTCTGGACAGACAGCTTCCCCTGGAGTAACAATCGTGACTGCCTCATAACTGTATTGATAGCCATCACAATTACTTATTAGTCCTGAAAGTGGTGAGGAGTTCTAGCAGTAAACAGCACATCTCTCACAATAATCTGCTGATTATTATCCTACTGAAATAGGTGGGAAATTTCTACAAAAACACACCATTCACTGTGGCAAATATGTCTTTCAGATGGGTAGACTCAGCATCTGGAGCTACTGATAGAAATCTAATTAACGGGTAGTTGAAGGAGAATGGTAACAGCTGAGGCAGGATTACTAGAGTGAGTTGTACTCATTTTTTCCATGGTCATCCCAGAGAAACAATCTATTACTGGAGCAAAAGAGACAATGTGGGTATTGCAAATATTTCATTTAAATGATATGATTTGGAGTCTGCAACAAAGAAAGCATCTGACAGAGCAGCTGCCAAAATCACGGGGGAAATGACTGCCTGTAGATGAACCATCCCAAGATCTCTAAATGTCCAAGTCTTTCTCAGCTTCAAGCTGACAAGGTGTTTTCTTCCACATAGGTGGCTGAGACTCATTTAATTAAAACGAGGAGACATATAAACCTTGTGCAGTGGTAAACCTTGCTGCCGCAGATCTAACTGGCACCCTAGGGAGGGAGAAATCATGCACCCAATTTTACGCCGCTCATGTCTTTTGGTGTTCTGAATCAGATCAGACTAATTGGGGACATGAACCATCATCTGCCATTTGAAGTCCTTGAAAGAGAGCTGTAGTTACTTGGTGCGCTATAACTCCCTCTCCATCCAGGACAGACTGACTGGTCACTGTACGACCAACTTCCCTGTCTTTGTTACAGATCCTACCTTTACAGAAGGACCTTAAAAACACATCTGTCCTCCAAAACCAGTATCCTGCAGGGCACCTTGTCACCAGAATTTCCTCACAGAAAGATGGTTGCTCACCTCCCATTCTCCTATCAAGCATCTACAATGTCACTGGCAATGTGGCAAGTTGCAGTTCCAATTGACAGTGCTGTCAATCATCTCCAGAGCACCATGTATGGGGTGTTCCCATCCTGCACTGGATGTGCTGGTGAAAGTGGTGGAGGGGTTCCTTCTGCAAAACGCAGGGAAATGAGCTGCCCTTCAGTGATAGGACACTTCCTAGAGCAAGCTCTGACTTCGAATATGTGCCTGTTAGGAAAAACAACTTATCTGAAAGAGATGGCAGGCACTGTAGCAGGCTGCTCAGGAAGGTGGTGGAGTCACTGTCTCTGGAGGTGTTCAAGAGACGTGTAGATATGGTACCAAGTGACGTGATTTAGTGGGCAGTATTGGTGGTAGTTGGATGGTTGGACTGGGTGATCGTAGAGGTCTTTTGCAACCTTAATGATTCTCTGATTCTGTGATTCTCTACGAAGACACAGGACCTTTCACTGTTTTCCTGTCCAGATTTTGTTAAGGAAAGGTTAGTGGGAAAAAGGGAGGAGAAGGCTGGTGTTGTGGTTCTGCCATGACACACTTCACCTAGAGCTTTCTGCTGCTTGGAGAAATGCCCTTCCCCACTTCCCTGAATGCATTCTCGTTTCCAGTGACCAGCACTACCAGGACACCCCTTCCAGCATGCACAGCCAGGGCTATGCTGGGTGACCAAAGTCTCCACAATATCTCTTCCCTCATCTGTCCTCCAAAACACTGCCACTATTTCAAGGAGCATTCTCCATGTGCCATTTCTATGAAGAAGTTTCAGGCTTGGGTTCTGACACATAGGTTGGAGTAATTCACCCAGGTCAGGCTGGATGGGAGCTTGGGCAACCTGATCTAATAGGTGACCCTGGCCTGGAGCTGGGTGATCCTTAAGGTCTTTCCAAACCAAGCCGTTCTATGATTTTCAGTTACAACATCAATATGTGAAGCTTTGGGCGCGCTTAGAAATCAATAGTCTGAAGCCATAGATCTCACAGTGTTGTTTTGCAGCATTCTTTAAGATTTTGAGTATAATGAGTTTCGTGCCTCTGATCCATGCAGTGTAAGGCACTTTTGCCAAATGCCTATGAGATAAGCTTACAGATCCAGCTCTACAACCTCTCCTGTCCAGCCATAGTAACTACTGGCAGTGGAGCAGATTTCCTTTTCAGCTGGTGCAGCTCTTGTGAAAATGCAATGGAAGGAAAAAAAAGAAGGAATTACTACAGCATTAAACCCACTTACTAGAAAGCAAATATTTACCCAACAGGACATACACACCACACTGAACAGTAAGTGTCTGAGGGAGTACATGTACAGTTTGTATAGCACTGTATAAACGTACAGCACTATATAAAAACAATAATGGCATTCCTCTCCCTGTATTATTTCTCAGCCATTATGTACACTAATGAGGATTTCCAGTCATATAAATGTAACTTGTTCTCTACTAAGTGCATTTTTTGTTGGTTCTCTAATAAATCAATATGTTATGCAAGTAAAAACCTTAAAGTTAATGTTAGAAAAAAGTGCCTTATCATCCCCAGCAGCTCCTGAAACCCTGCAATGCAGGCTTTTATTATTTCTGTAAAAGGAAAAGGGAAATCAATAGAGATTCCTCGTGCGTAATCCTCAGCAAGATTAGCACTCTGTCAACTTCTGTTATAATCTCCTGGAAAGCAAAAAAAGAGAAAGGGAAGGGGGAAAGAAAAAGGAAAAAAAAAAAGGAAGTCATGGGAAAAGGTGGAAAGCAAATAGTGGGGATTTGTTGGGGGCGGTCACTGTACTTCTGCTGCAAGTGAGTATTTGAAAGGAAAGCGGTGTTCACAGCTTGGCACTCAGGAATATGGAGGTGCTGTTCCCAGCTGTTGCAACCTTGACACTTGCAGCTGGAAGAGAAACCTTCCCAAATGATGTCAGTTAAGCATCCTGCTCTAACAGCTGACGGGGGGCCCTATCCAAAACTCAGTGTAGGCCCAGCAATGAGCTCGGTTTTTGGTGTCTTGCCCCACCGATGCCATTTCTAGGGCATGGAGGCCCCAGGCAGAGGGGCTGGAGCAGCCCCATTGCACCCAGAGAGCCAAGAGGTGTGTGGGGTTCTGCCTGCAGCTCCTGGCTGAGGGCGTTTAAGGTCACAGCTCACAACTCTGCAACAGAAAAATCTATGGGCAGTGCTGCAAGCTCTGAATAATGGATAAAGGGCTGCAAGGGAAGGATGGGGAGGGACGGGAACAGATAAGGCCGTGTGTATGCAGGACAGAATATGTTATGTCACGTTGTATCTATTATTTCCCATACCACTGCAACCACCCATTAATTAAATTCACAGATGAGCTGAGCACAGAGTTAATCCAAACATGAAAGAGAAAGGATGAGAAATAATACTGAAGGATGAAGTGAGGCCAGCAACATAGGCAGAAAATCAGTGATGATGGCTGGAAACACAACAAGCAGTTCATTGGGAATAATCATATTGCAGTTCGGGCCAAAATTCAAGTATGCTGCAAAATCACATCAGGGCAGAAGGGTGGGTGGTATCACTCCACATAAGGGCTGGGATCACTGAACAGAGAGGCACTGGAGTGCTGTAAAGGACATTACTTGTATGAGCACATCGCTCCTAGCTCCTCGTTTGCAAGTGCCCAGAAACCCAGCTCTGCTGCCAGGGAAATTCCCTTTTCCAGACAGCAGTTCCTAGAAAGTATAGGAAGTGCAACAGCAGATTTCCAAGTCAGGGCTAAAACAAACAGCTTAGCAGCTGCTTTTTAGCCAACTGGGATCCTATTGGGTTGAGAAGTGTCACCATCCTCCTAACAAAACCATCCTTGGCTTTTACTGATCTCCACCTGACAGCAACTATTCAGGAGTTTTAATACAGTGACTGATTTCAATGCATAATTTATTATGAAAAATGGAAATGAACCCTCAGTTTTTCCTCTCAGTCCCTCTTGCCTGCGTTTCCTTTTACTTATTGATATAGAAATGGCCCTCTAATAAAAACAAGAAGCATGTGCCTTGCCAGCAACTTTCAAATCTCTGCAGCTGGAGAAGGAATATGCTTCTCCAGCAATTCCCATTTCACCTGAAAAAGGTAGGGCTCAGTGGAAAACAACCAGAGAAAAGGGAGGATAATTCATGGAGAATTTGCCTTCTTGAGACCCTCCCAGTTACCCACCCAGTACAGTCAGCAGATAATGTATACTTCCAGTTAATCTTATATCAAAGTGGAAAACTTCCTTCTGCGTGCAGCAGTAAGACACTGTGGGGCTTACAGCTGATTAATAGCATTTAATAAGCATGATTTTATTGTTCCATGGAACTCATTTGTTCAATATAATAATAGTGTAATGGAAAAACGTGGTTTTGCTCCCGATGTCTCTGCTATAAAGATGGAGCTCAAGGCCAGTACGCTACAGGAACTGCTGAAGCAACAGAAAACAGGCTCCATTTGAGATCTGAACTGCCAAATAGAGGAGCTTCTTTCTCTTCACTGACTGCACAGAAGAATAAGCTCCTGACTATTAGACAGCCTAATGTATGAGTAAATTCTCTTGTAATTTTTGCTCCAGATCCGTGGAATTCCCCAGACCAACCAACCTTATTTATTAAGCTCCTGACACTGGGATTCTGGACTCCTTACATACAACTAGCAAGAAAGTCTTCTAAAATCTCATTAAAAGATTAACTTCCTATCACAAACAGCTGGGACATTGCAGAGGAGCCTGCTGAGCCCACAGTAAGAGAAGGTAGAGTAAAACCCAGGCAAAATTCTTCTATGAGAACACTCCTTCAGTAAGCACTGCACAGCTAGGAAAAGACTCAGACAGTACCACCAAAAGTTATCCAAATAAAACCCAGGATTCTACATTCTCTGCAGCCCCCTCCAGGCGGCAATTCATACCTTAGGTAAGATGAATTCTGTCAGCAAGGCCCCATTTTTACCTATTGTCAGAGGGCACCTTGGCTCCTGATGTACACCAGAGTGGGAACTGGGGCACGTGGAGCCGATTCCTGAAGTTCGGCTGTGATCATTCAGGCCCCGATGGCTGCACGGCTGCAGTTACATCAGGTGAACTTTGTCTTTCTCCTCGCCTCGCCTTGAAAACCTCCAGGGATGGAGGATCTTGAGACCTTATTGCCCATATTGCTTTCCTGCGATGAGCTGTTTTTTTTTCTCTCTCTGCCTGGGCTGAGTTATTAGAGAAACAATTTATTAGATCTGTCATCTCATCTCAGCTTGCCTGATATGTGTGTGCCAGCTTTATATTCAGTAAATGCAGTGCTGTCTGAATCTCTGATTTCATTGTGGAACAAAGCCCAATTTTCTCAAATCAAGAAATTATTCAGCTCTAATATTCACAATTCTCACTCACTTCATGGCTGATTGGTTTAAATTCAGAGGGAGAGCCGTGTTATTTCATTGTGGCTGTTGGCACACATCTCCCGATGCCTCTGTTCAGAACTGCATGCCAACCAAGTGTTTCCGAGTCTGTGGTACCTCATAAGCACAGGTGACAAGAACACTTGAGAATCGAAGGGAAGATGTTATCATGAGTACAACAGAAGAAATCCAGCAGTTCAGCTAAAGGTCTGCAGGCACTTTCTTGTCTTCTGTCATTACCCCCTGAGCTAAGTGGCTGCATCTCCGTTAACTGTTTGACCTGAAAAGGACTGGGCTTTCTCTTGGGAGCTATGCATACACCTTCCACACATACTAAATTTTCCATCAAGTTAAAGTTAGCATGGACAGACTCAGAGCTTTATGTCAGAAAAGAAACCTGTTGCATTTTTTCTCACTCTATTGTCACATCTCAGATATTTCAGTATTTAACTCGTATTAGCAGCAGAATCACAGAAGCACGTGCATTATTGAATCTTCTTTTTGTTGGAATAAAAATTTATGCTGTTGTTAAGAAATATTAAACTCTTTCAGATAATCCACAAACCCTTCAGATACAAGATTCATCCAGGCCAAGGTATGCAATCAAACAAACATTTCCAGGAATTATCCACTGCAGGATGTCTCAGTTCTTAACTGGATCATGAAAGGGTTGCTTATGAGCCTCCTAAAAGTGAACATGGAGCACCATCAGATAGGTAGATTGTGCTACAAAGAGATTTAAAAGGAGCACCTGTACAAGGGAGCTAGTTCAAGTGGAGAAGACACCAGAAGTCTTGAACTACAAAATTGCAAGGATATCCTCAAGCTATTTCTTCTCTATGAATCAATGACAAGGTCATAGAATGGTCTAGGTTGGAAGGGACCTTAAAGATCATCTAGTTCCAATCCCATGCCATGGTCTGGTTGCCCCCCATGAGGTCAGACTGCCCAAGGCCCTTCCAGCCTGGCCTTGGGTGCCTTCAGGGATGGGGCACCGACAGCTGTCTGGGGAGCCTGTTAAAGATAACCAAGTTTAATACATCTCCAACACATGCACTTCAGTTGCTCTCTGAAGGAACTAAAACCTTGAAGGTTCTCAAAATAGTTAATGGGAAGATAACTTGAATAACTGTCTAGCAGTAATGTTACCTGCTAATTAGCACAAGCTGATGAGCCAGGGCTCCACACCCAGCCACTACGTGCCCTACAAAGCAATGAGCTCCTGCTTTGCCCTACTACACCACTGTCTCTTCAAATTAATGATTTAAAGTAAAACTCAGTCTTGTTTCCTGCATACTCAGCAGTGGACTGATGCCTGACCAAGCACTGCTTTGGTTCTGCAGACCACCCAACAGAGAATGTCTTGGGAAATAAAGGACCTGCCAGTCCTTGGGAAATCAGAGCTGCTTCTATGTTCACTGTGTTAGAAATGCAAATATGAGAGAAAGAAAAGACAGAAGTGAATGAATCTAGGATGGGAAGTGTTTTTATTAATTTTGCTGTGCTCATCCTTGCTTTGCAACCCCAGTAACAACCCTCTCCAGGCTTTCCTTCTACCTGACTCTCTCCACTCCTTCAACCATCTTCCTTTGCTGTCCTAAATTTGCCCAGATAGGCAGTGGATCCCTCCTCCCTGGAAGCATTCAAAGCCAGGCTGGATGGGGCTGTGAGCAGCCTGGTCTACTGGGAGGTGTCCCTGCCTATAGTAGGGGGGTTGGAACGAGGTGATCTTAAAGGACCCTTCCAACCCAACCCATTCTATGTTTCTATGATTCTAAATGATGGCATTGAACTCTGCAGAGGGGGACATGAGAGTTCAGCATGGCACTGTCCCAAGAGGTGCTCAGGATGTCACATGGAGGCTGACGTCACTTGCCCTGTGTGCTGGGGTGGAAGGGAAGGACATGGCTCCCTCCTGTTGGTGCTGACCCTGTTGGGACATGATGCTCTTGAGGCGCAGTCACTGTACCTGTACCAGTGACACTGTACCAATGTTCCCAGAGCCCAGGAGGGAGAGATTCTTACAAAACATAGGGGGTTGTGCAGTGGCTGCTCTTCGACATTCTCCAGACTGGTCTTTAGTGGGTCTTTTCGCTAAACATGATACAGTTTCTCATTCATTGTCATCTTACGGTCCCATACTACCTCCCACTGTCCTTGATGCTTCCCAAATCCTTCTAAAGAGACCCAGTAGGGGACTTGGCCTCCTTCCACACTTACCAGTTTATAACCAGTACCGAAGGCTGTTCTGGTAGATGCATTTGATTTGCACACATGTCAATAAACCAGAAGCAGTAACAGGACAATCTGAGGCTTTCTTGAGTGTGCCCAAAAATCCAGTTTGAACAACCTGGACTTGAGTGAATGAAGAACGGGGGAATGAACCCCAAGCAGTGGAAAGGGAAGACTGAATGCAGGATTCTGTGGCTAACAACTCAGGAAGCTTTGTGAGAACAGAGGGTTGATCACCAGTAGTGCCCGTACGGTTGTGAAAGACAAGCACAAGGTTTCAGGAAACAACAGAACTCTGCATTTAACTTTGGGGCCCTGCTAACTGATGTGCAAAATAAGATCAAGGCCATTACTAATACCTAGAGAAAACAACTTGATGAACAATATTGTAGGTGACAATTCTGTCAAACACGAATCAATGCCGATCAAAAACAATTTCTTGAGGCGGATAATAAGACAGCAGTACTGTGTGGGCTTAGCAGTGAGGAATACACTGAATCACTGATTTAAATGAAGATAGGGGGAAAAAAACAGAAAAAAAAAAAAAAAACAAAACCTGCCAGCATCTTTTTAGAGATGTCAGGGCTCCTCTCTGTCCTTACGTGCATGGCATGGCACTAAGAACTGGTTCTTACCACTCCTTGCTACAGCCAGCAAGCAGAGGCAGAACCAGTGTCCTTATACAAACCAGACATTATTATACACACGATCCTGCAGAAAAGAGCCCTGTTGTGCCTCCCCATCCATCAAGGCTTTGGGTACTCAATGAAATCGGCCAACCCAAAAGCAGTCCTACAAAAAGAAGAGATTTGATCGAGTACCCAAGCCTTGCGTCACCCACTGCAGAAGGTCTGGGTGGTCATGGTATACAGCTGGCAAAGCAGTGAATTTTTCCTTGCAACCTACTACTTCTGTAGTGGGTCATGTACAAGGACATGCTTTTCTTGAAGTCAAAGCACAAGGGATAACCCTCTGAGTTGCTAGTATTTCATTTCCTGTCTCTTGGCTACATTAATTGCACTGGAAGAGAGTGGATGACTTTAGAACCAAAACCCAACAGGCTGTTGTCTCCTGACGCTCCCTAAGGGAGACTGATAGATCCTCTGAGCTGCAACAGCTGTTGCCTCCTTCTTTTCTTCCTCACGTTATCACCACCTCGTGTGTTTGGACAGAACATCTGGTAGAACTTTGCTCAGTTCTTGTTAACCTGCCTCTGCATCACCGAACAAGTGGGAAAGGATATGACTCACTCAGACAACAGTTATCTGAAAACTATTGCGTGACATTTAAATAGCAGGGAATATATAGCCTTAAAATCACAGCATTGGCTTAACAATTATGCCTATCAAATTCCCTGAGGGTTAGTGTGTACCTGGTGAAGTGAGGCTGGTTGAATGGCCATCTGGCCATGCCTCTGCCTCCATGAAGTACTCACAAAGCAAGGGGAGCCCAGGATCTTTGCTGGGTGCTGAAAAGAAGTGTGTGAAAACACTTTGATGAAGCATGCAGAGATTGCAGTCACAGCACAGATAAATCTGAACGACCTTGAGTGCTGCACTACATCAAGAGATCTGATCATGATGCACCTTCCCCAGTCCTGAAGATAGTCCTCTGGATAAGCCTGGACAAATTAGGCTCAAATCAGCCCTAATACATTTGAACACGTCAAACATACCTGCTTGAATCAACAGCATTGCAGCACAATATAGTTGAATTTAACCCACGGTGCAGTGTGTGCTCAAAGCAGAACTGTGAATTCTGCCTTTCGTCTGCTTTAGGTATTAAATTCAGCAATTACTGTAACATATGTCTGTCCATCTGAAGCCAGATCAGCTCCTCTTCTCACTTTTTCTTTCTTTTCTGCTGGTGGAATTGAGGTGGGATTTTGTCTCATTGAGGAGTGTGGCCTGGAGCAAAGTGGTCACAGGGTCAAGGAAATTGTCGAACTCTTGCTGGCAGGATCCCTCAAGATTCAATCACACTGCAGCCTCTCAATGGGCTATTTTGACACTGCAAGAGATGTTTTGATTTCCTGTTCTGTTTTTCAGGTTTGACTGTTTTTAATGGTTTCTTCTCCTCTCACCAGAGACAAAAGGTGATCTCCACTTCTCAGCTACTCTTTTCCTGTTCAGACAGTTCTGCTGGGGTGTCTGATTGTAACGGCATCATTTTTTGCTCTGGGAATCTCTGAGTTCACAAAGTCACCCCTATAGAAAAGAAAAGCCAATGCATTTGCATTTCTGCAGATCCACACTCGTCCTCAGTAGAAATGTGAATTAAATGTAAAACGATCTCACAGCCTATGCAAATGTAACCGACACACAGCAATTCTGCTCTCATTTCCCTAATGTGGGCAAATCGTGTGTTGCCCTATTAATGAATCTTTGTATGCAGATCGTTATCAGCGAGGTCTGTGGAAGACAAATTAAATCTGTGTGCTGCTGTGTGCTCTGACAAGGGAGCACGGTCACTTGTAGCACTGGAGGCACAAAGCACCTTCTGCCCAGAGACCATATGCTGGGCGTCCAGGTGAGGGATGGTGCTGGCCCAGGAAATGTCACCCAGATGGCTCACAGAAGGGTGCAGGGTCACAGCAGAGAAGTGAGCCTTTACAGAAACAGCTTTCCCTCAAAAACTGTAGATGCCTTTAATGCTGCTTGTGGGAAAGTACCAGCGTCAACACTTTCTTAATCGGGAAACACGTCTTGGCACCTAGATGGGATTTCTAGACAAAAATCGGGGAAAGAGAGAGCTGAAGCTTGAGCAGAGACAGTATTTCAAGTCTCGTGGTGAGGTTATTCACCTTTGATAAAGAACATGAAGGTTGGCTCCTGTGGGTTCGAGCACAGCTGCTCCAAGAGCAGAGGAAGGCTGCTGGTTGGGCTGGAAGAGCTCAGGATGCTGTGGCTGTCCCAGCGCTTACTGCAGTGCAGCCACATCTCCCTGATGCAATGGGATACCTGGATGATCCCACCCTGTCTTGTAAAGTCAGTCACAGAATCATTAAGGTTGGAAAAGGCCTCTAAGATCAAATCCAACTGCCCACCTACCACCACTATTGCCCACTAAACCATATCCCTCACTACTACATCTCCACGTTTCTTGAATGCCTCCAGGAACAGTGACTCCACCACTTCCCTGGGCAGCCTGTGCCAGTGCTCAACCACTATTTGGGGAAGAAGTTTTTCCCAATATCCAAACTGCTCCTCCATGTTCTTTATTCTGAAAGGCCTTGGTTTTGTCCTGCTACAGAAGAATAATTTCATGGAGGGTTAGAGTCTGACTGGGGTCTGGTAGAAATGTGCAGAGCAGCTCTGACTTTAGGGGAAGTTTGGGGTAAACTTGTTTTACACAGATGGCCAGCCAAAAAGCTCACAGAAAGGATAGGTAATATCAGAAATGTAGGCTCTGTGGTTTCAGCTGATACCTACACACCAATGTCTGCATGCTTAGGATAACTCTTTTGGTCCCTTTATGAACAGACTTGATAATTATTAAGACAGCCTCAGTTCTTAAGATCACTGATTTTTCCAAAACATGTTTCATTATTACATACAACTTAGTGGCCTGGGTTTGCCTGGGGCATTTTTAGCTTACAGGAGGTAGTCAAAATAGTAATACAATGTGATTTGACAGGTAAAACATTGATGCTACATCTGGGATTAATAACACTGCATTTTTGCTTGTAATCTTCTGCTCAGCTCTATGACCTCTCTATTATCTACTTGAAATACCAATCTAAGAGAGCTCTTGAGTTAATTATTTGCTTTAATCCTGTAGAAGTGACATTGTTATTGTCTGCTATGGTCAGAAATGGATGCAGAGCACAATCAGACCATACCAGTAAACGCATATCATTTCCGAAGAACGAAGCACTGAAGATCTGGTGAGAAATTGTTTTCCATCAGGCATTCAGTCATCCTCCCTGCCCTGTTCTGGACTCGTTCTTGGATATCCTTATGTCCCTTCTGCTGGGGAGCCCATCACTGGACCCAGATGCGTCTCACCAGTGCTGGGGAGATGGGAAGGATCACCACCTCGGTAAAGGTTCGGTGTGTTAAATAGACATCAAGTCAGTCCCATGGGCTCAGTGAAGCAGGGTCACCTTCTCCACAAGAGCATCCAGCATGCTAATACACAGTTCTGTTTTAGCAGGGGCAAAACAGTGGCCACCTGCAGGCACAGTGAAGAGGATTCCCTCCCAGCCCAGCTGAGGCACTGCACCCTCACTGCTGCACAGCCCTTGCCACTGTATTTGGTGGCTGAGGTCGGTGAGTGCGAGATGGGCCCATTAGGGGAAATTGTTCAACTTTCCTCATTTACATTTCTGCCCATTTACAATGCTGCCTTCGTTCTTCTGCAGTTTAGTATTCCAGAAATATTATGATTTATGCAACCAAATTTCTTTGATCTTAACCAGCTCACAAAAGCTTTCAAGATGCTCTGCAGACTGTGAGTGGGAGTTGCAGCAGACAAGTTCAAGGGTTGGACGTGCATCTTTTAGCAAGCTCTGACAGCAGGGTCTTTTGCTGCAGCCATTGCTGGGAAGATTACCCGGTTTGTCTGAATGGGAACACTTAAATGTAGGGCTCTGCACCACCGAAACTGAATGGCTCATGGGGAGGACTACAGACCAGTTAACACAGAGCTACACCATTTGTGTGTTGCTCACACAGGAATAGCATTTTTTCAAGGGGAGGCTGCCTGTGTTTAATGGAAACCCTCAAAGAGATTTGGGGTCAATTCAACAGAATGAATAAGTCCAAACTTGTGAACAGAAGGACTGTCAGAGGCTTTCACTGCAGGAGAGGGACCCTGCATCACTCCCAGGATGCCAACTAACCCATTGTAACTCACTTGTCATAACACGGGTGTAGACAGATCTTCAAACCCAAGAATGGGCAAGGGTTACATATCACGATCCAGGTATTTTGGCCTCTGTTGTGCTGGGATTTGGCCCTGTACTGATGGTACCACACATGCTGTGAGTCTGAGCTGGGCTGACGGAAGTAAATGTGATTTCAGTACAAGGTCACCACATTAATTCCATACCTGAGACGTAGTTTGGCAGTGTTTGAGAAAAAGAGAGACACACGCAAGGAGGTTCGACTGATTAATTCTGCTTTTGTTCAGGTTCAACACTCATCTCTCCTCAAGGCTTGTCAGCCTGCACCAAAGTAGGGTCAGAGGCCAAACAGGTGAAATCCTTCTGAGGTGGCGATGGATGAAAACGACATCTGATGTCCCCGTACCTTCAAGACGCCCAGTTCAGCACAAGCCTTAATGCTGTGTCTCACTTATGCTGTGCTACGCGGTCTGCGGGAGTAAGGAATGCTCTGGGCCTTGCCTAGCTAACAACACTTACAACACTGGCGTCCAATGAACTATCTAAAGGTGTTTCACCTGAAACCTTTCAGTTGAAGGACATATCCTGCTGGGTCCTTGCGGTGCACCGGGAGCTGTGCTCCATGGTGGCTGCAGGGCAAATGTGAACGCCCCAAAAAATTACAGCAAAAGCAAAGAAATACTGAATATTTTATAACTTTCTGCGGGCTAAACAATCTCAATGGCAAGCCAGACCTCCAGATTTCTGGGCTGATTCAAGGACAAACCATAGCAACTAGGAAAGGCATGTTCTGCTGTGGTGCAGAATTCCTACTTTCTGCAGATCTACAAATGTATGGCTGAAAAAGAGATTTCAGTGAAAGAAGTTTGAATCTGTCCTCACTGAAGGATCCATTCCAGATGCTATGTAGCACCTGGTAACAAATTACATACTTCACATAACAAATAATGTGGGGAATAATAATAACAAATCACGTGTGGAAGTTGTAAGAAAGCAACTAAATAAGTAAAAACAACAATATTAGTAATGTCATGATAATAAAAACAAAACTAGCAGGAAAGCATTCTAAAAACCAACAGAAAAATCTGTGACCTTTTATTTTTTCTGCACAAAGCAGTATGCATTAACCACATGCTTTAACCACATGTATTAGCTGTAATAAGACTGTTTCTGCCACTTCTTGCATGATTCTCACAATATATTTTAAATTCAAGCTACTGCTCTGGACAGTCAGAGTCAAATATTACACAGCTCAGTGAGTATTTGAATCCTTGGAAAAAGAGATGCTAAATATTCATTCGGTTCCATCTACAATCTCTGTTCCAATCCTTGGAGTCCAATTTTAATTAATAGGAATTATTGCCTAATGTTCAACCTGAAATTTCGTAGTGCTTCCCTCTTTCCTGTTTGGGGGTTATTGAATATTCATGGCCCTCTCTGAATCTGCATTAAGTCAGGAGGACTTTTCCTCTTGCAGGGAGGATGGAGGTGTGCTATGGGTATCAGGGAGGGAAGTCTGTAAACATCCTTTCTTTTCCTCCTTCTGCAGCCTCAGATCTCCCAGGCCAACTTCTTGAATATCTCTGCATAGGATCTCTGCCCCTGGAGGCAAACAGATAGTGACAATCTGTAATGGAAGGTGAAGGAAGGAGGCTGGGAGAGTTTCCATAGTGACTAGTCCGTCATCAGAGGCTGTGGATGGAAACGAAATACCTGACACTGAGAGCTGCCACCGCTTATACTGTTAGGTTTGTGTTTGGGCAGCTTCAGGATTGGGTCTGCAAAGTGACAGAGATCATCTCGTTGTGCACTGTCTCCTCAGACTTGAAAAAATACCAGGGAGACAGGAAACGCTCTGCAGAATGATATTTAGATGCTCAGGAAATGCGCGTGAGCATCTGGATGGAGGAGGGATGCGGGAGGCTTTGAGGCATGCTTATATCCCACTCCTATATGGAATAGGAGAAGTGTGAGTGGTGAGTGCCTGGGAAGAGCTGCGACAAGCAGGAGTGTCTGCTCAGAGCAGGAAAGGCTTCAGGAAAGGTAATCACGTAGGACCCCTGCTAACTGAAAGCACCAGACCTGATCACAGCAGGACCCCCCCCCAGCTTGGCTTCTGGTCCAGACAGGGCCCAATAACAGATGAGGAACCCCACAGTGGACAATTATCAAATGAAGTGCCTGGGGAAAATGTTCCCTTGGAACTGTCTCAGTCGCTGGTGGTTGGCTTGGGCTTTGAGATAACAGGTTATGACCCAAAACTATTTCCTATGTGTACACACAAGCGAAGCGTGCAGTGGAGCTTATATAAGCTTCCCAAAACAGCACATAAATAGGTAAGTGAATGTGCACACAGGATGTTTGAAAAGGCTGTGGTGGGATGTGGCCATGGGGCAGTGAGGGGGAATGGGCTCAGCCATGGCCAGAGCAGCTGTGGCAGTGGGTTAAGTGCTCTGGGAGAGGGGATGTGCCTGAAAAATGTCCCTGTGCCTGAAGGCTCGAGGCACGCAGTGCCGGATCAGGTGGGTGATAAAAGTCTGTACTGACAGCCTGTCTCATGAAACATGATTTGCTGTGCCCCCTGGTTCTGTAAACCTAGATAGTTACTGCACCTTGGTCAATAAACCTTGATGTTTACCTCAATGATTGCCAATATTTATGCCATTATAGTGTGATTCAGGGGGTCAATATTCTCGGGTTCTTATGCAGCAGGAAGCTTTGGGTATAAAAGCAAGAAGGCCTTTCATGATGTGTCTGTTCAGCACCGAACTCAGCAGGAGTCTTTGCAATGGGATATAAATAACAGCTAACTCTGTTTTTTGTCTTCTGTTATTGCCTTTAATTCTGAGTTCACATCGTATCTGAGCTTAGCGTTTGTCTTGTTTCAGGGAGAGAGAAGCACATCTCTTTCATAGGATCATAGAATCACAGAATGGCTTGCGTTGGAGGGCAGCTCAAAAATCACCTAGTTCCAAGTCTCCTGCCATAGACAGAGTTGCCAACCACTACTCAGGATGCCCAGGGCACATCCAACCTGGCCTTGAGCACCTCCAGGGATGGGGCGCCCACAATGTCCCTGGACACCCTGTTCCTTAAAACCCTTCTTTGCAGGAGTAAGCAATGAGTTTTCCTTTGCTGGAGAAACCCTTGAGGGAAACTGTGTGCATGTGCCCTTTCCACCCATCTTTTCTACACCCGTTTCATCAGACTCCTCTCACAAGGCTTTAAGTCGGTGTGAAGGATGCTGTGGAGCTCAGCTGTGCCTTGCAGTTTTCTAGGAAACCACATTGCTGATAAGGTCACATCGCATAAGCACAGAACCTCAGGTTTCAGGGACATAACCTGGTCATTTCCTCTCTCTCCTTATTCTCCCCTTGTTCCTCTTCAGTCTCGTTTGACCAAAGAGGAAAGCGTTGTGACTGAACTTCAAAAAGAAAATGCTCAGTTTACTCTTAAATATGCTCATCCGCGGGCTTCTTTTTCAGAACTTGGTTCAAGGGAGATTAAAAAAACAAAAACAAACAAAACAAAACAAAAAACCAAAAGTGAATTTCATTTTGGATCGACCCAAAAAAGCAGTTTTTCAGTTCAGTCAGCAAACTGGACCATCAATTATTCAGCGTGTTACACATCAGTGCAAGGGAGTCGGTTCCATGCGGGGTCTGGGGAGGGATGCAGGGGTCCAACAAGGTGGTGGGGTGGGACAGTGACACTGAGCACATGTGATCCTGCCCTGAGCTGATGCCAGGAGGTCTGCACAGCTCCTGCAATGGGGCTGTTCTCAGCAGCCCCTCTCCCAGTGTGGGCAATGCAGCAGGCAGGAGAGATGAGTTGGGTGTGAGGCTCTCAGCATGTCTGTTTGCATCATTATGTTGGTTTGCTGCTGGAGGGGGACAGTGATCCTGAAACTGGCCTTAGTACTGAAGTAGGTGAAACCTCCACCTTCTATACTGACCTCTGTGATATACAAGGGCTGCTCCAAAAGTAATGCCTCCAATTTTACGATGCTGACCCACGGCGCCAGAGGTGGATGTTGCTGGGGTGGCAGTAGAGGCTGAACCTTTCCACCAATATCCCATTATGTGTTGTTGCCGTGTGACAGACAGCAGCAGAGGGGCACTCAGACAAAATGCCATCTGGCATGGCAGTGCGGATGAACCAAAGGAGTGGAACTGAATTCCTCCATGCGGAAACAATTGCATTCACTGATATTCATCAACACTTGTTGAAAGGAAGGAATGGATGTTAGCACAGTGAAGTGGTGGGTGGTGCGTTTCAGCAGTGGTGACAGCAGCACTGGGTCACTTCCACTGATACAGACATTTACAAGCTCAGTGTGCAGGCTCTTACTAATGGCTGGCAAAAATGCATAGCTAATGGTGGTTGAACTGTATTGAAAATTAATGTTTTGTAGCTGACAGTTTGCTCTATCCAACAGTACTACTACGCTCTTTGTGTCTGTTTTGTATTCCATGGAAATAAATAGGAAGCATTACTTTTGGAGTGACCTATGTCCATGGAGGCACTCTCAATGCTTGCTGAGTTCTAAAAACCAAACCCCAAATCTCTAGACTTCCTTGAGAACCATCTCTAGAACTCCAAGGACCATGAGCTCTGATTCTGGAGGGACTGCAGGGGCCCAGAGGAGCAGCCCTGCAGGTCCATCTGTCTGTCCCTGCCTCCCAGAGACAGACAGTGTGCAAGATGTGTCTTTGAAGCACTTCCTCTGTTAACAATTTCTCAGACTTGGTGCTCAGTGACCCTACAGATGGTAAAAGTTGTGATGAGTGGAAGATACAGCAGGTACCATTTTTGCACCCTGAGCCCCTGCAAGGCTGTCACCAAAATATTCCAGTGGCCGGAACTGCACTGGGAGGGCACATTTAAAGTCACAGAATTACCAAGATTGGAAAAGACCTCTAAGATTATCCATTCCAACCATCCACCTACCACCAAGATTTCCCACTAAAATCTTTCTGCATGAAGGCACCAACCACACAGCCTTTGGACCTCTCCTTCTGCTGGGCAGCGGATCACAGCTGTGCTGACTTCATCTCACTTTCAGCAGAAGCAGCTTTGGGTGAAGCATCAAGCTCATCCCAGTTGACTGTCCCACTCATCAGTGGCCAATACGGACTCTGCTTGGTTTTGGTGATATTTTTTAAGAGGCAAACCCACTTGTCATTTTTGTTATATTATTATTTTTAAGGCCTCATGGACATTTTCTTGCCAATTTGAAGTTGGAGTTGGGGGGGAGTTCGGGGTCACTTTTTACCTTGATAGAACTATCCGAGGCTTTATGGCAAAGGTCTCTAATCCAGAATACAACATCAGAAGGACAGCAGCAGGAAACAAATATTTTGTTCATACAGTAACTGAGTTTCTGTTCAGAGGGTATCAGGAAAAAAGAAATTTCAAATCAAAGCAATTTCCAATAGCATTTTTTTTTCACCAGCTTGTGAAAATTTTTATGAGTTAAAAAGTCAATTTTCCCTCTACATAAACCTATCCTGGAAATGTATTGACCATTTCCCACAGTGACACCTTTATTCTTCGCCATCTATCATTTACATTTCAGCTCGGAATCTGGAAATTTAATCAGAGACTCTCTGAGCACAACACCATATCCCTCTCACTCTAAATCAATATTTGCTTTGGGGGACCATACCCTAAACCGAGGATGATTCATGTGTTTTATCGGATGTTTTCAGGTATTCTAAGGGAAAAAAAAATGGAATTATTGGTAAGAATTTAATATCCTAGACTGAAATAAATTACAGTTCTCATCACTGATTGTTGGGAGTTTTACTATGAAGCACAGATTGGAAAGCCAAGGCATGGTGGGTGCTTCACTGGATCATGTTTGGTGCTTCAGAACCTCATGGCCAGAGTTCCAGTAGCAGGGACTGCTTTGTTGGGTACTTTTAGAAGGGTCTGCCATAGGAAGAAAGAAAATTACTGTGTGTGGAGCTGAGATGTGTGTCCACACTCAGCTTCACTAGTAGAAAAATAAGAGTTGTTGTTGTTAGTTAGCAGAACACACAGCATGAACAGCTAAAAAATCCCCCAGTTGCCAAGAACCCACACATGGGCATCACCAATGAGGCAGTTCTTCTTTCTATCAATTCACTCGCCTGAAAAGCCAAGAGGATTTTATGCTTCTATGGTTTCCCCTCCAAAGTTCAACAAAACAAAACAAAACACAAGGCACTTTTTCCTTCATTAACGCCTCTAGAAGGATAAACGAGTGCACACAGGTACACGGAGCAGAGCTGGGAAGGGGCAATCTGCAACCCAACAGAACTGACATTTCTCAGGCGTTTTATAGCAACAGAAACATGTTCACAACACCTCTTCCCTAGGAAGACTCCCTGTGACCACAGGACTGGCAGAAGAAAACGAAGAGGGTGGTGAGCACCTCATCACTTATCCTCAGCCAGAGCACCATGGAGCTGCAGGGCGAGCAGATTCCTCTGGTGGACGAGGACTGAAGAGTGGTGCTGAGCTCTCCCAGGTGGAGGTGCCTAAAGATATGATGGGTTCCAGGACAACAAATACACCCGTGGTTTCCATATCTCTGAGATGTCTCCTTCTGGGGTAGTTTTCCTCTGCTATCACCACTAATCCTGTTAATAGAAATTGCATCAATAAACCCAGCTCCTTTTGATGTCTTCCTCCCTAATCTTCATGGTGGATTACTGCAATAGGTCACCTTGTATCCTCCCTTATTCCTGCTAGAGCATCCTCCTTTGAAATCTGTAATTATCTCTCTGAGATAATTGCCAAAGTCGTTTGCAGTCCTGGAGAGATCTTCAAAACCCACTTGTTTATGAAAGCAAATAATTCAGGTTAATCAAATATTGCGAGGTTTCCACTCTGCCTGTCTAGGTATTTGTACATTTAAATCTGCACCTTGCCTGTTATGCAACTGGCCTGAAAGGCAACTCTCATTGCAAGAGGTGAAAGACAGAGTGCTTAGAGGAGAAACCACTTTAGTACAATCTCTACATTCAGGAAAAGGCTCTTATCATTACTGGATGGTTCCCAACGCGTGGAGTGCTGCTGCCAGAAGAGGCGCTGGAATGGGCTAGGCAAAGTGTGCTCGAGCATTTCCAGCACCCACAGAACTGCAGGTGTTGGAGTAGCTCTGTGAGGTCGGTGGACAGTGCAGCTCCTGCCCTCCAGTGTGTGAGCTGGTCCTCATTGTCAGCCAAGGAAACTTCCCAAATGCGGGGAGCCTCAATTGCACATCGCAGTGGGCTCATCTGAGTAAATGTGATCATTTACCAGCTCAAAATCCCAGGAAAGACATACTGACATTTCCAGGGCTATTTAGAATTGTAGAATCATGAAAGTTGGAAAAGACCACTAAGATCACCACGGCCAACCCCAACCCATCCCACCATGCCCATCAACCATGTCCACAGTTCTTGAACACCTCCAGGGACAGTGACTCCCCCACCTCCCTGGGCAACTGTGCCAGTGCATCACCACTCTTTTTGAGAAGAAAAAGATGTGTTGGTGGCTATTGTGTTTGTTTTTAGGGGACAAAGGGTTGTTAAATGATAGATGTCTTATGCCCAAAACATCTCACAGAAGATACGCTTCCAAAGAGGTTCTATACTTCATCAGCTATTTTTCTTGACCTGCAATCATCAGGACCCTCTTCAACACGAGATTGTCTGTCCAATCCCATCTTTGCCCCATCCTGGATCACACCCCTCCACCTGTTTGTCCTCATGGGACAAAGTTCCCGTCTGTGCTCTGCAAGCCAGAAGCAGCAGGTAGAATCAGCTCTGCAGGGGCCTGAGGCTGCAGGGCAAGAGAAATAGCTGATGTTCATGGGAATACCTATTTTTCCTGGGTCTTATCGTAATCTCTTTTTCTCTACAAACCCAGTGAAAAATCTTAGATTGACACCTGCAGTTAAAATGTTTAATTCAGGTCAAAATACACCCAAACACCTGGATTCACTGGGTTTGCCAAAAGAGCCTTCTCTCTTGTTGGGTGCCTGGTTGTTCTGAATGACATCGTGGCTGGAGGTCAGGCAGGACAGGGCTCTGAACACTGATGGAGCTGTGAGTGTCCCTGTTCAGGGCAGGGAGTTGGATCAGGTGGCCTTTAGGGGTCCCTTCCAAGTCAAACCATGCTATGAGTCTATGAAATGCTTGTCTGCTAATGTGGTGCACGAGCGTGCAACTTTTGACTCAACCCTGCACACTACTATTTTCTACTATAACAAAATAATCTCCAAGTGCATCTGTAGGACTAGAACTAGAAATATTATTCTCTTAGGAAACAGGAATCAATTCCCAGTAGAGCTGAGGAGACCTTTTCAGAGATCTGGACTCCTTTACCTAGGGTAAAGTTTTGGTTCAAATTCTGGATAAAGCATACCAAATACAAAGCTATCACATGTTATTTGTCTTTAACCAACGCTCAAAGTGCTCAAAACAGGTTGCACAGAGATTGGTGGGTGCCCCATCTCTGGAGACATTCAAGCCAGGCTGGACCAGACCCTGGGCAACTGATCTGGCTGTGCAGGTCCCTGTTCATTGCATGGGAGTTGGACTGGATGGCCTTCAAAGGTCCCTTCCAGCTCTAAGGATTCTATGAGTCTATGATTCTAAGTTCTTCTCCCATCATTTACTGCAGGTGTTAAATGATGGTTTCTTGAAACAGTAAGGATTTCTGGGAAAAGATAATTTTGACAAACTCGAATCACAGTTCGAATGGCAAACAGGCATAAACTCCTTAAAATCTCATCAGATTTTGAAAAAGATCTGTATTTTTTTTTTCATTCTAAATGACATTTGTTCCAAACTTTTGTATGTAATGAAAAGTGAAACATAACTGAAACACTGCAAGTGAAATAAATATCTTCAAAGATCGAAAGAGGAATGTTACGAAGTCCGTCCCAAATTTCTGCTGTCAGTCAGGATGAATATTTTTAAATATCTTTTATTTCTTCTGTTTTCGGAGAGGAAAAGAAAAACATCCAAATCTCGGTATTTCTCACCCCACCTTCACTCCCAGCTCCTTTTTCCTGCCTCATCTTTTTCCAGAGAAACCCAAGTTGTGAGAAAGCAGCTCTCTTACAGCTACAGAAAGTGCCAGCAGGAGCAGCAATTCCAGCCTGGCTGTCCCGTCTACTGAGACCAACAATTTACATAAATACACAGCGGCATTGGAAGTGCTGCTCTAATTAAAATGCCATCATATAAAGTTGGTTTTTATAAGACCTATAAAACTTCATTCTGGGAGTGGACTTGGCATCAGCATGAGCGCAATCTACTGCTGTTTGTTTATTTATTTTTTATTGATTTGCCAAGAAAGTAATATGCATTGTGTTCTAATTCTGTAGTACTGTCACTGTATAATTGAAGGAGGCACTTCTGGTCTAAGTCCCTATTTGCAAGCAATTATATGTTGCTTTAAAAAAAATATGTCTTGTGGAATTGATTTTTCACGTCTCTTGTGAGTGATGAAATATAAGTTTCAATTAAAAAAAAAAAAAAGAAAGAAAGCACAATGGGCAATTCTGAGCCTGTGTGGTTAAAATGGTTTTGCAGCTTTTAAGGAAGCCTGGGCTGGCACTGCCTGGCACCAGGGCTGTGGCACTGCCTACTGCATCCCAATAGCTCTGTGGTTTGATTACAAACAGTAAAATGGTACTGAATTCCATGATTCTGCCCAAGGAGATGCAGTGTTTTTTGCAGCTGGTTTTTAACACCCCATCTTCTCGACTCCATCTACTCCACGAGTAATCCAGCTTTATTAACAAATGTCAGCGTTCAGTCCTGCTGGCTGGAGAGAGATTACTGCACAGTATGCACAAACTCAGCAGCTTTACATAGTAAAAAAAAGAAGTGTCTTTTAAAATTTCATGTGTTTCAGAGAAGAACTTTTTGATGTTTTAATGCTGGGGTAAGCAATCTGGAAAAGACGCACACGTTTCTTTTCTGCTCCTTGCGTTTCTCCTGACCTGCTCCCCAGCAACGGCCCTGCAGCCACAGCCCGACCCTGAGCATCCCTCACTGCCCTCACTGCAGTCCAACACATCACCCAGGACCTCACAGCCACGTCGCTGCTAGGAAAGGAGTGATGGAAGTGATGTGACATTTCCTGCACCGCTCACCAAGCCAGGATCACCTCCAGCCCATGCCATGCTGCTTGCTATTGGCGTGTGTCCTAACTACAAGGTGTAAAGCATCCCAACAACACAGGCACAGGTTGTAAGAAAAGCTTTCCACAGTCCAAAAGGGGGAAGATAGGATACGAGACTGACAGTGCTCACATAGCTGTCAGACAGGGGAGGGCTTGTTTCCATCTGCAGACTGAGGCACTCCCAGTGCTAAACCCTCTGGGGACACTGTGTCTGTAGTTGTACACTCAGACCAACAGAGTCCACATCAGATTCTGTGCAGTACATACAGTTTGTACCCATTTTAGCGAGGCAAAGTACCTCTAATTCATGTGCATTATTGGCTCCAGCATCCTATACCCATGTGCAGCCTCCTGTGCTGTGGGCTGGTTACAAGCAGATCATGTAACCATAGAGTCACAGAATCATAGAATGGCCTGGGTTGAAAAGGGCCACAATGATCATCTTATTCCAACCCCCTGCTATGTGCAGGGTCGCCAACCAGCAGACCAGGCTGCCCAGAGCCACATCCAGCCTGGCCTTGAATGCCTGCAGGGATGGGGCATCCACAGCCTCCTTGGGCAACCTGTTCAGTGCGTCACCACCCTCTGGGTGAAAAACTTCCTCCTAATATCCAACCTAAATCTCCCATCTCAGTTTAAAACCATTCCCCCTTGTCCTGTCACTATCCACCCTTGTAAACAGCCATTCCCCCTCCTGTTTATACGCTCCCTTCAAGTACTGGAAGGCCACAATGAGGTCTCCCCAAAGCCTTCTCTCCTCCAAGCTAAACAAGCCCAGTTCCCTCAACCTTTCCTCACAGGAGAGGTGCTCCAGCCCTCTGATCATCTTAGTGGCCCTCCTCTGGACCCACTCCAAGAGCTCCACGTCCTTCCTGTGCTGGGGGCCCCAGGCCTGGACGCAGTACTGCAGATGGGGCCTCACAGGAGCTGAGTAGAGTGGGACAATCACCTCCCTGACCACTGAGTGCTGTGAGCATCCCTGAAGAAACTTGTTCCAACCGCCCCTATTGCATCTCCAGGGGTACCAGCACTATGCAACACAATAAATAATGGGGAACCTCCTCCCCAGCACTTGGTGCAACTGCTCATCTCCTGACTGCGTAATCTGGTTCTTAAAGACAGCGCAGCGCACGATCTGTAAACCCAGAGTCAGTGTGAGTGATGTGTGGCATTCCTGGGAGGAACATTATCTACAAAGGCTTCTCACTGCTGTGCTGCCGTATTTTCTTGATGCAAATCTCTGCTCCGCCGTGCCTCGTCCTCCACCAAGCTCATAAAGCTTTGGCTTTGTTTCACTGCTGCTCACACTGCTTCTGGAAGGCTGAGTACTCATTCCCCAATCGAAAAACCTCTCCTAAGGCACTGTGCTTTGAACAGGCTACATGAAAAAAAACTTGAATAAAGCCATTGTTAATGCCATTAAGGGAACAGCCAGGCACTTCTGTCCTGCTCAGCCCAGGAGGGGTTTGCTTCCAGGTGAAGGAGCCAAATGCATCACAGACAGTTTTAAAATGACACGGTCTAGATCCATTTCTGAAGGACATCTCTACAGCCTCTGCCAGGATCCTGCCTGCTGGGTCAGTGGCACAAAAGGGGGTGAAAAGGAAGGGTTGTTTTCCGAAACGTGGATTAGCACCGTGTCTTCAAGGAATGCCAGGTGACCTGTCCTGTCAAAACACAGAATGCCTGAGGTCCCAACACGGTCCTGACCACACCTTGTAAAACACTTCATAAAACTAATCCTGAGGAGAACTGCTGCTCCATCAGCCCCTGAAGAAGTGCCACTGTTGCCCCTTATTTGGAGTAGAGCTGAGGAGTGCCCACCAGTGGGGACCCAACTGGGACTGCTGACATTGCTGTGCAGGGTCCATCTGCTCCACGGATTCATACAACCACAGAATGGCTTAAGTTGGAGAGGACCTTAAAGATCACCCGGTTCCAACCCCCTGCCATGGGCAGGGTTGCCACCCACCAGACCAGGCTGCCCAGGGCCCCATCCAACCTGGCCTTGAGTGCCTCCATGGAAGGGACACCCACATTTCTGGCAGCCTTTTCCCCTGCCCTGGCTCTGTCCCTGGCAGCAGTGTGCCCCTGGTGCTTCTTCAGTGCTTCAGTAAGAAAAGCCAGGAAGAAGGCTTCCCTATGAACCCCCTCTGACCACAGCTGCCCATGAAAGGCACTCTTCCACCATATGCTCCCAGTGGGTTCTCACCCAGTGCCCACCTGTAGAGGTCAACAGCCACACACCTTATCCCTCAGAGGAGGCTTTTTCCAAACAGTTTTCTAGTTCTTTGTCTGTATTTTTAGCATTATCTCAGCAATTTTGCCCAATGCTTGGGCATCCCTCACAGCAGCTCACTTTGAGCCAAAGGATTTATTTCAATTCCCCTGCACCGTTGCAGTTCTTCTCTTCTTCTCTCTGCTCTTTACCACTGCAGCTTTCCTGCCTTGTCCTGAGGCTCTCAGAGCCACAGATGCCTCCAACTGCCAGGGGACTGCAAATTACAGTCTGTCCTGTCTCATATGTCAGCGATAACCATCAGGGGAGTCCTCATTCCCATTGTAGGAAAGGCCATATGTTTGGCTCCCAAGCCAAAGCAACAGCAAAACGCGGGCAGCAAAAACATTCTTTGACTAAATGTATTGAATTCCTTAATCTTATGAATAGGTACCACTGGAGGACCCTTGGTGCTTCGGTTCTGTGTGCTCAGGACTGCTCATATTGTAAAAAATCTGCAGATTGAAGAGAGCACAGAATGAGTGTTGGGGGAACCGCGGATCCCTCAGCACAGCTTTGCACCCACTCCTGCTTCCAGCCCAGAACTGCACCTGCAGGACTGCCCTGCTTGGGATGCACACAGTGCCACACACCTCATTTGTTTGCCTTTCTCAGTCTTTCCTCCTTTATCGTTCCCCTGCTCCCCATCACCAATCCACATCTGGGAGCCTTTGCCACTCCCAGAAGCACTCCTTGACGCACATCATCATGACTTGATTCAAACAGTGCAAATCTTAGAGACGATAGGTATGTGATTTAAAGTCATAGTGCTGCCAAACTGCACTGATACAGATGCTGAGCAGCTTTCTTAGTTTGTAGCCACAGCTACAAGCAACACGGTGGCTGAATATTTGTAATTACAGTTGAGTAAACCAATCCCAGGCAAGCAAAGGTGGTTAAAACTAGCAAAGGTCACGACACAATGAAGAATGGCTGAAAGGGAAACAGATCCTACAGCTGGAAGGGAAAATTTGTACACTAGGATTTGGATTTAATTTCTGCTTTATACAATTTTTTTTTACTTATGCTAAATCGAGTTAGCAGGATAGCATGCATAATATGATACAGCATGCAAAATCAGTGTGGCTCGCAGTGACTGCACATAAGGCAGCGTGTTTTGTTCCCTGTCTCTAATGAAGCATTCGTCTTGGCATGGCAGCGAGTTGTAAATGAATTAGCAATGCTACAATCGTTTGTGAGCACGCCTATCAAACTCAGCAAATTGCCTGACGTTCAGAGCAGTAAATAGATGGGGCTGTTCCACATTGTGGTACGAAGACTTGGAGACTTTGGGGATGCAATCACAGCACAGTGGTCCCTGTATCAGGGCACAACCCAGCCCAGTCCTTCCTGAGAAGGGTGAGCTCAGCAGGCAACATCCCCAGCTTGTGAGCCACTCACACACTGCTAATGGCATGTGCTGCTTCATCAGCAGGAGCAGGATTAGGCCCTTCTATGTGGGAACAGCTTCGGCAGTCATCCAAGGGTATAAGAGAAGCTGGGGTTGAGACAATGTGCTCTGTCATCATAGAACCATGGTCATTAAGGTTGGAAAAGACCTCTAAAGTCACCTGGTCCAATCATCCACCTACCACCACCACTGCCCACTAACCATGTCCCTGAGTACTACACCTACCCTTTCCGGGGGTTGACTCCACCACCTCCCTATATATATACTCATATATGTATATATATATTTCATTTCAGACAATAGAAGCAGTTTCCCTTGACATCTTCAGAATGCAGTGCATTACATTTTCCAGTTTGCTTAATTTGATTGGTTTTGTCAAAGAATGTGAAGGGAGAAACAGTCTCCAAATCTACTGCAAGTCCATTTGGCAGTGATTTGACATCACTTCTCAAATTGTCCAGTGAACTGAAATGGCACTGCTGTGTTTCCTGTCTCCATATGCTGGTTGGACTGTGGCTAAATGCAGGCGGTGCATCGTGCCTTACAGCTGCTGCTGGTCATCCCAGCCTTTGCAGGGACCTACAGCTGTTCCATAGCTTGGAAGCAGTTTGTGAGTTTCTATCCTTCCATACACAATGCAATGGAAAAAGTTTTGGCTCATGACCATCTGAGTGTGAAATACTCCAACTTCCTTGTGGAGTGACCCAGGAGTACATAAGCTCATTTCTCTGTGGTTTTACCCCAAACTGACTTTCCCATGGTGATGCACAAAGGCTTCTGACGCTTTTACGACTCATTTTTCACTAGCCATGAGGTCTGGAAATTAAATTTGTCGTTCTTTTTTAAGTGAAAGACAATATCAGAGATAAAAGCTGTAATCACTGCCTTCTAAGGACCGAGTCTAAAAGCACACCAGATGTAGCCCAGCTCTCTATCAGATCCCCAAAAGGCACACACAGCAGTACGCAGACAGCAGCCAGGGAGGAGCTGGAGGATGCTCAGTGCTTTTCTTGCCTGCGCTCTCCAGCAGCATTTTCCCCTCCCTATGGGATGTGTGCTGAGTGAGTGCTGCTGTTTGTGTGGGAAGGAGCTCTGCCTCCGCCACCACTGCTGGGAGCTGCGGCCATTGTGAGAGGGAACAGCAGGAGAATGCTTCAATAGAAGAGACATTTGCAGCAGAGATTTGCAGGTTGTCACACAACAGTGCCCATATGGAAGCTGCACAGATCCCAATACAAGTACATTTGCCTTGTGGAGAAGGACACGCTGTCTTTTCTCTTTTCTTTGTCAATATGACCTAATTTACTGAAGCATTTCCCTGAACTCTGTTAAGCCCCTTCCTTCCCCTGTCAGATGGGACCTCCGTGTGTAGTGGAAGTGGGTATAACTCACTCCACTGCCTGGGAAAGGGAGAAGGAGGTTCAGAGCAGCATCGCAGGTTCACTTTGTAGTGAACAGAACTTCATGTAAAATGTTATCCATTCTTCATGAATAAGCAGAGTGCTTAAAAATGCTGTGCAGAAAACAACTGAGCCCTGAGAGAGAAACCCAAAGCCAGGACTTCTTACCACAGCCTTTGTGTCTGGTGGCACAGAACTCAGTTAAAGGCTTTGCTGTGGTTCTAGGGGATTGATGTATCTAACAGCACTTTGGTCCCCCCACACTGCCCTGTCTATAGGAGTATGCCTTGTTTTTCATGTCTAACAAAATGAGGGATGGGATACATCCTCACAGGGACCACTGCAGTGGCAATCCATGCTGGGGATGCAGCAGTTCAGAGCAGGACCAGCCTGTGCCACCACTGCCAGACCAGGACAAACACCGCTGCTTTCTTCCCATGGTTTGGAAAGGAGTTCCCCACAGAACACAGCTGCTGTGTGCTCCTGTACCTGCGGGGTTGATGGGCTCAGCTTCCCAGTCAGTGTGAATGCACTGCATATCTGCTTTGCTCGCACATGGCTCAGAATTGGGTGCCCCATGCTGCAACGGGCGGCAGCACTACAGCTGCTCAGGGAGCAGCGATAACCCTACAGCCCCTGTCAGCAGCTTTCAGGCCTCTAACACTGCTGAGGGAGAGGCAACCCTGCTACCCACCCGCAGCCAGCACCTGCTGCAGCACAGCATCTTTCCTCATACAGCCACACACACTCCGTCAGACTGCACAGAACAAGGCATTCTGGAGACTCTGCCCTACTTTTAGGACAGGGAGGATGGGATATACAGAGCAGAAATGACAGAGGTCCAAGAAGGTCAGGACGGGGCTGGTGGCCATCCAGGCCTGCTGGCAGAAGGGCCGGACACTGAGGGAGCAGCAGCTGCAAAGGATCTGTGTGCCCATGCACAGTGTATGATAACCAAAAGGAGTGCATCTCTGAGCACTGACCTGCTGGGGGGTAACACGGACCTTGCAGTGGGAGAGAAATGAGCAGAGCAGGGCTGGACCACATCCCAGCCGTGATGTTACACTCACAAGATGAGTCCAGGGGTGGAGCTCATCACTAACAGCACGGAGCAATTTTCTCTTTCTGGAATCTCAGCTCAGACACCAAACTTTAATTTCTAACAAGACCACAGCACTGTCCCAGCCCTCACACAGCCCCTTTCCCAGAGCTATGTCCTCCGTAATAAATCCTTTATGCTACACGATGTGTCTTCCCAAGACTGAGCATTTCCTTAATTATTAATAAGAAGAGCTTGGAGAGCTATGGACCTCCTGCTGGGCCCTTTCACTGTGATGACCTCATTACCACACGGGTCTGCAGCAAACTGAAGTGACAGGATGGCTTCCCCAGCTCAATGGACTCCGGGCCTCTTATTGACCAAATGAAGTAAATATTCCCCTTCTCCAAATTGCACTTTTAAAAATGATTGCCTTCCTAATGTTAGATTGTGAAGCTTGGGCGCCTATTTATGGCTGGGATTCTTCCTATATCTAATCATACTTCATTGTTTTCTAATGAAATGTGTGATCTAGTTAAATGAACATGAATGGAAGCAACAGTGCTGCAGACAAGAAAGCAGGAGGGATATATAATTAATGTGATCATTGGAAAAAAGCCGTGTGATATCATTCCATCAATTATCAGCCTCTAATAATTCTGTCACCAAGTAAATGAAAGCATTTTATCAATTAGTGCCAATCGTTTTCCCATAGCAAGCACTGAAAACTGATGAAAACCAAATCGTAACTGCAGCAAATACAGGAAGAAAGGGAGAGGAACACAGGATGAGTCCGAACACCGCTACCTCCTGTACTGCAATGACAGTCCTTAAGTAGGCTTTGTTGAAGGCAGTGAAGAGATTTGTGGTGTAAAGTCTAGCAATGAGGAGTATTGCAGGGAGTACTCTGGAGATTTGGTTTCAGGGGACGAAAATTCGTTCCCTATCAGTCAGAGATGCCCTTTGGGACCGATTCAGCATATCTATAGACTGGTCCTGTCAAACTGTGGCCTCAACATCCAGCTCAGTTAAGCTTCAGTCCTGGTTAGAGGGGCACACACGGTGTGGGCAATGGCAATGTCCTCTCTTTGGGTGATGATGGCACCGATTTATGCATCTGACTCACCCATCTGGGCTTCTCCTGCATTCACAGGCACAAACATCTCCCTGACCTGCCCTCTAAGTAATGCTCCTTGCTCTCTCTGTTGACCACCATTAGCTCGATGCAACTTCTGAACTGCAGTGTCTCAGTTGGAAAAGTTGCTCATCATGATGAAGTTCACATCTGCAGGGAGAAGAAGTCTTTGGGACCTTTGCTCTGACTGCTCCAGCCTTGTGTTAAGGCCACGCAGGGCTGGACATGTTTCAGGAGGAGAGAGCTGTGCAGGGCAGAGAGGTGCTGACTGTAAGTCAGATTCTGGGGATCCATAACTGTGTATCTAATGGACTTCACCTCCCATAGCAGATTTGGAAGGTCTACAGCTGCTGCTCACTGATAAAGCCTGCAGTTATACATAAGGAAGGGCTGGAGTGATGTTTTAACCTGCTGGTATGACTGCTACCCCTGCCAAGGCTTTATGCCCTGCATGAAGATGTTTGTGAGCACTCAGCAAGACGCCATCTATTCCGAAGGATTTTCTTTCCTCCTCTCAGGATGAGAGGCTGGTATTTGACTTCATTATCTCCTAACTTAAAGTTCAGGCCATCTGGCATCCCAGTGTGCAAACAATCTTGTAAATTAAAGGGAAAAATATGGTCATCATTCCCTTATGGCTACAAACATGCAAGCTATTAAATAACTGGTGATGTGCAGAATTCACTTGGAAAGAAACAAAGTTGGTTCCCAAAATCCCACCCCAGCAGGTAAAGCAGCATTTTATGAAGGAAAGTGACCTGAAATATAGCTGACCTTCTTCCTTAATGACATGTTTTCCTTCACCAATTCACTGCACAAACTACTGGTCTTCCAGGAACAGGATAAAGTGCTGCTGACTTTGTGTCAAAGAGTCACCTCTTTATTAGACAGCCCTCTGAGGTCATTTCCAACAGGTTCACTCCTTACCTTAGCCACAAGCTACTTTTGCTCTCTGTTGAACCCGAAGAACTTGTTTCACTTCATTTTCTTTAACTAATCTGAAAAACTTCATTCATAAAACCTTTTAATTTACCACCCTCTACATTCCTTTCTTGGAAGACCTACCTGGTATATCTGGTACCTTGCTTCATTTTTTCACAAGAGTCCTATTTCTTCTAAGAGCGTTAGCAATTTCAAAATGTATATAAGGGTAAAAGATCCTTGCATGTCCTAACAGATCTCAAAATGAGCTTTGGAACAGTTTGACTAGAAAGCTCTCAAAACCTTAACAGCTCCCTCAGGGCTGATCCATAATGAAGGTAATAATTAGTGAGATTGAACTTGAAAATGACATTCCATAAATATATGTTTTACTCCTGGTATATGGAGCCAGAGCCAAATAGGTAAAGGTCTGGAGAAGTAGAACAAGGATAAGAACACAGAGACAAATGAAAGTACAGAAGCCTTCCTTCACAGGCAAAAATAAAACACTGTTGTAAGAAAGAAGGGATCCCAATGATGACTTTGTAGAACATCTTCCCAAGTCCTGGGAGCATTTTGCAACTCCTTGAAAGGAGGTTGGAGAGGTGGGGGTTGGCTTCTTCTCCCAGGTAACAGAGCGAGGGCAAGAGGTAGTGGACTCAAGTTGTGCCAGGGGAAGTTTGGATTGGATGTTAGAAAAATTTTCTTCTCTGAAAGAGTGGTGATGCATTGGCACAGACTGCCCTCGGGGGTGGTGGAGTCACCATCCCTGGAGGTGTTTAAGGAGCTGAGGGACATGGTTTGATGGGCATGATGGGGATGCATTGATGGTTGGACTTGGTGATCTTAGAGTTCTTTTCCAACTGTAATGATTCCATAATTCTAAAGAAAAGAACAGCTCTGGGCCTACAAGTGAAACAGACGCTGAGAATGAGATGGGGTGAAGCATCCTACCTTTGCCATGCATTGCAGATACAAACATTCTCATGAAAGTCCGTGCACTGAAGAGCAAATCTCTTCAGCTCCCTCAGCTTAACATTGGGTTCTGATGACCTCTTCCCAGAGTGTTTGGTTTTGCATTGGAAATGGGGAAGAGCTGTGGGTATTTCAGCAAAGTCAAGGTCTCTCTGTACCTCAAGCAGCATTTCCCATTGCCATTGTGTGTAATTCCAAAAAAATTTGTGCATGAGCTTCACTCTTGTACTTTCTTCTCCATCTCTTTCACGGGTTGGCAGGATCTTTCCATTTTTCTTGGTAAGGCAATTTTACAGCAGCATACAGAGGGTTTCTCAGTCTTGTTCTTGTATATGGGAAACAAACTTCAAAACAAGCTGGCAAATTTCAGTTTCTAGCAACTTTTCATCCTTTGGGCATGAACAAAAGATCATCTCCAAGAAGGCATATGTCAGCTGACACTCATCTCAGATTAATCTGCAAGACATGGATCTATCATCTCAATTAATGATGAGACCAAAGTTCTCACCCACTCACTGTTAGAGATTGGGTCACCAGAGATGAAACCTTACTGCAGTGCTAGAATGGAGACCCAGCTCTCTCCTGGCCGTCTGGCATTCCTTAGCAGATCAGACAAGGAATTAAGTTCCAGCTCAGCGCTCATTAAGACAACCACAGTGTTGTCTGGAGTGAAAACAATATATGCACAAAGATGCTATCTGGACTCTACAAAGTTTACAGGAGTGAACTGGTTCACTGACCCTTGCCGTGCTCTAGGTGAAACTCCAGAGAATGCAGAGCATCACTGTGAGTCTATCTGGATTTCGCTGGGACTGTAGGAAGTAATGCGGCATCCCTGTGGCCTGGGAGAAGCAGAGGGGTTGCTGTGCTTTCCCTCTCTGTTCTGACTCATCAGGAAGAACAGATGCAGTATTTATTACAGTGCAGTATCGCATGGGTTTGTGCCCTCCCATCAGCAGCTTCTTACTCACTGAACAACATTCACGTTACTGTGATCAGCATCACCATGTGATCAGAAGACATAAGTAGTTACAGTGAGGTTCCACTATAATTCAGCATTAGTTTTTCAACACACCCTATTCTGATGGGAAAAAAATTACCTGGTGAGGTCCTCATGGTGTGACTTCTCTCAAAGGAGAATCCAGTACTTCCACTCTGTGTAACTGTACCTCTCAGCTCTGCCCTACAGCAGGGCAGACTACAAGACTCATGTCCTTTGCACTGTTCCTCGTACTATGCTGGATCATTACAGCTCCTCCTACCAACTTGCTGGAGAGGAGCATCCTTTGTCACCCTCTGGGACTGGCTGGAAAAAATGACATGCCACTGAGAGGATAACCCAAGTACAATTTTTAATTAGAAGCTGTATAGGACAATGTAGGCCCTCCTCAGTACCTACAAGCTCTCAAACCCTTTTTCCTGCCGTACTTTTACACTTAGCATGCAGATCCAGAGAATTCCTACAAACCTTTGCTCTGTATCAGCCTCAGTAATGCTTCCAGGACGTCTTCTCACCAGCCTGATGCAGTAAGCATCTAGAGTGGTGGTACTGTTGTTGCTCTGCTGAGAATAAGTGCACTCAGGTTGGAGCAGCTCTACAGGAGAGAGTCCAGTGGGACCCACTGGAACACTCAAGAAACTTCTAGCACATGCTCTGGACTTCATTGTGTCTGGAAGTGCTCCCTGTGCAGCCAGGGTGGGGAGAGGCCATGTAGCACAAGCAGCAGGTTGCAAGTGAGAATTCCCCTTGCTCTCCATTAGCTGTTCCTCTAAGTATTAAAATGTCTCTTTCTACTCAGCTATTGAATGTGTCACCAAGTGACAGCAGGTACCAGAATTCTAATAAAGAGCTGCCCTGGGGGAAATGCAGTCTCCCCTATGCTTCCACTGAAACCTCTGGTGCTTTAGGAATTCAGGTCTGCAGTTGCCTTACTAAGATGCAGCAGCTCCAGAGCTGGCTGAGCAGCGGAGCTCCATCCTCTGGGCCTGACACCATGTCTCCATCACCAGTCTGCAGTATTGGACACACATCTCAGGGAGCGTTCTGCATGGATTGCTAACTGTGCTGTTACCCTGGCTGCATACAAACCACCTTCCTGATAAACAGCAAATGAACCTGACATTTCTGCTGGTTGCGTGGGAGATAAAGCCCACCAGAGTGTGTGCTTGTTTCATAGTTTCTTGATGCTCTGATAGAGATTAATCAATCATGTCAACTCTGTGGCTTGCTCTGTAATTTAACCACTTGCAGTGTTTTGTGCTACTGCTATTTTCTGTCTGGTTAAAAAATCTTCTGCAGTGCAGGACACCCATAGCTTAATGCACTGTCTGGGCTTTGAGGCATGAATTAATAATAATTTTAATACCCTTTTACTGGATATCTGCCTTGCTGTCCAGCTGACGGTGCCTTTCAACATGTTAATGACTTACATGCCACTAGAGCAGTGTGATCAGCCTGTTCCCCGCTGCTCAGCAATGAAACTATGTCATCTACCTGGGCTTGTGCAAGGCTTTCAACACGGTTCTGCATCACACCCTTATCTCTAAATTGGATAAGGATTTGAAGGCTAGATTATTCTGCGGATAAAGAGTTGATTGGATGGTTATAGCCAGAGAGTTGTTGTCAACAGCATTATGTCCAGGTGGAGGCTGATGGCAAGTGCTGTCCTACAAGGGTCCATGTTGGGACTGGTGCTCCTCAACATCTTTGTTAATGACACAGACAGTGGGATTGAGTGCACCGTCAGCAGTTTGCTGATGACACCAAGCTGAGGGGTGCACTTGATACAACAGAAAGGAGGGATGCCATCCAGAGGGACCTGGATAGCCTTGTGAAGTGGGCCCTGGTGAACCTAATGAGGTTTAACGAGGCCAAGCGCAGGGTGTTGCAGTTGGGTCAGGACAATCCCAGATGTGTACAGACTGGGAAAAGAACTTGTAGGGAGCAGCCCTGTGCAGGACTTGGGGGTTCCAGTGGATAAAAGCTGGACATGAGCCAGCAGTGTGCGCTTGGAGCCTGAAAGGCCAGTGGTACCCTGGGCTGCATCAACACAGGGGTGGCAGCAGGGCAAGGAAAGGGATGGTCCCTCTGTACTCTGCGCTTGTGAGGCCCCATCTGAGCACTGTGTCCAGACCTGGGACCCTCAGCACAAGAAGGATGCAGAGGTGTTGGAGCGGATCCAGAGGAGGACACAAAGACACCCAGAGGGCTGGAGGAACTGAACTTCTGGGCTTTGTAAAGCCAGCAAGAAAAAAGAGGGTGGCAGAAGGAATGGCAACGAGGAGCTGAGCAACCAGCTCTGGGAAAGCAACACTGAGCCAGTCTGCACGGGTGAGACCTGAGGTGAGTGAGAAAGGGCATTTCCTAGGAAATAGAGTGAGGTTTGTGCAGTCCTGAGACCGAAGGAAAATATAGCTCTGGCCTTTGCTCCTAGCACATCACAAATGACCTTCATGAAGACTTCCAGCTGAGGCTGTGACATTTACCTCCTCCCAGCGATTGAATTCCAAAAGAAATGACTCCTGTTTCCTGAGCCATAAGGGGATTTCTTCTTAGTCATGCTGGTTTGTGCTTCCAACACCAAATTCTGTTTCTTTCCGTATTGACTGCTCTGGCACCTACACTCATAGCACAGATTTGTGAGAAACATGCAAGAGAACAGTGCAGCCACAGTCCTCCCTCGCTGGGACTCCATGGTGTAGATAAAAAGGAGGCACTGTTTCAAAAATAGGATGATCAGTTCTTGACATAAAAAGGCACCCAGCTCTATCTCAGGTTGCGCATTAAAATTATCCTTCTTTTTTTCGCATTCCCTCCTCCTCATCAGAAAGATCTCACCCAGGCTATTTTGAAGCTTCGACGTGTCGCTTTTCATTCATATTCTCCAACGAACTACTAAAGTATGTGCACTTCTGAAGTTTCCTATCTGAAATGTGCGAACTGCTGTCTGAATTTCAGAGGGCTGCTTCCATTTGCCCTGTTTTGAGGTTAAGTAGTATGGAGAATGCCTGAGGCATTCACAAAACTGGAAATTTCACAGAACGAAGCAGTGTGCATGAACACGCGGCACTGAGCTCTCTGAACTGCCTTGCAAACATTTATGATGTCCCCTGAGAGGGTTGGGAGTGAAATCATTTATCTGCCCCTAATGTGGGAAGAAAATGCAGATGGGAACAACTTCATTCCTTGGGGTGCCACTGTGGATGGGACTGAGCAGTACCTGCAGGCCAGGAAATGGACAGGCTTGGGATACATGGCTTGGAAGACAACCATAGGATCAATAGACCATGCTTCCAGAGAGCATCAAGGACTCAGGTGGGCAGTCACATCAAAGCAAGCTGCATGATGTGGACTTGGGTCTCCTGTGCCCAACAGATGCTCCATGACTTGGTCAGGCACTGGAATGGGCTGCCTAGGGAGGTGGTGGAGTCACTGCTCTGGAGGTGTTCAAGGAACATTTGGATGTTGTGCTGAGGAGCATGGTTTAGTGAGAACTGTTGGTGATGGGTGGATGGTTGGACTGGGTGATCCTGTGGGTCTTTTCCAACCTTGGTGATTCTATCATTCTATGATCTGTAGGGTCATTGAGGATCAGGTTGGCAGCCTAAATGGGGATTTGAAGAAAAGAAAGATGGAGAACCCTCCTGTTCCTGAACCCTGGCTAAAGCTTTACTAAGAGCAGTCTGGAAGAAAACTGAAAACTTGAGTGAGGGAGAGAAATAAAATGGAGGAGGAAACCTGGGAAGGCTTTGATGGGGAAAATGAGAGGAAAGGAGGAGCTGCCATGCAGAAACACTGTGAGATGCCAGGCTCAAAGATCCCAGCGACCAAAGTCTTATGGGAAAGTCTTCTTCCCAGTGACCAAAGTCTTCACTGGAAAGACTGGAAAGCCTCTCCTCATGGTGTGCCTCATGATGTTTTGCTTAGCAAGAGTCGAAATTTCAGTTCTCAAAAACACTTGGGGGACATTTCTATGCAGCATGGAAAAAAGCCAGGTGCCATTTCCTGGCACCGATCAGTTTCCTTAAATATCATCATTCTCTACCTAATGCAGAAAAACTCTTTTTAGTTATTTAAAGGGAATGGCTGAAATAGGGGGCTATTTACAGTTTAGTAGACACGTTCTGGAATGAGAAGTGTTGCAGAGAGACTGAATAGATGATAAGGCATGTAATCATCTTTAACCTTTCTTGCCCGTTAAACTGGTTCATTTCCTTTCATTCATACATCTGAATTACTTTCATGTAAATATATGCTTTTCTTGGCTTACTTTCATGCTTCTTCCTTTTGTTTAAAAACAAAAGCAGCAATTAAAGAATGATAAAGATATTTCTAAGTAGATCAGACGCTGGCTTCCCTTTAAAAAGGAAAGTGTTATCCCTTTGTGTGATTTGAGTGACTTCAGCTACATTATCTCAGGGAGTGAAATATGTGTTTTGCTAGTTACTCCTATTAAATTTGCTGAATCTCCTATTAAAGTCCCAGCATTGCAGCTTTAGAGAGCCAGGATAGCAATAGGAGGAGTATGAATTTTGCACAAGACAAGAGAAAGTGAATTTAGCCCAGTGTTTTTCCCCACCATGTCTTCCGTACCTCTGGGGCTAAGGGAATTCCCACTGCTGTAAAGAAGTGGAGGCCTTGGCTAAGGTGACAGCTCTAGGTCCTCTAGCAGTCAGCAGGAGGGAGGTGCTGGATCAGAATCAGGTGGTCCTGGGGGCTTCCATTGGCAGGGGTCATCAGTGCAGGGCTGATCTACCTGGGGCCTTGATTAAAGATTCTGTTAATCACTGATGGTCACTTGGAAACTTTACTGTGCAGATGCATCCATCAGAAACTATAAGCTTGCATCCTGAAAGGAGGTTCTGTATGTATTCCCAGAAGGTGCTAGCAAGGCTTTGGTGAATGTAACTTATTCAGGGCTGAGTAGATTCCCAGGTCATCAGGACCAGCCCTGATCACATGCTGTTACCATAAGGAGAACTTGCACTAAATCACTGAAGTTGCAGATGTGAAGCAGCTTATCAGTACTGGTTTGTTCAATGACAAGAATACACCTATCTGTATTAGAGAGTGCTGCACGACTCAGAGTTGGAGCGACATAGCAAGGCTATGGGCTGGATTGCCACCAAATGTTTCAGATATGTTTCAGTTCCCCTTATTTTAAATCTCAGCTCCTTTCTCTCTATAGTCCACATATCTCTATTTTCTCCCTGTTGACATTAGCAGATAACAGATGTTCCTCAGCTCTAATATTATTTCAATTGTGTTTCACGGGTCTGATTGGGAAGCTACACTGCAAGAACTTCTGTACATGGGCTCACCCTGGGAAAGTAGGAATGTAGGGTCTCTGAAATTGTGAATGAGGAAGGAGGAAGTGAAGACAGATCATTCACATTTAGTCAAGAAGCAGGCGTGAGGGGCCACCCAAGGAAACTATCATTTCAGCAAGTTTAAAGAAAACAGAAGGAAGTACTTACTCATGCAGTGCCTCGTTAAACTGTGAATCTCATTAACATGGGGAGGGAAAAAAAAAAGACAAAAAAAACCCAACACAAATTAGGCAAAGAGCCACATGGCAGTCCAGCTACACTGTCAGGTATGGAAATCCCTGAACATCTCATTACTGGGAATGGTAGGAGGAGTATGGAGACTAAGGAAATATTGTTCTGTGCTTTCAAGTGTTTTACTCTTTTTTTTCTGAGCTTCTTCTGTCCAAGAGGAGATACGGCATGGATGGCACTGGGTAGGTCTACAGTAGGTATGTGGCCAAGGAGAGCAGTGCTTGTGCTCCAGGAAATCAGGGTGAGCTTACAGCAAAGAAAAGGCTTTATGTAATACTTCAGAAAAACAACTTCAGGTTTCTGGGTGGGTGGTTTGTGCTGACAGCAACAGATCTAAATTTGGTAGTAATATTTATATAGAAATCACAGACCTGAAATTAGCTTATGCTCACCTTCTGGCCAATATGTGATCCACATTGCAGTTCCTAGAGCAAGCTTGTAGAAATAGTAGTGTGTTGATGATGTCTTCACATCCAGTTATGTTGGGAGTGGAGACTTTTAGAGCTGAAGAAGGATCTGAAGTGCCAGGTCTGTGCCAGCAGGCTGATGACAAGCCCTAACCATGCACAGTGTATGTAGGGGACTGAAGGCACTGCTCAGAGCGAGTGAGCCTACAGCAGTACGGCCTCCTTCACCCCCTGCCATCAGCACAGACAGTGCTAAAAGCGGGTGAACAAAGTGCTACCAACACAGTGCTTCCTGATGCTTTGCTCTGGTCATTAAATCATCTCCTCCAGTCACTACTGAAGCTATAGAGTCCTTCTGGGTGTTCAGGTCACCCAACAGCTAGCAACTTGGAAAGACAAAATCTGATCATCTATAGTATAGGACAGTTTGGTATCATTCCATACAATGTAGTGTAGAAATGCATGATGGTGGCCACTGACCAGTAGTACTCCTCTTCTGCACGAGCACTTCCTCAGCCTCAATTCACCCATTCCCAGAGGACCTCCCGGTGTGGAATCCCCCTGCAGCACTGCAGGCTCCCACAGTTGTCATGCATTTGGGGTAGAGGAAGATCAGAGAGAGGACTCTGCTTTTTCACATGATAGTTGGCTCTGTGATACGAATCGTTGCTGTTGCCGCATAGGATATTTGCAATAAACAATTTTTGTTGCTCTTCAATAGTTAAGCCAAAGCCGCCTAATCAATACCTCCGTCTGGGACTCATTCAGGAGCTCATCAAGCCGTGTGTCATTATTGTTGCACAAGCCAATGTGGACACTGTCATTTGGGTAACAATAACCATAGAATATGTACGAAGCACCCCTCTAATGAATGGCTCCAGGATGGGAAGTAAATCACAGAGCAGTGGTACAGACAAGTGGAGGTCTGAAACAGTCTCAAAAGTGCTCAGCAGACTCTGAGCAGTGAGAAAGTATGACAGTATAAAAAATATAAGAAAAACCCAAATAGAGAGCAATTAGGGGTTGTCATGATGGGCTGAACAAACAAGGGCAGGTTTCAGTGGCTGGCCTGCAATGGAGCCAGGCAGATTTTAATTGATTTTGCATAACTTGGTACAGATTGACTTTTCTGATCACTGAGAGGCTCCCACTAACAGCCCGTTTGGGATTCGTGCCTATCAACACCCGCACAGATCACGCTTTGGCTGTGTGCTGTGGATCCTATTATCCTTTGAGGCTGGGTTCATTTTCCTGAATGCCAAGCTGCTGCCAGCAGCATGCACGGTGAAATAGAGCTGCTTCTGTTCCATTTGTCATTGTCCATCTGTGTTTCTAATGGCCAGCACTGGGAGGACAGGCAATGGGTGTAAAGCCAAACTCTGAGCAGCAGACCCAAGTGCATTGCTGCCTGCATTGGGGGAAAGTGGCAGGGGAGGATCTGGACAGAGAGAAGGGAGGGCTGATTCCCTATGCTGTAGTGACTCAGCAGCGATGGGGGGAAGTGAAGAGGGTGGAGCCAGACTCACTGAAAGTTGAAGAGAAAATGAGTATAAAATAAAATACAGGAAATTTCACTTACATGCAAGAAAAGTTGCTGGTTTTGTGGTTGTTCTTTTATTTCCTTTCTTGCATCCAGCTGTATTCAGACCTGGGCAACCTGGACTAGATGACCTGCACTGAACTATGGGGTGGGACCAGGTGGTTGCACAGGAGCCTCCAGCCCCAGCAATGTTGTGATGCTGTGTCTGGCTGGAGGGAAAGAGCTGCTAATAAGTACTGGTTGTCCTGAGGAAATGCTGAGTTTATCTTGAGTTTCTACAAGAAAAACCATGTTCTCCTCTCCCATGACATGTAACAGAAGACAGAGACCCACACTAGCCTCTGGGACCAGACTAGGATCAAACTCTCCCTTCCTCATTCCCTCTGATCTCCCAGTTCCTTAAGATCAGTTACTACATTTATCATCTGACATCTGAGTTTCAGTATTTCTCTATGCAGTAACTTACAGCAGTGATGCCAGATAACAGTGTTGTGGAATTTTCCTAGTGGACTGAAGCCCTACTTGGCAGACTGGACAAGTGCCTGGAATGCTCTGTGTCTAAGTTCTGTTCTGGCTGTATGAAAAAAAAGGGAAGGAAGGAAGGAAGGAAGGAAGGAAGGAAGGAAGGAAGGAAGGAAGGAAGGAAGGAAGGAAGGAAGGAAGGAAGGAAGGAAGGAAGGAAGGAAGGAAGGAAGGAAGGAAGGAAGGAAGGAAGGAAGGAAGGAAGGAAGGAAGGAAGGAAGGAAGGAAGGAAGGAAGGAAGGAAGGAAGGAAGGAAGGAAGGAAGGAAGGAAGGAAGGAAGGAAGGAAGGAGGGAGGGAGGAAGGGAGGGAGGGAGGGAGGGAGGAGAAAAAGAAAAAGGAGAAAAAAAGAAGAAAAAAGGAAAAAGAAAAAAAGAAAAAGAAAAAAAGAAAAGAGAAAAGCCCAGGAGGAGATGGAGGTGGGGCTATGGAAAGCTTCACATGCTTACCAAGCTCAGCCCCTGTTTAGATGCAGAGCCTCTAACCTAAATTAATAGATCCTCTGGGGTCTGCAAAACTGGGCTAATATTTTGCAAGAATAGCTCTCCCCTGCTTCTTGCCCTCCACTATGATGAAGACAAAATGCCTTCATTATTGCAGCATTTAACAGTGTGCAGTGTTTATGAAGAGGCTGGAGGATGTGAAGGAATCCAAGCCAATTACATTAATCTCATGGCAAATAAAGCTGCAAATATTTACCTTCACTATACTGCTTTATCTTATTGGACAAGCTCTCGAATGAATCTAAATCCAGTCCTTTAACCTTGCTGGATGGATTGTTCCCTGACATCAGGAGGTCACCTAGACTTTACAGCTGGTCTCCACGAGCAGACACCAGCTCATCTGTGAATTGCATGCTGGATATATAACCCTTATTTAAATCTCTTTCATCTATTGTAGTCCTAAGAGAAGTTTTCCCTGTCTCCATCTGGTTGCTCAGTTTTGCAGCGTGATACTGCAGTGCAAGAGGAATGCAGAATAACCCAATTAAATGAGTAATGAACAATAGAGGAATGCTCAGATTTCTTGCAAGCTATATCAGTTAACCACCATGAATATTTTTTCTCACTACAACCCACTGATACATGGTATAGACAAAATTCTCTTTATGACAACACGCCCCAGGAACATCCCTGTGCTACTGCATGCAAGCCTGGCGTGGGAAACTCCAGCTTTTGCATTTTTATTTTTTCTTATGTGGCACCAAATGCAGTAAATGCAGTGCTTTTGGATGGGACTTCAGCAAATACAAAACATTTAGGGTGTGAGCAACAGATTTAGTTGTGTTGCACAATGGACAGAGGCACTTAGATCATGCCAGCGACACACCGTGTTGGTTCATACTATGGAACAACCAATTTATTTACTGTTCTCCCTACATTTTTCGGTCCTCTTTTCAATGACATCCCCTCTTCAGATTGCATTTCTTTCCTGTTACCACTAGCTATAAACCCAATTATTTGAACTCATTTTTGCCTACCTGCCCACAATGGCCTTTGCACCCAGCCTACATCAGTGGTGGTGGGTGTGCTCAGCCCTAGCAGTGCTTGGTAGAGCACTCAGAAGCTATGGAGGTTTGGAGAGCACCTACAAATAACATTAAGTAAACAAACCAATTATTATGTGTGATCAACATGTCAGGTTTTCCTAACTGGTAGCAGTCCATAACAGGTATATCCACAGGACAGGTCTCAGCACACTTTAGCCTGAAGCCTATTAACACAGTTGTCCAGGAAGACGTTGCTTGAGAGTTGGGGAACATAACAGCTTGCTGTAAGTTCAGCTTTCTGTGATGTTGTGCGTATCATCCTACAGCCCCTGCAGGGTTTTGATTGATGCCATGTAAACACTTTCAATCTCCAGATCTCGGGGATTGGCGGTTTGTTTATTCACCTTCCACTCCCTACATCTGGGAGTAACATTTTGCTTACAGAAGTCCCACACCAGCTTATTCGCCTCATAAACTCAACTTACATACCAGAAATTATACAAATTCTCTGAGCATCCTGGGAGTTTCACTGAAGTCTCATGTAAGAGCCACAGAAAAGCTTGTTGGTATTACCAAGATCCAGATGCAAACCAAGTTGGAAGCAAACAGCAATCTCCTGCTCAGTATATCATCCTGATCTACTCTTTCCTTGGCAGAGGGTGCACATCCCAGTGCCCACCAGTCTCTGCGTATGGGGGGCACACAGTGGTACCACCTGCTCTGAGAGCACACCATGGCCTGGAAGCTGGCACAGGCTGTCCAGAGAAGCTGTGGATGCCTTATCTCTGGAGGTGTTCAAGGCCTGGTTGGATGGGCCCTGAGCAGCTTGATCTGGTGCCTGATTTAGTGGTTGGCAACCCTGCCCACAGCAAGGGAGTTGGAACTAGATGACCTCTGATGCCCCTTCCAACCCAAGCCATTCTATGATTCTACGATTGATTCTATGATTCTGATTTATGGCATTTATCAAACTGAAAGAATTACCGTGAAGCAAATAGAGTTCACAGATATCTACACAGGTAAAAGACTTGTAGCAGGGAGATACTTTCATTGAGTAGGAAAAGGTGGTTCAGAAGCCTTCGGAGCCTGAAATCACTCATTTCTACAAGTAGGGTGTAAATGCATACAAGTGGATGGGATTCAACGACATACACGTGAAGGAGACTCAGAGCTGGAACAAATAATCTGAGAATGTTGTTGAGTCTCCGTCAGATGAAGCCTTTAAATCTAACCAGATAGTCATACAACGTCCTGACTCCAACAAACTATAGCCTTGTAGACATCACAAGCAGAGATTACTCTGGCTGGCATGCAGGGGCTCAGACTAGATGGTGAGGGCTGGAATGTGTTTGGAAATGCTGATCAAGCACAACTCCAGCTGAAGCCAAAGAGGTTCAGACATAGCCAGTCGTGGTGCAGCTCCCCCAGCCCTGGAGGCTCAAGGTCAGCCTGACAGCACACTGCTTTCTGGAAAGAGCACAGGGAGCTTTGAAGTATTTGATTTCTATTTTATTTACTTCCCTAGGGCACTGGGTGTGGACTTTGAACTAAATTGCAATCATTGCTCCCAGCTCTCCTCAGAGGTTTCAGTGCAAGGTATTCTCTCTGACTTCATTTAGAGATTTAAAAACAGTTCCTCCACCATCCCAAGGTGACTGCATCCTGTTACCTTGCCTGAAGACCCAGGGGTCCCAAAGGCTCCAGGTCCCAGCACGTCTCACAAGGCCTTGCAGCATGTCCATTTTAGAAAGAGGTGCTCCCTGTTTTATCATTAGCCATTTAATGCTGTTGTCTGAGTATGGCTACTAACACAGAGAGATGCTGAAATGCTGCTGTTGGAACTGCTGAGTTTATTTCTTCACGTGCTGCTCACGAATATCTTCCAGGAAGGCTTTGCCTCTTGGGTGGTTGCCTGGATGGCTGGGCATCCATCACACCACACAAGGAGAAACCAGGGCTGCCAGCCCAATGACCAGGGCTGTGGCTATGCTAACTGAAGAGGATTTGGAAAACTGCTTGAGAACACATGAGAAATGTCGAGACGTGGCATATAACAGTGTGAGAAGTGACAAAAATGACAGACAGTCCCGTGAAGGTCACATCAATGATGTGAGAAACAGCCCAACTTCTCAGGTCACTGGGGGGAGCCTTGGGGGCTTTTGGGCAGCACAACCATGCAAGGTCAACAGCATCAGTGTAACTGTGCTGCCAAGAATTCCTAGGTATTAGGAATTAGCTCTAGCAAAAATACCAAATCTTGATGTGGATGTTGCAAACCTGGTACTAATGGTGGAATTATTAAGTGGGGAAAAGCTCTTCATATGGGAGAAGGCTGGGATGAGTGTACAGAGGTAGAAATGTGGCAAAAAGGATGCTCAAAAATCGGAAAAAAAAGATAATAGTGCAAAAGATGTGACTGACTCTGCCCAGGGGTGCCTGTCAGGCAGCTCCCTTGTTTGGCCATTCCAGATCTACCAAGACTGTTCCTGTGGTCAGCAGGGTGGGAGAGGGGTGGGATGCTTCACCCAGCTGGCAGGAAAATACCTGGACGGATGGGCTGAGCATCTCAGTAGTGCTGTGCTGCTGCCTCTCCCCAGCCTGACGGCACAGGCAGGTACATCATTGCAGGGGTGTGATGACAGATTGCATGAGCAGATTTCCCCGAATATACCTGATACTTCATCATCATTTTAGAACAGCTCTTGCACTTCATTTCCCTCCTCTTGCAGGTGATCAAACAATATAAAGAAGGAGAAACGGGTTTTCAAAAATCACTCCCTGAATTTGTTTCCAGTCTCACTGACTCTGAGGATTACACAAGTGTAAAATCACTGCCTGCTCAGGAGAAGTCTGTGATTGATACTACTGTGAGAATGATCTCCCCCCCCCCCCCCCCGCCAGTATCACACAGCCACAGCCACAGTGCCTCCCACAACTGCTGTACCTCATCGTTCTCTGCTGAGCTACTACATGAATGCAACTCGAAGCAAAAGGGAACCCACGAAACTGACATATCCATTTCTCTGCAGGTCAGAACACCCAGCCCTGCGGCTCCAACAAGTCAGCAGGAAGGAGCTCTGAGAGGCAGCATAGGAACTGGGGGTCCAGGGCTGAGGAGAAGAAAACCCACTCAGGATTTTAAAGCAGCTCTGCTAAGGTCAGTGTGGCTGGCAGGGTCCTGGATAGCTGCAGTACTTTGCAAGTGCTTGATTTTTTTTTGGAAAAAAAAAAAAAAGTGGCAGAATCTGAAATATTTGATTAATTCATCTCAGTTTTGCTGAACTATCTGTTTAAGGAAAAGAGAAGCAAACAAGCAATTCCAGATGAAATCTTTCATTTTGACATACTTCAAGGGAAATCATTTAGATTTTCATTCAGAGCTAGCTCGTTAGGAAACATCCTTCAATTGTCATTTAAAGAAAAATCTTCAATTGGAAACAAAACATATCATTAAACACACAACAAAAGGCCCCATCTGAAAGTGAGCAGCTGATTGCCTGACAGCAAACAGGAACCCCATCCCAGTACATCATCCAGCTGTGCAGGAGTCCCATTCTGCAACCCCACCCGGGGCCATGATCCAGCAGCAGCACTGACACTCCAGTAAGAACCCTCCCGTGCAACTGTGCAGGCTTTAAGGATGTATCAGCATCTGAGAAGAGATTAAATACAACAGGGAAAATGCACGGAGCAATAACCAAGGCGGGACACTGTAATAAGCCTGGGTTCTGGGTCATTAATTCCTTGTTATCCGCCTTCATTCAAATGCAGTGCAGGTACACACTGCTGCCCTGTATTTTACTGAATCCAAACCTTACCCTGAGGTTCCCACTTGCTGTTCACTTCAAAATGATTTTTGGTGCAGCACCTCCAATGAGTTGTATGCTTTGTGGAGCTCCTTGTATATGCTCTGTTTTGTGGGGGTGCAGCTATATGCACTGGGCTGTCTGCAATGGGCTGTGCCCAGATACTGCAGCCTGAAAGAGGGACACTGTCAGAATCATAGATGAGAGAGCCTCAAGTTGAGCCAGGGGTGGTTCTGGTTGGATGTTAGGAAAAATTTCTTCTGCAAAAGAGTGGTCAGGTGCTGGAATGGCTGCGCAGGGAGGTGGTGGAGTCACCATCCCTGGAGGTGTTCAAGGAACGTTCAGATGTTGTACTGAGGGTTTAGTGGGGAAATATTGATGGTAGGTGGATGGTTGGACTGGGTGATTTTGGAGGCCTTTTCCAACCTTGGTGATTCTATGATTCTGTGATTCAGACTTCCACACTGCAGGACAGACGTGGATGCTGCTCTGCACCCAACCACAGGAACCTCTGGGATAATTACACTGAGCTGTCCCCAGCAATTGGGTTCATCAACATCAGTGAGGCATCTGCTGTGCAGGTGAGATTTAGGGTGCATATATGGGTGTGAGCTCTGCTCATGGTAACATGCCTGGCTTACCAATAAGCAGATGCTTTCATAGGAGCAGGGGAGGAGAAATGGAATCACAACCCTTCTGCCACCGAGGCTTAAACAAAAGCTAATGAGTTAACGAGATCACAGTGATCACTGACAGGAGCTGCTTTACCCACCTGGATCAGAAAGGACGCACTTTTAAGAACTGTAATTGCTACATAAAAAGCTGACTGAAATTCCACCTTCTTTATAGACACTGCAGTCCATATTGAAGTATGCTGTTTTCAGCATGTAGTTTGACCAGCTCTGCAACCCCCCTGTGCACACGTAACAAAGTGCTCAATTTTAGAATGACTTTTGCTTCTCAACTGCCCAATATCTGTGTTTTATGTACCAAAAAAATACAATTCATTGAACCACAATAAATATCCATGAGACCACAGACATTTGGATTTGACCAGATCTAGACAATGAATTTCAGTTCAGTATTGCAGTCCAATTTGTTTTGCTATTAATTCTAGTGAGGACAATTGATCAATTGTTTTAATTTTAAATCAGAGAGCTAATATCCCACTTTGGCTTCCCTTGTGGTCTTCCAGTTACTGCCTCTGAGCAGTGAAAATCACTTTTGCTTCTTCTTCTATTCTGTAGTTAATTCAGCAACCCCATATGAAGAATATTAGCTGCTCTTTCCCCATTAGATTGGAGATAATGCTGTTTCTTTACTTTTAATTATATTTGTTCCAAGAAAACCCAAATCTGAACAATAATGTGTAACTCTATGATCACTGCAAAGTCCAGGGCATGCAGACTCACAGATGAGCATGAGATTGGGCAAAGCCATTGTCAGAGGTCTGGAGAGGCTTAGAGTTCTTTACATAGCCATTGACTTGCCTTCCCATTACTGTAGTATTTCTATTGGCAGTGCCCATGCAAGTGTAGAGCTGGGAATAAAGGTGGCTGAACGCACTGTGTCTGCCTTCTGACACCATCTGCTATCCTGCCTCTCCCTTACTTGCATGTACCCGGGGTTCCTCTGGCTGTACTGTGGCTGTCACTTCTCCACCTCAGGGTTGTCAGAGGTCTTCTGCCCTTCCTCTTCCTCCCTCCTTCTCTTTTTGTTTTTGCATCTTAACCTTGCAGCAACCATCTCTGTATTTGGGTGCAGGTTCTGCCCCAAACCTCACCTGCATTCTGCTGACTCCTCCGCAGATATGAAATTAGAGTCTTGATTGAGGGTGACCTCCCCACATTCCTTTTTCTCATGAGCCTCCAAAAGGTCTTATTTTGGAAGTGAGGATGTTGAGAAGAAATAAATGTGTTGAGCTTTGTTTGCTGTGTTCCTCTTTCAGAATCAATTACTCCTGCAACTCTCATTTGTTAGCAGATTTATTGCTTTGATTTCTTACTGCATAACGATATCCCCAGCTCTGGTCTCTCCAGGCACCCAGAGTGGTGGCAAATTGCATTTGTAGTTTGTGGGTCAGAGGCTCCAGCTCAGATCCTGGTGGCAGTTCAGGAAAGAGGTAAGTAGTGATTTCATTTTAAGTTCTGCAAATTAGCTGTGGTTCATTCTGCCTCTTCCCTCGACACTTTTGGTCTACTCTAATTCCAGTCTCTGCAGATCTGCTCTGTTCCCACTGAAAAGCTTACTTTGTGAGCTTAATTTAACTTGAGTTGATGCTCCATAGATCATTCTGCAGCCAGAGCACACTGTGCTCTGTGATCCTGCTGATCTGTACATGATAAACCGAGCCAGACCGGGTCATGGCTGTGAGACCATCGGGAAGCTGATGCTGCTGCAATCCGTGATCTTAACTTGCTGGTCTGTGCTGTAATAGGTCAAGTCATTGAGGATTACTCATAGGGAAATGGCTGGGATGACTCTCACCAGGTCATCTACTTCACCATCCTGCTCTGAGGCACTGATCCCACCTGTGTTAATCCTGACACTTCAGCTTAGCTTAGACACTCAGAGGGCTGCAGCTGGACTCCTTCAGTGAGATTGATTTCCCTGCTTTCTGTGCTAAATGAACGGGTACAGCTGTTGTGGGACTGGGAGGGCTCTGGGATTTCCATTTAAAAGATTATTCCACCATTCTCAAATATGCTTTCATTCCAGTTTTAGCAGAGTCCCAGCACTCACCCTTCATCAGGAGCCATGCTGTTGGCCCGCAGAGCTCTGAGTGCAGGTGATAACCTTTAGGTCACAGCTTTCTGCTCCCTTCAGCCACAGTGATCACTTCTGAGAGCAGCCTAGCACGGCTTTGCTGCTCACCCAGGGGCTGTGAGATCCTTCCCTTCACCCACAGGCTCTGGCCCTCTCTCCCAGCCTAAGGATGCTGTGGCACATTCCACTGTTTAAATCTGTGATTGCTTTGGAAGTCTGCATCTTTAAGCTGAACTCAGGGCTTCCTGCCTGCCCAGTCTTTGGTTCCATGCTCACAGCTGGCACTGCTTCCTTGCAGGATGGCAAAGGAAGGTGGCTTAGCAACATACTGGATATCTGGGGCTCATCCCTGCAAGGCAGAGCCCCGATCTCTGGCTCCAGGTGAACAAGAGTGGTCACAGAAATATGGTCTGTAACAACCCCTGTGTATGGCTCAGCTTTATAAGCTGGCCATAAAAGCCACACTTGCACATAGCACAGGGTCTGGGGTGTGAATTCATTGGTATGAGGGACTGACACCTTCAGCTGCAGCCAAGGAAAGGCTGTAGCCAAGTAGTTTCAACCTCCATAGATCCTCCTTTAGAAGACAAGGAGATACATCAGTGAGGTCTTTATGCTGCTTGTGCAAACCCCTGGGCACAGCTGTCTGCACTGCCCCCCCTGGGGGCACAAGGAAGAAACAGTGAGCGATGCAAAGCTGTGCTGGACCTGTCTGGGGGATGCAGACTACATCCCTGTATGTCTAAAGGGGCTGTGAGGACTTGTTTGGCTTTGTAAATTCTTCAGTGAAGCATTGATAGCATCTGGCAAATGTGCTTCTTGCTCCCCCACCTGTCCCACCCACTGCTCCAGCTCACACCAAACACTGTCACCAGGTTTGGAAAGCTGACACAGGATCTGAAGTCTTGAAAGGGTGGACAAAGGAGAAACCTGGTTATCTAATGGATTGTAAGATAAGGACAAGCTAATCACATCCATCTTCCTCCCTGACAACCCAGTGAATACCTGGTGCAAATGGGAGGTGATGAGGACAGAAAGCAATGACGGAAGCCCTGAACACAACAGAGATGCTGCTGAGGATGACAGCTGCTTTCCTCTGCCCCCAGAACTGAAAGCTTCCTACAACAGCATGTATTTATCATAACCCATAACACAGAGAAACGGGAAAGGAGCCCAGGGTAGGAGAGGAGCCCTCAGTTTGTCTGTATACTGCACGGTCCTGCAGGCGGAAAGGTGGAAGAGATGAGATAGAGAGGAGATGTATCGTCTGCTGGGCTCTCTCTTTCTATGTCATTAATCAGCTTCTCTTCTCAGGTCATTTGTATACAGTAGAACTTAAAGCCAAACAAAGCCTGTGGAATGATTTGTGCCCTTATGAATTCTTAATTCAAGCGGGACAGCAGATAATGTCCCTCAAAATGTTTCTGCTGTGCTTTACAGCAGTCGCCAATTAATTACTGCAGGGATGGTGCTTCAGGACCACCTCCTCCCCTAGATAAATATGTCCTGTGACAGAGGAAGTTCTTATTCCACACACACAGCGCACAGGGACAGCTCTGCAATGCAAAAACAACTTTGTCTACTGTAGGAGAGGGATTCTGACACCAGGAACAATGTAGACACTGTGCAGTACTTTCTGCTCAGGAAAGCTGTGTATCTTGCCATGCAGGCTGGGGTCTGTGCTGGTAGGGAGCAGTGGTGATGTTGTGTCTAAAGGCAGGTTCCCAGTGGAGCAAACCAAGCACAAATGCAATTAGCAGAGCCTTAGGAAAGCTCAGCTCCAACTGTAGCATCCTACAAAAGGCCTTGTTACAGCTATTGATGTGTAGCAGTACCTCCACCCGTATTACCCTTGGAGTCGATGCACGTTTGTCATTATCTCAAAGCTCAACAGAAACGAAAGTCTCTGGTTAGTTTTACATCTGGTTCTTTAATACCAACACATTAAGGGTGCCCAGCTCCTGGTAGTCAATGAAACAATGCAGGCAGTGGGCTTTGGGCTGACTGCTTTCAACCTTTCAAGTTAAGACAGGTATGGAAATCTATCTGCAATTTCCCCTGTAACTATTTGTTCTAAAACAAAACAAAGGAAAGAAGAAGAAAGGAAAAAAAGGGTCCTACACCAATTCTAACACTCTCTAAACCAATTCTAAACTGAAAAACTTGCTACTCTGGGATTGTATACATATTTCTTTGAGATATAAATGGGAATTAATGAATAACCCCCACGTACTCAGTGCCTTTGAGATTTTTCAGGTGAACCAAGGCTGACTGCAGGCAGTGGGAGTCGTTACACAAAATGCAAAGGGTTTGGGATTGGAGCTGCAAGGAGAAAGATGACCGTGAATAACTCACTGCCTCCCCTGGCCTGCCTCCTCCCCGGTGCTCAGTGCTCGTGGATGAATTACATAAACCTCACAAAACTCTTCTGTGGTTTATCTGTGCACCCACTTTGCAACACAGTAAATTGCGAAACGGAGAGGTCAAACCCATATGTTTCCTCCAGAGCAACATGCAGATTATTGGGAGATGGAAGAGAAGTGCCCAGGGGTCCTGACTCACTTCCAAACGAGAAGAATGAAACAATGAATGGAAAGATTCAAGATCATAATAAATCTTGCTCTGAAGTCTTTAATAATGAGGCTTTATTGTAAATCCATCACAAAGAAACATTACATGGAGCCACCAAATAGGTCAGGTTAATTACATCACCTGAAAATGGTGTGATACCTCGAGCCTTCATAAAAAAAAGTAATCAAATCCCCTAGGAGCGAGAGATGACTTTTTTAATTAGTTGAGCACTAAAATCTCTGTGCTAACACCTCACAGTGTTCTTCTAGCTTAGCTAGACAAAATATGACATTTACAAAGTAAGTAGCAATTAGGGCTGCTTATCTGTGTGCCAGTTCGCATCCTCCATGGTTAGCCCTTCACAGCGTAACAAAAAACCTCTTTGCCAGCCCCACAGGCTTGGTGAGAAAAGACATTTGCATTGAGCACCTTCCCTCATTCTGCTGTGTGTGCGCAGCCTGTGACCTCCATTCCACATTTCCTACTAAAGCTGGCATGCTGAATAGAATCAGAGAATCTGGTTTTGGCTGGAACAGATCTCACAGCCCACCCAGGTCCAACTCCCTGCCATGATGGGGGACACCCCCACCAGGTCAGGCTGCCCAGGGCCCCATCCATGAGGAAATGAAGCATCTGCAGCTTCTGCAGACAAACTGTTCCAGTGCCTTATCACGGTCACAGGAATTTCTGTATCTAATCTAAATCTACCACCCTTTTGTTAAAAACGTTATCCCCTTGTCCTATCACTAAACACTACAGGGAAGAGTCTCTGCCCATCTTTCTCACAGGCCTCCTACAAGTATTGTAAGGCAGCAGTAAGGTCACCCTGGACTTCTTTTCTCTAGGTTGAATATCCCCAAGCGACCAGACAGTGTTGGTTCAGGAATTGGGAAGGGGACCTGGGAGGTATCCTCAGCCCTTCCTATGACTTTCTGGGTGACACTGGGGAAGACTCTGAGCTATTCTTCACCTCATTCTGCAGCTCCAGTGCTGACAGCCCCCATGTTTGCAGCTCACATTCCCTCTGGCTCCCAAACTCTCCCCAGCCCTCCATTTTCAGCAAAATCCCAAAGTTCACAAGTTCCTTACACTTACCAAACCAAGGAGGATATGCTCCATGTCCTAGGGATGCCAAGCTGAGGGGACACAGTCCACAGCTACGGATGCGCCAAAGATGTAGCTCCATTTAGCTGTCCAGCTGATGCAGTTATAACATTAAATACCAATGGGAACATATCCAAAGCTTGCTTTAGACAGAAACACTCCTTTAGATTGTGCTGTGCTCGGGATCAGTCACAGTTCCCCTTTCCAAGTCCCCTTTGGCTTTTTTTTTTTTTCAAATGGAGCCATCTGTACAGGGTTTGCCAAAAATAGTTTTTGAAGGGAAATCATCTTTCCAAAAGGAACAAATATTTCCCTTGAAGAACTGAATTCTCTTCGAAGTGTTCTCCTGGTAGGTTTCATGTTTTGAAAACCTGAAGCATTTTTCAATTCTCAAAACAGGATTTTTCCCACTTTTCATCCCCAAATACCCTTTTCACAGGAACTGTTATTATATTATTGCAATATCTTATCCTCCTTGTCTGTAAGGTATCAGCAAAGATCTGTATTACCGAGTTATATTAAAACATCTATTTATATTTTCCCACTTGAAGCACATGGTATTTTTACCAGCCCCACTGTGCATCCCCCAGCAGCCATCCCAGCACTCTCGATAACACTGGCAAGATGCTAATAGTGTCACCAAAGCTTTTGCACCCAGAGAAGGTATGTTTCAAGCTTCAGTAATTGCTCTGAGCTCCGCAGACTAATAATTGCCAGGCAGGGGAGCTGTGAGTCACCAAGGCACCTAATTCTGTGACCCGCAGAAGCACCTGGAGGAGGCAAAGGTTATTTAAGAAAGCAACACTTCTCCTTTCTGGTTAAATTCAGTATCTTTGTGTTGCTTTGCCAGTCAATATGTAGTTGTCTAAAGAGTGCAGAGTGTGACATATGAAAGTGGTAGGTGTTATTACTAAGCATATTAAACTGACAAGAAAAACACAGGGCTCAGAGACGGCTGAAAGGCACTTTGAAGTCTCACCAAGAAAAACAAGCCTGAGACGTAATCCTTGACCCAGGCTTGTGCAAATGAATCCCAGAAGTCCAAGGAGAGATGAGGTTCACGCTGTAAAAGACAACCAGAGAGGAGGACTGGGTGGTTATACATAAGTTGAGTTTTGAAAAAAATAAGTTGAAACTTAAGAGGGCTCTGAGAAAAAAATGAAATAAAGAAAATCACTTTCTATATATAAACCTGGAGAGGGAAAATGCTGGGGAGGGAGAAGATCCAACAGACAAACTTGGCACGGGAACAAAAAGTGTATGCTAGCTGTGAATAAATTCAGGCTGGGAAATTGAAAGAAGTTTTCAGCCATCAAAGGAACAAAATCCCAGACCAGGCTTTGACAAGGATGAGGGGGAGGAAGAGAAGTAACTGGGTGTAAGACGAAGGGCAAGAGAAAGGCATTGAGAGAGCAAGTTGCTTCCTGAGCACACACAGAACATGTGCCCCTGGTCCTGCAGAGTGACTGCAAGCCCAGGACTGAGAGCTTGGCTGCTGCAATGGCACCATCTGCAATCCTGGGGCACCCTGCTATTGCAGGACATGAAGGGAGCCTGCAGGAAAGCTGGGGAGGCACTTTTTGTAAGGGCATGTAATGACAGGATGAGGGGAAATGGCTTTAAACCGGAAGAGGGTTGATTTAGATTATATATTATGAAGAAATTCTTTACTGTGAGAGTGGGGAGACACTGGAACAGGTTGCCCAGTGAGACTGTGGATGCCCCTTCCCTGGAAGCACTGAAGGCCAGGCTGGATGGGGCTGTGAGCAACCTGGTCTATAGCAGGGGGTTGGAACGAGGTTATTTTAAAGGTCCCTTCCAACCCCAACCATCCTATGATTCTATGATTCTATGACATTGATGTGAAATGCTCAGAGTGAAATGCCCATAGCAGCCCACCCATCCCTCCCCAGCACCTCCCTCAAAGGCTGACGTGACATTTCCTCCCTGCCATTTCATTTCCTTTATCCACTAGGTCAGGGAGCACTTTGGTAAGGTCACAGCAGTTCTGGTCACTGCTGTTCTGACCTCATTCTAACGACATCAGTGTGAAGCAGAAATGAGTCTTACCAGCCTGAATTCTGGGCTTAGAGATCGAGAGGTTTCTCCAAAAACGAGGTTTCTCATAGAAACCCTGGTCTATGGCTTTATAGCACGAGCTCTGCCTTCAGGAGTGCTGTCTCAGTTTCATATTCGCATTTATCACATGGCCTAGGGCAACTCTCCCTACCAACATAATGGGTCTAATGAAGAGGGATTTTGGAACAAACAGTGGGTTTTTTAATTACTAATTTGTTGTTGTTGGAGAATGTTAGGAAAAAAAAATAACACGAAAATCATTTTGCTGTGAACTGAAACTTTTCTTGTTTTAATCAGGGACGAATGAAAAAGCAAAAGATGTCCAGGGTCAAATGAAACATTTCTTTAGGTATTTTATTTTACAAATCTTCTTCAAGTATTCTAAACTAACTTAGAATTGAAATATTTTAAATGAAATATTTGACTGTGTTTCTAAACAGACTATCCTGGTCTACCAGCCTGCTTTGCCTGACCATTGTCATTTTTCTCCACTAAAATACATTTGCACAAAGCTGTTTTCCTAGCCCTTCAAAATCATTCTGTACAACTTTTATGCAACTCTTCCATTCTATGGGAGAGTCATGAGCAGAGAGTGACGCTATGTTCCTTTTCAATCCTTTCTGCCCTCTATATGACTGGGGAGAATTACAAGCAATTAGGCAACCTGCCTCCAACATCTGCCAATACCCACGGAGACAGCGACACAGGAAGCACATCAGAAGATCCAGAAGGTAACACTGAAGATGTGAAACCAAGCTATTCTACCTGGGGAATCTACTTGGGGTAACAGTTGGAAGAAAGCAGCCATGGGATCTCCAGAGATGGTAGATGAAGAAGTATGTAGAGGATGTGATGGTCCTGATGGACACCACAGTTTCTGACTTAGGACAATTAGTTTCCAACCTTTGGAAAGAGATTTGTTGACTCCCTGCATAAGTCAGGTAGCTCATCTGGTTTGCTCTCCCTTGTGTTCCTTCAACCAAGATCAGTAGAGAAACGATTATTGCTATTTCTGTGTGGTTTTGTGTTTTTTGTTTGTTTGTTTTTCATACAGCTTATTTATCCAATGTTTGCAACAACAATAAACAGACAAATCTGGGCGATGAAATATTTCTATGAGATCCTATTGTGTTGGTTGCACAGAGAGATGTTGTGAGCTATTTTGTTTATTTATTTTGTGTATGAACACCTGGCTGCTTATGATTCATCAGAAGAACATTGATACAACCAAAAACACCCATTCAGAGCTTGCACAGGGACACAGAACATTACTGGGTTTGTCCTTTGCAGATGAAGATTGGGCTTCCTGGGTCATGCCAATGAGGGACATGATGGGATGGTCCTCTTAGATATACAACAGAACAGAACCAAATTGCAAGCCTGAAAATCATGTCCACAGATCACAGAGAAAACCAAGCCTATCACCAAGCGAGTCTGGAAGTGACTAATTCATTTAATTTTCGATGATATGGAATTCATGCCTGGCATCTGAAAACTCTTTTATTTTGTAAGAAGCTTTTACTTTGAAACCGAAACCGAAATTGAAAGCAAAAGACTGAAAATAAGAAGTGAAGTGAGCGTTTCAAAAAGAGACTGAAAGAAATGTTTGTGTAACAGCCAGCAAGAGACAACGCTTGGCTTTTTGCTCAACCACACTGCTACAACTCATGCAGAGCCTGATATTAGAGACTAGGTTAAATAAACCCTAGAAATAATGCTAGATGTTCACCAAGGGACTGGTAAACCGTGTTGCTTTTCTGCATAAGAAAAGACTTCTATTTAAATGTGCAGGCAGCCTTCAGCTCAATTTACTGGTACAGATTGGGCAGCTCAGAGTCAGAGTGAATACAGAAAATGTCTTCTTATATGCAAATGGAAGATCACATTTTTTTATGGAAGCACCTTTAATAGTTGGAAATTAGCAAATGTTTCCCGATCCTTGTTAAAAGCAAAAAAGAAAAAAAAAAAGCCTTAATCTAATCTTCCCAGATGAAAATGACATTAATTGAAAGTTTGATTCTATTCTCTAATGAGTTTTCCTGTTGCATTGTAATTAATAACTACTTACACCTGAGAGAAGTTGGTATCCTTTCAAATTAGGACATTACTTACAAATACATCCATGTCTTTCACAAGTTCTTAAGGATGCCATGCACTGTCCTCACAGTGACTGTCAAGGTCACCCAAGCAAACCCTTGCTGGATGCTGTAGCAGCTGATGGGCAGGATACTGTTGCATGTCCACTAAGAGCTGAGCCCACCCTCTACCTGGAGTCCTCTGAAAGCCAAGACCCTATGGCACATCTTCACAGTGACTCAAACACAGCAGATCTTACTGTCCTTCTACAGTGGGGCGTATCTCACAACCCCCCTTAGCCTCAGCATTTGCCCAATATCTGCCAGATGTGTTCAATGCCAGGCAGGACGGATGGAAGCAGATGTGCCAATCACAGGGCACTCAGGCCCATCCATCTGCTGTTTCTCCTCTGGGCTACTTGTAAGTCATCCCAAAGGCAACAGAGTGGATGGTCTTGAGCCACACTTGACCTCTTAACTTGGCTGGAGGCTGCTCTGAGCATCCAGCACACAACACACTTGGATGCCTCCTGAGACTCTATAAGAAAGGCTTCAAGGATATTTTTTCTCCTTGCTCCCGGTAAAGACAGAAAGGCGAGGGAACACAAGCACTGCAAGAAGCAAGCTGACATGTGGATGCCCCTTCCTGCACAGGGCTGTCACCATTCCCACTAATGCAACACACACCCGCAGCCAGGGATAGTGCTTACAACATGGAGCCTCGACACGTGCTGCAGGATTCAGGCCAGTTCCCATCAAAGTCAAGCTGATTATTTTAATTAGCTTTGTTTCCTTCTAGCCCCCTGACTCTTTACTCCGCTTATTATGGTAACTGATTTAAATGTTAAGTTGTTAACCTCAATCACAACCCAATTAAAAAGTCCACCATAAAATACAGTGATTTTGCCATCTTGACTGAAAATAATTAATGCAAGTGATAGAAAAATAACTCCCACTCATCACGCCTGTCTGGGGAATGTGGCACAGAAGTGGGGACCATTTGCCAATTGCGATTGTCACCTACTAATGGCACCGACCCTTTTTGCATCCCCGCAGGTAGAACGGACACTGGGGAGCCCAGAGATCAGAGCACAGGGAGCTGGAGAGGAGGTCACTGTGGAGTTCCATTATGCCTCTAATGATACCAAGAGGAAAGCAGGCTCCTGCACTGCAGGAAAAACCTTGGGGGCTAAAGCTTCGACAGGGACATGGTGGAAAGCCTGGAAGCCTCATCCAGCAGCTGAATGGAGGCTGGTCTTCCAGCCCTTGGAGAAGGTTGGCATCAAGTCCTTGGTGAAAAATGACTTGAATTCAGAAGTGTTTTCTTTTTTTCTTTTTTCTTTTTTCTTTTTTTTTTCATTGCTTCTAAAACCTTATCAGAATTGCATTCTGGTGTTACAAAGCATTAAGATCACGTTTTCCCTTCTGTCACAACGAGAAGAGAGTTAAAGAAAAACTATTTGCAATTGGCCAACCCCTAATCCCAGGGACTGAAGGCTTTTACTAAAATGCAACTTGCTGCAGCCTTAGGCTACACCTAAAAGGACTTCTCCTGTCTGCCAGCACCTCCAGATCAGCCTTTCCCTCCTTCCAATACACACTAACCTCCTCAAATTTCCCTGCTCAGAAACATCCCTCTACCATCAGTTTCCCCCCCCCATGACAACTCAGAAACCCACCACAAAGCTTTTTGCAATGCAGCTTGTGTCAAAATCCCTTGTTCCCACCGCCACACACGCACACACGCTCACAGACCTCTATTTACAGATTGCAAATTGCCTTTGCAGCATGCACACACACACCAATCTCGGCACAGCAGGGACCTGGGTGCGCTGTCGGAGGAGCAGCAAGGAATGCTGCTGGTCGCTATCGGTGTGTTGATAGCTCGGGCAATGCTGCGGCTTGTTCTCCAGGCTGCAAAGCTGGGGAAGTGCTATATAAAACGCTGGGCATGGATGTGTGCCAGGAGGTAGTAAACAAACTGGGAGCTCTGTTTTTCCTCTGGCTTTCACTCCAGAGCCTTGTCTGTCTGTGGAGGAGCGTGCCCGGCTGCACTGGGCAGATTTTTCAGATTCTAAAACCGGCACTTTTATTTATTTTTTGGTGATGGAGAGGAGGAGGAATAATTAACCCTGCTTTGCAGAGAGCCAGGTGAGCAGCAGGGAGCTGCATGGACTCTGGATTCAGGCCAAAGGCAGTAAATGGCATGAGAGCAAAGTTCAGAGCTGTCTTCAAACCTCTTTCACATAATGAAAGCATGAAAGCAGATTCACACGATGGATGAACATGAAAAGCCAAACATATCGATCACTCCGTACATCGCTGGCAACCAGCTGTTCTGGCAGCAGTCTTACAAGGGCTTTGCTGCAGTCAGACACGACATAATGAGGAGCAAGCAGAGGAGCCTGGACCGGGTGGGTTTTATTCCCAGGGAGAAGCCCTGCTTGTCCCAGCGTCACCTGCGCTGCTCTGATGCTGCTCACAGTGACCGTGTTTTCTAGATGGTGGACTCTGTCCAGCAAACGCGCTTGCTGTGTGCCTGCAACCTGCTGCACAGAGGCAGAGAAGCAGTGGCAGTGCTGCAGGGAGCATCAGGACGGCAGAGCTGCCTGAAGGGCCCAACCATCCCAACCCTCTGCCTCCCTCGGGCTCTGATCCACGACTCCCGAGGCGGGTGGTGCTGAAGGTAAGACAGCGTTTCACGTTCGTTCTTCTCCATGCAATTAGGCAGAACGAGGCCTCTGCACAGGCAGGGCTGGCAGACAGGGGAGGCAGCAGCACGGGGCTGCCTGCAGCGCACAGGCACGCTGTGGTGCTGAGGCTGCCGTGGGCAGGGATGCTGGGTGGAGAGCTGGGGACAACAGGAGATTTGACCTCCACCATTTTCTCTGCCTCCTCATGCGGCTCCCTGTCTCAGCCCAAATCCTCTCGCTTTGAACATCGGATGCTTACCAGCTTCCTTCCCAAAACCAGCAGCCCTTGGGGATCCTTCAGGCCTATGCCCCATCCACCTCCCCAAACCTGGGAATCTGGAAGCCTTGAGGAGGTGGTGACCTCCAACTGTCCCTGAGCACTGACTGTGTGTTTGCAGCTCAGAAAGCCAACAGTAGCCTGGGCTGCATCAACAGAGGACTGGCAGTGGGCAGGGAGAGGACTGTCCCCCTCTGCTCTGCCTTCATGAGGCTCCATCTGGAGCACTGTGCCCAGGCTTGGGGCCCCGAAGACACAAAAGATGAGCTGTTGTAGAGGGTCCAGAGGAGGGTCACAAAGATGCTCAGAGGGCTGGAGCACCTCCCTTATAAAAACAGATTGAAGGAGTGAGCTTGTTTAGCCCTGGGGACACCTCACTGCAGTCCTCCAGAACTTGAAGGGAGCTTAGAAACAGGAGGGGGACTGAATTTTTATGTGGTCTGATAGTGAGAGAACAAGGAGGAATGGTTTTAAACTAAAAGAGGGGAGATGGAGGTTATGTATTAGGATGAAATTCTTTACTCAGAGGGCAGTGAGGCCCTGGCACTGCTACCCAGAGAAGTGCGGATGCCCCATCCATGGAAGTGCCCAAGGACATGGATGGGCCCTGGGCAGCCTGAGTTGGAGGGGGCAACCAGCACACAGCAGGAGGGTTGGAGCTCAATAATCTTTGAGATCCCTTCCAACCTAAGCTATTCTATGATTCTCTGATTCTGATTGTCTTCTGGGATCTGATTCAAGAGCCCAAGAGGCACCAGAACAAGGGAGGGACACAGCAGGATATGGCCACCTGAAGACCCCGCAGGAAGGAGGCCTTGGTCTACTGGCACCAGGCCCTGCACTCAGTGCCACATCCCATGGAGGGAGGACTGTGCACCGAGAGCCCCAGAGAGGGCCCAGAAGCGTTCACCATGGGAACCATCTTCCCAAGATACCTTTTGGCCCATTCATCTTTGAAACTGCTGAGATAGAGAAGGAAAAGGATGGCTCCCATGACAGCACTGCTCCTGCCTGGATGCCCAAGCCTTTCTTTTGAAACATAAAAATAGAGATAAAAATAAAACAATGCAGATAATCTCATCCTCTACGCCAATGGCTGTGGCCTGTCCCTTGTCCCCTGAACTGCCTTTCATAGAGCTTCCATCTCCTCCCTTGACCTTCCACTGCAGATGCAGGTCTTCTTCGGGACCCATCCTTGATCATTTGATCTGGCTTCCAACCTGCAGGGATGTCTCAGAGCTGACTATCCATGCCCTCCTTGTACCCTTCACCAAAGATTCTACTCCTCTCTGTTGCTAAAGTAAGGGTTAACAGAGCCTCTGCATTAGCCTGATCCCGTTCTCATATGGGTTCATATGGTTTCTGATGGGGAAAATGTGTGACCTGCATGTCCAGGTCCTCAGGACTTCAGGCAGCTGCACTGGAAAGCATGGTTTGATTCCGTGGGCACAAAATACCCTTTTCTTGAATGCTCTTCTCTGTCCTCACAGTGCCTGGGGTTTGAGATGTCTTTTTCTTTTGTGGCAAAGAAAAAAATTGAAGGAGAATAATAGCAGAGATAGCAGGGAGATAAAGATGGCTTTGTGTTTAAAGAACTGGATGCTGTTTTGAAGACCAAGGTTCTTTCTTAGCATTTCTATGTGATATCAGGTGAAACCACATCCTGTTCTGGTCACTTGCTTCCTGTTTTTTTGGCTTTTGGATTTATTTGCCAATTCCTTACTGCTTACAGCCCTGCCTCCATTGAGACTGTGTTTTCACCCCAGCAGCTCTAGTCCCAGGATAGGATTCATTTTTCCTTGTAGATGCTCATTTTCCCCCTATTAATTATACAGACTGTCTAACCCACTCAGGCAACTAACTACCTGACAGTAAAGGCAGCAAGATGTACTTTGCCTGGTGTGTCAATCTGGGAATGTTTTTGTGTTGTGTTGTGTTCTATTTTCTTTTTAACTTCCATACTCTGCAGCCTTCTTGTCCTTCCCTGTCACTAAATCATTATCCCTTCTACACCAGGGTTTTCCGACTCACAGGGTACAGTTCACTGAACACCACAAAGCTCAAAAAACAAAAAACAAAAAAAAAAAAAAACAACAAACCAACCCCAAGCCTGAATAAAAAGGATGTTCAGAATTCAGGTCCAGAGCTGGAAGATTTTAAATGCAGCAGAACTGCAGCTCATGTGAACTGAATGTTCTGTGAGCAGAGATCGTGTTTGATTTGTTATTTATCAGCGGGCAGTCTCAGTGCTACAGATACATTCAGCAGCAACCATGGGGGATTTTAGGAGAGCAGGGAAGTCAGGAGAGGCAGCAGACAGGAAGGGCAGTTCTGTAGTTTGCTAATGCCTTTCTCTCTTCTGCATCCCCTCATAAGACAAAAGTCTCTGTTCTTTACAACTGCTCGAACCCTGTGCTGTTGTCATGTGTAGGATTAGGTCCAGAGGAAATTATTATTTTCATGATCTCCTTCTTTCGTTCTCTTTTTTAAATGTTACATCTGTAGAACCTATGAACAATAATTGGTCTTGATTAATTTGTCACAACATTGTGCACTTCTAAATGTGCCCAAATGTCTTTCATTTATAGACACTCAGAAAGAAGGGCACAGAGACATAACAGGTAAAGAGAGAAAATGACTCCTGGGAGAAATGCCTTATGAAGTTTTGGAAATTGTGCTTTCTGAAATAAGAAACCAAGAATTAAGATTGAGGCCATGACTTAGCTCTGCTCCTGATGTCTTAAAGGATTGTGCCTCATTGTTTTGGTACATTTGTGTGTCAATTTAATGTGCTGTGCAACGCAACTTCCATTATTCATACCATCTAATGTAAGGTAAATTACAGCATCCTGTTCTGGATTTGCTTGAACTTCCATGAGTAAAGGAACCCAAGAGAACAGGCCATGCTAGAAGAAAATCAATTCTTATAGACTTTTCTAAACTGTCTAATGAGACTGATAGTAAATCAAGAACTAGTTTTGCTGTGAAGAAGCCCCATGTATTTGGTAACCTTTGCTAGTTTCAGTTATCTACATAAACGTGGAAAGTAACGAAAGCTGAATATCTCTTTATAAGATCTCAAGAGCTGACGTTTCAAACGCAAAATACTTTATTTTGGTATCAGGATTCAGAACTATTCTATATTCAGGAATATACAAATTATGAAACTCTGAATGCATTACAATAGAAACCAAGTGGATTTGCATAATTAAAGGAAAACTGGGCCTCTATTCCACTAACGTTTTAAAAATGCCTGGCTGGGAAGTAATCTGGATTTACATCTTGTAGCACTAGGAGGTGATGGGATGACTGAACACCTGATAGATACATCTGGAAAAGCTGCCCCTGTACATGACTGCGTCTGAATTAGATGAAAGCACAAAGCCAGGAGCAAGGATCAGTGGCTCAGGAGGAAACATCTCAGTGGTCTTCTTTCAACCTCATAAGTGTGAGACTCCTGAAAGACCTAGTTAAATGGTTAAAACAGTCATCATATGAGATGGAAAGAGCAAAGATGAGGATCACAAAGATATGTGATAAATGTACCACCACAAGGTCATACATCATATAGCTGCACTTTGTGCAGATGCCACATGGATCACTGCAGAGGTGAACAGAAGAAGACATAAGCTTCATTCTTTTTCTTGCCTGTCCCTGGTAGAAAAGGCTCAGTAAACTTTTTAGTAATTGGTCATTTCATCTCTCCAGAGAAGTACGTATAAGAGAAAGAGTTAACAGAGTTAACACATAATTATGCCATATGAGCTAACAGAATATGCCCGTTCCAGCAGAGGCTTACGAGCAGCTTCTGATGCCACATGGGAACCTCACTGGCTTTTCAGACTCAAAGGGACTTTGCTTAAGTTCCATTCCAAAGGAAACGGCTTCAGCTCATTATTTGCAGACAGCATCTGTCACTTTTCTATGCCAGTGGATGCTGATCGTCCTCAAAGAACATTGTACAAATGTGCAGACTGCTGTGTGTTGAGAAAGGACTGCTATTATATCAATTTTCCACTTGAAAGCAGCAATAACAGCAAATAAAGCCAGAGCCACATGACTCTCTTGGATCTGGGGCGCTTTCACTGAGGCATTCACCCTAAGTGAAAGACAAGAAACTAAACAGGAAGGTGTGGACTGTTGCAATGCTGCCAGCACGTTACTGAGTACTCCCTGGCAGCCCTGTGAAATGCAGAAAATGGGTGCTCATGGCACTGGTGGACAAAGCAGATCTGAGGAGATCTCGTGTGCGTTCTCGTTTGGACCTGCTGAAGGAGCTTCTTCACACTGCAGCATTGGAGAGTCACATGCCATTGGGTTCTATCCAAGCTCTCCCGGAGCAAAAGCTGCTATGAAGTGCAGATTCTGTGATCTCTGGAGCATTTTAGGTGCCTATGAGATCTGTAAGAGCTGAGTACATCAGTTCCTTTCCTAGGTCTGTTCAAGGGATATTTGCTGTTTCTTGTGTTCCCATTAGCAAGCACAGCAGATAAAGCTGCAGGGAGATAGAGTGCCAGTTCATCCACCCATCCCTACATCCATCTTATTATGCAGGCAAGTAGCACTTTGTTAGCTGAGTTCTGCTGCTGCACACATCCACCTGCCACCTCGAATGCTGACTGTAATGTGGGAAGCTCCAGGTTCCTTCTTGTCAGGGGCTGTCTCCCAACCAGACATACTCATCCTCTCCCCCGCCTTGCACAATTGACAGTGCACAGGTTTCTAGTGAGACTGACATAGTGTTCTTTTGTTAACCAGGATGTCTGGCATGAGCTGACTTTTTCTGGAGACATACAAGCAACATTTGTCTATACCAAGTAGGGAGCAGTGGATGAAACAGCAACCAGTTGCTGCCCTCTGTCTCTGAGCAGCTGCAGCTGTACCTGGCCTTACGCTGTGGCAGTGCTGGATGACAAGCATTTGCCATCAGCCCCTGTTATGAGAACGGGGCATTTAAGGATGGTTAACATCCCTCCTTCAAGTTTCATGGCAGGCCTGTGACTCTGGGACACGAAGATGCATTTATTGCATGGCTGCTGCCACGTTCATACCCTGAGATTCCTGCAAACAGTTCAGTCGGAGCATTTAGGACAGTTATTTGAGGTGGTTTCCTTGTGGTTACCAGTGAGGAGACCAGGTGCCTCTGGGATGTCACATGTGAATTGAGGTCACCTCCCTGCAGAGCTAAAGTGAATGGAGAAACACGTGGAAGATGTCAAGCAGCAGGCATTCCCTGGCATTTCTTGACTTCTCTTACTATGACCACTGCACCACACGAGCCATATTCTCTAAAACCTCCAGTAGAATGTGGAAAGCTACCTGGGAGACTTGGGGTTCAGCTGGAGTTATTGGACAAATGTGCCCCTAATTTTAGGAGAAGATTTTGCTACCAGTAACTTGTTAACTTGATCTGTCACATCCGCAAGTGTAGCACTCCAGGTCAACCCCTGAACTTCCATAGGACAAAATTCTAAGCACCTGTAGAACAGGTAAATATCATGATTTTAGCTGCTGCTTCAACCCAGGCCTGGGCAAGGAATCAATTTTGAAGAGAAAGGAATTACAAAAGAATTACACAAGATGCCCCGTTTGCAAGAAGAAGCTTAGAGAAGAGCAAGATGTAATATCAAACTAAAATGGGTAATCTCCATTGTGCCCTGTGAAGGAAAGGAAGCTGGGCTGAAGGGATGTGCTCAACCTCCTCCCAGGGCTTTACCAATGATGTCAAAAAGCTGATGTTCTGAAATGTGTCATCTCACTTGGATAACCCAGATAGCAAACCTGGCAGCTGCTCTCAGGATATCGCCGTCGGAGCTACAGCCAACAAATATTTCCAATTTTCATTTTAAAGGACAGTGTTTCAGACCCAGCGGACTTAGGTTTTAAAGCACCTGTGGAGTATTTTGAGGAGGTGACTTTGATCAAAATTTGAATATTGTGTTTCAGCATTCATGCCCAAAACACATTTCATAAAACATTTCAAGTGCATTCGTTCTTTCAGAAAAGCACCTTTAGACATCTAGATGTTTTCTGAGTCTTCAGAATTTCTGTTTCCATTTTATCATGGCTAATTTTTTCCATTTATTATTTTCTGCTTAACCTTTTGGGTAAAAATGTCATCATTCTCCATGGGCTTCTGCAGCGTTCTAATAGGAAGTGGCAGATTTTGAGGATGCATACAGAGTTCAGGGAACAATAATTCCTTCTATGTTTTATTAGAATGCAAACTGCTGCTCCATACACTGGCTGTCCTCCAAAAGGGTTGGGATTTAGAACTGGATGGAATATTTGAAAAATACAGCCTGATTCTCATCTCACTGGAACCCATAGGACTTGCATTGCCAACTTGAGGCAGGACTGGTGTTAAGAGGATCTCACAGCAGAGCGATGAGCTGGAACATCAGCAGTGCCAGATCAGCATCTTTTGTCCCATCAGGTAAGCTGACATCATATCCCAAGGACACCTTTTTGTAGCTCTCCAGCAGGTCCCTGTGTTGCAAAGCCACGCTGCGAGTGTTACATGTGATGCTTTCAGCAGGTAATCCCAGATTTCTTGGAGAGAGAGCTTTAGCAGTATTACTGCGTGACACAATTTGATATTGAGGTGAAACAAATCCTTTCTGGATCTTCGCTCCTTGAAGCGGGGTGTCAGCAGCAGCAGCAGACTGAGCAGTCGCCACTTGCAGCCAATTTACTTGAGCAAGGTTTTGAAATAACTTTGTGACAACCTCCTAATGAAAGCGAGGACAGCACTGTTCTAAGAAGTCTAATTGATTGCAAGTGTCCAGCGCTTCTCAGTCCCGGGGAAAGCATTGCAAGAGCCATAAATAAGCACTGTAGCTCAGGGCTCATACATCATTTTAAACATTCACCTTTTGGAAAAGATGGGAAACGGTGAAATAAACAGGGGCTGTAATTCTGGTGGTTTAGCCACATTGGATTTATTAAATAAAGATGTGGAGAAAAGTCCACATCTCTTGCAAAGTCAGTGCGTATGGCATAAAAGAATGAGTGAGGCAGGGTGTATATATGTGGGTCTGCATGCACGTGGTTTGGGAGGAATGAGGAAAACAAGGTAGAAATATGGAGCTGTGTAGGAGCTGGCACCGGCACAGGCATTAAGAACACTGGGAGTCCTACCAGCGCTTCAGCAAGTCTACTGAAATGACCTTGAACATCCCAAGAAGCACAGATTCGCTACTGAAGCTTCTTGAAGACAAAGATAATGCTGCTATGTCTTCTCTAATTAGATTTTTAAGTGCTTCAGGGTGAGGACTGACTTTTCACCGGGGATGCAACAGCATCCAGAAGAATGAAGCTCTGAAGCACGACAGAGCATCTGACTTTATTATTTGAATAATGGCCAAATCATAAATAGCATAATAATAAGATGAAAATGATAGGATGGAACAAGAAGTAACACTACTAATATGATAATAGCGGTAATTACAGCCATGTTATTAGTTATAATTATCTGACTGCGTTCAGGCCTGATCAGAGGGTTGAGTTCAGCAGGGAAATGTGTCCAAATGTACCAGGTCATGGCACCTACATGTGGGGAGTCCCAGGCAGGAGCTGGGGGCTGGGGAGATTCCATCTCTGTGCAACTTGTCCCCAAATGTCTGTGTGCATTTGGATGTCTCAGTGTCACAGCTCTGGATAGGAAGCTAGCAGCCAGGAGATGGGGTCAGATTCTGGTGTCTGAATCAGAGGTGTGGGTGACTCAAATGGGCCACCTGGGGTTCCCTCTGGTAAGCCCACGTCACCTCTCCAAAGAAACCAAACTAAAGAAGTAATTTAAGGTTCTTTGGTTGCAGTGAATAGAAATGGGGAGTTTCAAGGCTAATTCATCAGATACAAGCATGTCTGAACTTAGACCATGTGTCTAATATGTCTCCTGTGCAACCTGGAACAACGGTAGTCATTTTTTTTTTGTTCCTGCACTGCCACGCCATCACCCAACTGTTTCTTTTCCTGCAGCTACACAACACCTATACAACAAAGTTCCGACTTTTCCTGGATTCAGTAGGTCTTACTGAAGTACCATTTATCTATAATAACAAATATTACAAACAAAGCCTTCCTTAGATAAGTACTGAGCAATCCTGCCCTCCGGTTTCATTTGAAGAATGTCTTTTAAGCTTTATGTTGGCAGTAGATAAAATAATCTGCTACCGATCTGTGAGCACTGGCTGCAATTTATATCTACCAGTGCAGAGGTTGGTTGATCACCAATACAGGCAGTAACCTGGCACAGCTGGAAAGTGCAGAATAATATCAGGTTGGATATTAGGAAGAAATTCTTCTCAGAGAGAGCGGTGTTGCATTGGAATGGGCTGCCCAGGGAGGTGGAGGAGTCCCCATCCCTGGAGGTGTTCAAGAAAAGAGTAGATGTGGTACTAAGGGACATGGTTTAGTGGGCGTGGTGGGGATGGTTTGATGGTTGGACTTGGTGATCTTAGTGGTCTTTTCCAATCTTAATGATTCTACGATTCTATGAACTGAGAGTGGCTTCCTGAAATGCCTCCTGTAACGTAGAGCAATGGCAGTCATTTCTTTTTGCTCCTGCACTGGCATGTCATGGTATCAACCAACATAGGGAGCAGTGATGAGAGTTCTCCTGAGATATTTCCCTTTCTGGAGAGTCTGGGAACTCCAAAAGCAAATTCATGTTGAACTACTGGAAACAAAGAAGTATCAGCTAGGAACATCCCCCTATGAAAGTCACAGCCAGCCACAGCTTTATTCCTGTTATTATTTTATTTTGGATTTTTAGCTGAAAAGTGATTATCTTAAAAAAATTGGAGACAATCAGAAGTTTTCAGAAGACTCTAGCTGGCTTGTCACTTCTTACTGTCCTTGTAAGAGCTGGCAGGAGGGTGTATTCTGTTAACTGTATGAGTAGGAACATGGCACTTGCTTCTTCAGTACAGACCTTCAAAAATCTTCTACCGCTTGCCCTTTGCTGGAGGTGGAATTGTCTCCTCACCAAGAGCCTGAAGGTGCTTCAACGCCAAGTGCCACTGTCATGGAGGGGATGTGACTGATGCAGCAGCATCAGAGATGTTGTACTTGCATGGATGCTTCTCAGACTTGCTATGGAGTGTCTGCCACCAGTAGTTTTCCCTATACAAACCTCACGTGGAATCAAGGATAAGGCTAGCAAAACCATGACCTGAAGATTCCTCTAAAAGGTATATTTTTAGGGGCCACAAAGCAGGCAGGAATCTTCAGTTCCATGCGACTCCTCCACTAAGAAGCCCATTACCCAGCACTTACTGCAAACTAGCGGTACATGTGGATGCACATTTACTTAGCCTTTTCCTCTTTGTTCCTTCTTTGAGCAAACACTGACTTCAGACCAATCCATCAAAGATTCATAGTTTATACTTGGAGATCACTGACAGTTAAACTTACTGTACTATGCTGGTACCCCTTCATAGGCTGATACACCTTTTCCTCTCCCGCTGCACAAGAAGAGAGGAAATGGGGCAAATGTGATGGAGTTCTGTAGGGAAGGGCTTCACTGGAAGCCTTGGAAACTGGGAAGTAAAACCATGTATGATACAGAAAGTACTATGGGAAGGCATCCTTTTTCATCCAATGATAAATCGAGACTTTGATGAAAGAAATGTATATATATTTTTTCAGAAGTGTATTTTAAATGAAAATTTGGAACTTTTGCATTCAAAACTTATTCTGTTTTCAGTGGTTTTACTCCAGTTTTGTAACTTTATTCAGAAAGCTGCTTTTGTTTTGTGCTTGTGGGCACACGTGTATTTGTGAATAACTGATGTTGTCTAACTGGGATTATTCATACTGTTAACCTCCTCCACAAAACTACAAGATTGACATAAGTACGTTTTTGCTCAATTTTAAATTGGGTTGACCCCAAATCACTATGGAGTGAAGACAGCTTTGGGACTAAATAGAATGATGTCTTTGGAAATGGAGAACATGTTAGTTATGTTGGTAGATGGATTTCCTGACAGGAGCTTAAACAGAGCACTTAAGTACTGTCTTCAGCATCTTATTGTCTCTGATGAGATCATGATTCAGACTACCCAAGCAGTATCTCAAGTACGTGAACCCTCAGGGAGAAGAACTGGCTCCAAGGACAGCATTTTGATGCATAGGTTAGCAGTGAATTCAGGTTTAATTAGCTTGTCTCTGCCAACTTAAAACATATCATCAAATAAGATTACAAGTAGGAGGTAAAGACGGCCATGCTCAGGTTTACAACTTGAGCCACAGACAAGAGTGACCACACGAAAATAAATTCTGCAGACAGATGTAGCCAGGAGAAGGATCAGCCCCCCACAAATAATGTACCTGCCGGGGAGATGCCTAATTGAGCCATAACAAAGCCATTTGTCATGACCACGGTGTATTAACTACTTGGACAAATGAAAATCATAGAATCATAGAATCACCAAGGCTGGAAAATACATCCAAGATCATCAGTCCAACCATCCACCTATCACCAATATCTCCCACTAAGCCATGTCCCTTGGTACGACATCTAGCCAGGCTCTACCACAGGTCAGTCTTTCTCCCCCTTTTTTTAGGGCTTCATATTGTTTCATACAACTCCTGGCAGGTGCCTGAGGCTCACTGGTCCTTCTCAGGCTCTCTTCCAGCCCACAGAATGATGGTGTTCACCTTCGGGTTTTTGTTTCATTTTCAAGCTTTGCTTTTTAAATCACTGTTTTAATGTTTTTTGGAGGATTGCAACCTCAAGAGAATGAGCCATCCTGAGCTAGATAAACAGTTTACAAAGTGCATCAGCACTGCCAAGTACTTGCTGCAAGGAGCTTCACAAATCCCTGCTATTGCAGGAAATCCATGCAGCTACTAAGTGTCCACATACATATTAGCTAGGTGTGAAAAAACAGAATTCCAATGACATTTCGAGCAAATAATATAAGGGACTGAGCAATACTGCAGCAAAAAATTCAACCCATGGTACAAAACAGTTATGAGAAACCACTGTGTTTAGCTCCATGCTTCCCTGGATGCTAGAGGGGAATACTTGAATAGCAGATTTCCCCAGTTACGATAGCCAAGGCCTCAATCTAAGTTTCCGTAGCATTTTTGTATTGTTATGACCTGTTTCAACATGGCAATGACTCTGAAAACTTGAATTCCTTGGGCAAGCTATCCCAAAGAGTTATTATTATTGTTTCTGTTATTGTTGTTGTTATCATTGCTGTCATTATTATTTCCGCAGAGAAATGTTTCATCCTTCTCCACGTAGAAATTAGCAAGGAAAGGGTTTGCTTGTATTTTCATAACTTCACCTGTCTGTTTTGAAGCAGGGGGTTGACGCCCTGTAGGGCACCCAGTAGGAGTTTCTCTTTTACTATTTTTTAGTGCTACATGACACTGCAAAGTGGGTCTGAAATTCCAGGACCAGAGCTACAAAAGCATTCTGCTCTCATACCTACAGCTGAAGGCAGTGAGAACTCAATTGTGAATGGAAGTGCCAGAAATGCAAGCAGAAGTATTTTGTGCAGGAACTGCAATACTTGACATAGAGAAAGGAGTTGGTGGAGGGAACTCAGCTGATAAAACAGGCAGGAGTACGTGAGAATGTTAAAAGTGAAAATCTCTAATTTGGCATTAGTAAATTGTCTACAGTGACAACTTTGGCTTTAATCTGAGCAGACCTGTCTGGCTGTAATAAAAATACCACTTCTTCCCTTAAAAATGGTGTGAAAGAAAGTGAAAAATACCATGGGAGAATTAATACACTATGATCATCCTAGAAAGGATGATGAGGAAATTGATATTTCTGTACTCAGTGCAGAGCATGGACAATATGCAGTAAAGCAATGCCTGGCACCACAAATACATGGAGAGCCTAATGAGATACTGAGCAGGTACCCAATCAGAAATAGCATCAGTGTTGTGCCCAGGATGAGACCAGAGCTGTGTGCAACCATGTAAAACCCCAATCAGAATATTACATATAAATGAGCCCAGTTACCTTAGCTCTGTCACACGCACTTGGAATTATGACCTTGATTTTTTTTTAATGCAGTGATTGAGGGTGAAAAAAAATGACACGGTCAAGCCTCTGTGCACCTTTACTGGGTTTCACAACAGAGACTGAAAGTGTCTGCTTTTAAAAGATGAGACGTTACGCCTTGACTACAAAGAGCACCTTGCTGTTGACAAGTAGCACATCCAGCTGGCTTTATGGAAACTCCAGGTTCAGATTGTTTTTAGCAACATCTGAATTCCCAGACTGCATATTGGCAGCCTGCTGTTCACCCAGATCCCCGAAGGCTCTGCCTCCACACTGGGTGTTAGGGGAGGGGGAAAAAAAGAGCTCAAATACAAGAACTTCTGGGGATGACTTTTGTTGCACCAGGAAAGTGATAAGAAAGCTTCCTCCCCTTCAAAGGATTGAAAGGAAATGTGAAAATAAATTGGGCCTTGGTCATATTGTGAGATAAGTCCAACAGGTAAGATCGTCAGGGAAGTCTTCAGATGAAAACAGGATCTCCCATGTTCCTATGACCCTGACTTCTTTAGGATATTTTTGTAAGTAATTGTATTTGTTAGCAGTAAGATTTTGGTTTGGTAATTCTTTGCATTTTAAGGAAAGTTAGTAGCGATTACAAGTTTCCAGGCTGGTCATTTCATGAAAAACAAAACAAACCAACCAACCAAACAAAAAACACAGAAAAAACTTCAATAAGAAGAGAAGAAAATCACTCGGGCTGCTGCTCATTCTCATCACCTTTGCTTGAACTGTCAGTCAAAACTGGCCATTGGCACTGAAAGGGATGCTTGACCATATGGACCAATTTTAGCATCTTCTCCAAGTGGAAGTGGAAGGCAGTGTACGTGGCCAGGCTGCTTTGCCATGACCCAGCAGTGCCCTCCAAGCATCCTGGCTTTCAAACTATCCTGTCTGTCATCTTATTGCTCATTTTGAATGATGATATTAATAGAAATTATGTTAATTTTGCCATCAAATGCAATTAAAGTCAGACTAAAAAGCACCTAGTGAAATTTGCAATAGTGCTCTGAAAATGCAGCCAGATGCTCTTTGCACTGAAGTTACCTAATGTCTTAGAAATTTCATTACTTTGACCCACCTTTATTTACTGACATTAAGCCCAAGTATTTGATGCTTCTGAAGATGAGATAAAGGAGAAGAGCCCCCTACACTACCTATAAGGCCAACTCCATGGACATGCTGATTTCCTTAACAGTACTGTGAGTCTCTTTGTGTGTACGCTAAGTTGCGTTGTGCCTGTCAATCCAACATAAAGGTCAATGTACCAAAGAGGTACATACATGGACTTTCACATTTCCATCTTCAAGAGATGTTTTAGGTGAGTTGAAGTCCCGCTCTGCACTGCTGTTGGGCTTGTAAGACCATGGTGTCTGATGGGGAAGGGCTACATGTAAGGGTTTTCTTTGTTCTTCAGTATTCTGATACAGGGTGTATGGAAGCAGGTCTTCTTGCCTCGAGGCACTGCTCTTACAAAGGGGCAGAAGGTCTCTGGATGCCTGTCTCACCCCGAAGACACCACTCTGCATGTAGCTGCCCATCACCACCCAGTCATGAGGTCCTGCTGCTTCTTGTGGACCAGATGGCATGTAGCTACCAATTTTTTTTTACAGGTTTCACTAAAAACATGGCTACTGCCAGGTAATGCAGGTTCTGCTGAAAACCTAATGCAAAGCATTACAAGTCCTGTATGACTTGAGCTAGATTTTCATCTGTACACTTTAGAGGTAGTCACGTAGCTAAGTGACATTGAACTGAGAAATCTATAAAGTGGAGTGTCTTTGTTATCCATCTCATGCAAGTAGTAATGTCATCTTTAGCTCTTATTCGTGCCAATTAGCTAAAACCCCATGGAGGAGGAATAGATATATAATTCCAGCTGGAGCTGATGCGTCATGTGTGGCTGCTGCCACAGGTCCTCAGCTCCGACTCATCATTCATCTAACTAGTCACAGAGGTGCTCTGGCAGTCCCATCCGGATGATGCTGATTTAGACCCTTTGGTCGGCTGAAGCTGGTAATAAATCAAGTCCATAATGAGGTGAAGTTGCTGTTGGAACATGCTATAACTACATCATCACTCCAAAAGGAATTATCAGGTAAAATAGCTGCTTGATATCTGGTAATTTTGCTGAGAGCCTTTCTAATTGGTTTACTTATTCGATGACCTTGCATAATTTATATATATAGAAGGTTTGTTGATCTGAGATAATATGGACTGAATTTTTCCAAGTCATTTATAAAAGCATTGGGATAACAGTCCGTAGCAGCACTCAGAACAGATCTTTGTTCTCCTGGGACAAGGGGTACTTCATAGGGATTTTGCACTCATGCACCACGTTTTTTCTTGAAAATAAATCCCAAAGGTGGTTACAGTATCAATACTACACAATTCCTTTCCCCTTCACTAAAATAGGGCAGCCCCAATAATATACTTCATATCACAGTGGATTAAGGGCTAGTAATCCCATTGCTGTCTAGGGGATTTAAACACCTTGATTGCCAATGATACCACCAGAATCCAAATAACAGAATTTTTTCTGAATGCTTCCACACTGCTTTTGCCTACAGCATCCACCACCAAACCTTAATTTTCCTGCTTTTCAGCCCACATGTTTCTTTCCTAATTTATTTTAGTTCCTGATTACATCTGCCTGTATCATTCTATACGTTATTTAAGTATGACATTTATTGTTGAATAAGCCCTACTCGTACATGCAGTCATCACTCAACCATACTAATGAGAGGCTAACTACAATTTGTAAGCTGCTGCTGCTCTTTCAGCACTGTAATTACATCACTGATATTCAACCTTTTTTTGCCCTGTGAGCCACAAGGCCTATTATGTGGTCACTAAAGAGCTGAATGCCTTCTCCACAAAATGGGAGTATTTCTGAACAGGCGCCAAACAGTTGGAGGACATATGGCCTCAGCCCTATTGACATTTCCTTTGCTCTGAAATAGCACTGATTATCCCTCCAAGTGTTCTGCAGGCTGTGTTTTTTCCCAGAAGCTCTTCTGAGTGCCACGAGGGCTCCTCAGATCTCCTGCAATGAAGATGAGGAGGCCCCATGGCCAGGCCTTGCCCAAGGAGGAGCAGGTGGCAAAGGGCCTCATCCAGCCACCAGAGAAAGCTCCTCAAGGATCCTACAAAGGCCTGGAGAGAGCATGCTGAGAAAGGAGACTTCTCGAGTCCTTAACCCCGGTGTGAGGCCTCAGTCACATTTTTGCTCCCAGCTTTCGGTGTGGATGCAACTAACACATGGCCTGCTCTCCATGGGATGCTTAAAAGGAGAGTGAGGAGAGGTGGAGCAAATGCTGGCCTTTTTTAGCGCTCTTTTACAGCTCTTTCTGTTATCTGAAATGCTGCAGTGTATCATTATCTGTTGATTGCAGTCTTCTGCCCAGTTTTTGCTCCTGCCCAGTCAGCACCCGCCTCCAAGACAATCTGAATTAATTGTGTGAAGGATTTCAGCAACATTCAATGAAAACAAGACAGAGTAGGGCTGATTCTGATCCCAGGCAGTCTGAGGTGGCAAAGCTTTCAAGGCTTGATGGATTTTATGGCCCTTTACCCCAAGGAAGGGGAAAGACTGTGTCTACACCTCACTGTACCGCACATCTAGCATTTCATGAGCACAGAACACACCCGGTGGGTGCCATGAGTTCTCTCAAGCAATTCTTTCTTTGACCTCTAAGGATATTCCTCACCTTCTTTACGAACCTAAGACATCCACCATTTTTGCTGCAGTACCCCATTTTGTGCCCACTGCTGTTGATACTTCATGCCTGCAATACTGAAGCATGTGCTGAGGAGTAAATCAGACCTACCAGGTGACTGCTGCCAGGACAACCATTCATCCCTTCCCCAAGCACTGGCAGTACATGTGACTGCTTCCTCTACCTTGCTGTTCTCCATGGCTTTTCAGTGGCGTTGGCAGAGGTGTGGAATACTTATCAGTTAACTCTATTGACGCATTAAGTGGATGTTATCCAGATCCACTGACTAAATACAAGTATGACTATTAATCGTTTCTTTCCCTCAAGGAAGGGAGCCCTGTCAATTTGTCAGCTAACGCCTTGCCACCTGCCCGACAAGCAGCATCCTTATCTTTGTGGAAGTAGTAGTAGAAATAATAATAATAGCAGAAACAACAACAATGAATAATCTCTCTAATATCTCTCCTTGAATATAGTGTTAGGCTCACAGGTAAAAAAGGATGCTGCTTGCTGGATCTCTTGATTTGGCAAACCAAATAACCGGATCAAAGGAAAGGCTGTTGCACACATGCCTCATACTGGCAGTGTGATATCTCCATTGGTGTTCGCCTCTTCCCCACAATACCTGTGTTGTTTGGCTTCATCGAGAACTGTGAAAGCGAAGCAGGTTTCCAGCCCCAGCTACACAACCATGGCTAGATATCCTTAATTCTCCACATCTGCCCCCTGCCTACAAAGGAGGTGATCAAAAGAGCTTTTGCACAGCTACAGGAAATTTTCAGACACAGAAACACAGGGAAGACATTTCAGCACTGTGCATACATTGTAAGTACTATCATATTGCCTTCTCCTCCTTTCTTCCTCCCACCTCCCAGCTAAGCAGAATTCCACTGTTCTCAAGGTTCACACGGTTGAGGAAAAATAAAAAATCTGATTTTTCCACTGAGTGTCAACATAGATTAGAAGCTACAGTAACATCTTCAGCATGGGCTGATAATAAATGAACTCAGAAGGTTCAAGTGATTCATATTTGTCATTTGAAAACGTACCAGACCAAATCTCAAGTTTGAAGGAAAAGGTCAGAGAAAAAAATCCAATCTATTAAAGCAGAGCAAATTGTTAGCAAGAGCCAGATTGGAGCTTTTGTTTTTAATTAAAAATCATTTTATTTGTCTATCATTTGCTTCTATTGCCCAGCAGATTTTATTTGTCGTTTTAAGAAGTAAATTGAAAATTTTCTAAATGTTCTCCTGCCTAGAACTCCCATTTCTGCCCATGTAGTGCACAGTGGAGCCTGTTTGCATCTGATTTAAAATCCTCAGGCTCAGCCACTCTTTGGGGATTGCACTGCTTTTATTCACGCGCTCCCAGACACGAGGCTGGATGGAGTTTCCTGTGCTGCTCCCTCTCCAGCCGCTGTGCTGGCAAGCAGGTTAAACTGAAGCAGTGGTGCAGGGAGATCTTTAAGCAGGTGTTCATAAATTGTTGTAGTTCTGCTTCCACTGCGGGGGCTAATGAAGCCCTCTGGGTTGGCGTATAATGAAATGCAGACTCCCCGTACTCCCCATGTGCGGAAGTGAACAAATTCAGATTCCCTTTTTACTTTCCCAGATAATAACTCTTTTGTTTTAACTAATCTTTCACTTTCAGGGGTGATTAGATGGTTGAGCTGAATGAATCTTATTACTTAAAGCCTCTCCTGCCTGTTTCTCAGTGTGTGTTCTGACTCATGTACCTATTTTGATGTAGAAATTATTTAGTAAAGGTATTTTTCCTCCACCTTTAAAAATAGCAGCAAGCAGGTTTTTGGACTGAGCTTTATCTGTGTGCATGGCCAGACACTGGTGCCGAGCTGAGCAAAAGGCAGGGATGCTAAAATGCCCTTGCAGATGATATTTGGCCACTGAATAAGAGAATGCGATGGAAATATGGATCTTTAAAGCATCATAAAATGGATACTAAGCTGAAAAGTACAGCCCTAATGCAACAGAGCATTCCCTCACATCCTCAAGCTTGCATTCACTGGATTCAATGGGACTGTCCCCAAAGGAGCCCAGTGTGGTGCGGCTGTGGGGCATGTGATGTGGGGTCACCATGTGCCAGAGCAGAGGAGAAAGCAACACTCTTCCTCCTTCAGCTCCCAGGAAATAGGTGCTGGGATCCAGCTCATCAGATCATGGCAAGGGAGAGGCTGCAGCTACAGCGTAGCCAGGAGCAGAGTGTGCCACGTTCCTTAATATAAATACCACTAACGTATGTGCATAGGATTTTCATTGAGTTCCCCGTGTACAATACACCCACGTACTCAATGTGAAGCCATTACCTCTGCCTCATTCTCCCAGTCCAGCCTACGCTCCTATTTAACTTAGTGCTCCCTGGCCAAGACGCTTCTTGAATTCCTTATTCTCCCTGCAAGCTAATGATCTCCTGGAGCATGATCCAGCATCTTCCTGACATATCTTTCTCCATGCCAGAATGCCTGAGATTCAGCTGCACAAGTATCCACGTGAAGCTGGAGTCAACTTCCAAAAAGATCTGCCATAAAAGAAAGCAGATAAAGAAGAGAGCAGGGAGGGAGCAGGAGCGGCAGCCAGCAATTTTCCTGTGCCCGATGCAGGGGATTTATCTGCATTTCTAGCTAATAAAAGACATTAATTGATTCACGTGTTTTACGGCTGCACACAGAGCTATTTCTGGCTGGGAGGAGACACTCTTAAATGGAATGAGTCAGACCAGACCTGTTATGTCACCCTGGGACCCTGGGACCCTGGGAAGATTCGTTAATAGCTCTGAACAAATCAAGTTGCTTCACAGGGCTATTTTCTTCTCAGACATCAAAAGGAGAGGGAAAGTATAGCAATTCTAAAGGCTGAAAATAACTTTTTTACATGGTCCTTTGCATTTGGCAAATAGCAACAGGATAATCAAAGAGCTTTGCTCTCCACAAGGCGCTTGCATTGAAATCTCAGCAGGATTTATCAGCCCAGCCAAACCTAATCTCCAGAGACACGGCTCTGAGCTGAGCAAAGTCCAGGCAGGTCACAGCTCCTCAATTCACTTCCCAGGATTTCTTCCAGATTAACTTCGCAAATCAAACGATTGCGCTGAGAGTTTTACAGGAAGGGAAGTCTGTAGTTTTGCCTCTTAAAAACACATAGAAAACAGATTTTCTCTCTTCAACCCGCCTCCCTGTGATTTCCTATATTTTCTGTTTTTCCAGACAGCAGTAAAGCTTGTTTAAAATTCAAAATGGTGCCGGAAACGAAACCATTTTAAACCAGAATTTGTCTACAGCAAAGAACTAAGCTGCAGCTGATCTGCTTCATGTTCTTGGTCTCCTTCTGGGTCACAACGCCTTACCAGATGACAGCTCCAGGATGTGACACACGGTGGCAGCTGAGATGTTCCCTATGGGAAGGAGTCCAGCCAAGGACTCCACAGATACGGTGGTCCCAAGTGGTGAAGGGGATATAAGGAAGCCCAGGTGGATCTTCAGCCCATCAACTACATTTCCACCTTCAATGTGGAAAGTGAATCCGATAGTTTTAAACTGAGAAATATCTATGCTTTGTTTTTCACCAGAAAACCAAAAATATCCATGGAAAATGTTGACAAATGGAAAGCATTTGTCATTTCTGTTTCTGTTTCCCTGGTGACAAAAAAAAAATAATAAAATGGAATTTCCAACAAAGACGAAGCCTGCAGCTCACAGTCTTGGCCAGTTCATCCGGTATTTGTCCTTGCCCTTACCTTAATAGTCCAAAATAGCATAATGGTGGTAAAAGCCTGAAAAATGGCTCTCACTTGTCTACTAAGCTGGAGCTTGTTGGCCCTTGTTACTGCCTGTCCATGGCTGTTCTCAATGGGATAAGTGCCTGTACTGGCCTCATCCTGTTTAGAAAGTGGTAGCTGTGCTTTGTTGTCATGTCAGCTCTTGCTAGGGAGACAGCATTGCTCTTTGTGGTTGATAGGACATGTTTTCTGTTGTTTTTATCAGGCTTTTTTTTGGCATTGACATCTTGAATATTCACAGCTCTTGGACATCTGAGGCGTCCATCAAAGGACTCCTCTCTTTGTTGTAGATATGCAAAGCAGAAGCCTACATGTTCTGAACTTTCCTCACACTGCGTGGTGAGAGTAATTTAGTAGCCTAGGGTTTGTCAATCTGCAAGCAGTCCTGATGAGACAGCATTAGCTGATTTAAAGGGGGTGGGGGGAAGTACAGGCTTCCTCACAGCCTTACACCCTTACAGTTCAGACCAATCTGCCCCCAGCCATGCTCGCATTGCCATCTTTCTTATGGAAAAAGCAAACTAAGGAACAAATATCCTAAATGAATTCCCTTGAAGTCACCACTGCCACGGAGCCTGATGGAGGAAGGCTTTGTGCACCATTTGCACAACTGCCGGGTTGCAGTTTTTTAGCTCTCCTTCTCTATATTAGAAAGAGAGTGAGGATGTATTTGGAGAAAGCCACCTTCTGTGAGAGCAACTTGTGTTGACTTACGCAGATAAAGAAATTCAGTCTCTGTGTGCTCCAGCACCTCAACACCTTGCAAAGCCCCATTCTCCAGGTGGCTTCAGCCGGCTGGCTCCACCAGCCCAAATTTCCTGTTTTCACACAACAAGAAGGGATTTTGCTGTTCTCCCTGCTATCAGTGAAGGCTTCCATTAAAACACCCTGCAATCCTTAAAGACAAGAAATTACTGTGGCACAGCAAGGATCAATACAAGCAAGATAAATACAGCTTCTGTTAGCCAGAGCTCGTACTTCATAACACGAATCTCAAAATGCGATGCAAGCTACAAATCCAGGCTAGTCGTTCTATAAGGCCATGCTCTTTCTGTAATGCAGTGTGTTGTGACTCTAAAGAATGGGTTTCAACTCATGCTGGAGTTGAATTGTTTTAAGGAGTGATGCTGCTGATAAGGTTGCATCACTCCTCCCCTGCCCTTGGCAACTTGCTCCTTGCCATGTCTGTCATCCAGCATCCAGTGTAGCATCCAGGGGGACTCAGCAGGAACTGATTCAGTTTCAAACCAGTCTGGGTTTGGTTCCATCCCACTTGAAGTTTCCAGCCTGACCCGCTGTGTGGTGACACTAGCATTTGTGGTGGCACAAAAGAAGATGCAATGAAGAGAAAGAAGATGAGCAATATATCTATGCTAGCTGCCCTGCTGGGGGATGCAATTTTAAACTACATCCAAATCCCCTAGCTTTAGCTGTAAAACTTGTATACATTGTCTCATCAACCATCCATACAGTGTGTGCAGAGAAACACTTCTATCCCACTGAAGAGATGCCCACCTCTCACCATGGACTTTTTGAGAGCCTACATGATTAGCTTAGGCTGAGAGCCCAATTTTTAACTGCTGTTGTAAACAAGATGATATAAATCCCATGTCCTTGAGCAATATAGAGGACTTCAACATTATTGTGAGACATGGGGCCACCTCAGAAAGGAGGGTGCACTGCAATGTTCCCTTTTTAGAGAGCCCTGGGGGCTTAATGTTTGGGGCAGGGGTCCTATCTTGGCTAGAAAACCAGTGGGCAGACAAGGAATGCAACAGCCTACTCTGCTTTGCTTCTGATGCATTCAGTTCCTGCAGAATAAGCCTGCGAGTACACACAACTCTCATGAAAAATCTGAGCAGTCGGAAGCTGATGTACTCAGAAGGACAGCAGCTTTTTCTTTGGGGATATTATTTGTCCTTTCAGAACAAAGCTATAAAGACTCAAATAATCCATCCTTCTCAGGGAAATTGTCCTTCATTCTACTCTCATCAGACGCTCTGGTTGCCAGCACAGGGTTATTACAGAAACATTGTCCCTGCTGGGCTCCAAGCTTCCTCTCAGTGCTCCTAGGTTAGAAAAAGGGAACCAGTACTGGAAGGCTGCCATCCTCTGAGCCTTGTTTCATGAATGCTGGGACTTAAGGCTCCTTCATGGACCGACCAAGCTCCATGCTGCAGAGCTGGCATGTTCTTCTCGGCGCATACCAATGCACCAACTGGCTGACTGTCAGAGAACTTCACAGCTCTGACCTTCAAACTTCTTGGACTAATCTTGTCCATAACCAGTCCTCACCTACTTGTCTTTGTGCTGGCATTGTCCTCTGGTTTACACATGATTTTCCCTCGCAACTATTAAGGCACTGCTGTGTTTGTGTAGGATGTCCCCCTGCCTCCCATTTTTTCTCTCCTGGGCTAAGCAAGCTGAACTGCTGCAGTCTCACTTTGCCTGACAGGACCACTGCTCCTCAACAAACTCTCTGTGCCATGGTTTTGTGCATGCTTGAGATTGAACTAATCTTCCTTTAACAAAGCAGACAAAAAGAAGCTGCTCAGTGACTCCTGCAAATTCTGCAGGTGATTTCTTACCTGGAGAAGACTAAATAATAGCTCAAAGGCACCAGATTGTTTGGGTTTTTTTCCTCTTTTCTTCTTCCCCCTAATAAGCGAGAGTGGATGGCCTATATCATTCTGAGGGCTGGAGGCTTCTGTCTCAGGGTGTCTGATCAATGCCAAGACTACGTGTTTATCAGAATCAGTAGAGCACCCCAGAGTGGATGTATTAGAGAGGTATATTCTTAAGTCAGTCACCCTGGGGAACTACAGGCCCATCTCTGTGCCTGAGAATGTCATGGAGCAGTTCCTCCAGCAAGAGATGCTGAGGCACACATGAGATGAGGTGATCCAAGACATCCAGCATGGCTTGACCAAGAGCAGTCCATGCCTGACCCACTGGGACTGGAACTATGTGATCTTTAAGGTCCCTTCCAGTCTAAGCCATTCTATGATTGTATGATTCTATGTGCTACACAACAGGGTCTCCTTCTCCCCAGGCCATATTGAGGGAGACTGAGCAGCGAAGTCAGATGGAGAGGCCACATTGACTCTATTTTGCCTTTGCTGCTTGTTTCAGAAAGGAAAGAGGAATATCTGCTGTGACTCACATATGCCTGGGAAATCTGCACGAGCAAATGTGCAGCTACAAACATGGGCTTCTCTCCTAGCCAGCAACTTAACCTGGCAGGGGTCCTAGTCCCACTCCAGCAATTTTTCTGCTCATAAATATATCTGAATTGACATCTGTGCAGACATGGGGCTTCTGCTGGGAATTGTCTCTCTCAATCCCCATGGTGCAGGATGATGAGAGGAAACCTGAAAAGTGAACCCTGCTTATGCTCTCTCACTTCCCCTCAAACGCTGCTGAAGACTTGCTGCAAAATCCACAGGAAAAAGCAAAGTCGCTATTTCAGCTTCATCAGTACTGTTAGCAGAGCACAGAGATCTGTCTGAGCGCTTCCTGGATGAGACTGTCCTAAAGCCTGGATGGCAACGGGTACCTCAGCATCCTCCTGAAGAAAAGACATTCACTCATGTTGGCGTAAGCAAGTGACCAATGGAGAAACTGGATGCCATCAAGTCATGAGGATAATGCAAACCCTGTTGTTCTGGTGCAAGGACAGCCTGAACAGGTCCATGACTGTACCACCCATACTGACTGGGTCAGCCTCAGGATGCTGCAGACCAGCAGCTTTCTGATATGATCTGAAAGTCACCTCAGCTGTGTGCTGGTTATGACTAACGTATCATGTAGATTCAGTCACTGTGTCTCCTATCACTAAGACTTCTTCCCCTCTGGCCACCAAACTTTGTTCCTGATCTCTGCATCATTTCAGATACATTTTCTTGTCCTGTCTCTGTTTGTCCAGTTTCAAAATTAAGTTAGTAATCTCAAACTATATGTTGGGTTTCTTGAGAAAAAACGTGCAGGAAAATGCTTTGCAAATGGTTAAAATTATTTCTACTTTTGCCATCCATCCCCCCTGTTCAGTGCCCCTTCTACAGTTCAGCCTAAATGTTTCAAGGTACTTCCTTCTTATCTGCATATGAAAAGCAGTCAGCAGCTCTGAAGGGCTTGTTTAGAAATTCTAACTGCAGCTATCTATTAGGTTTTCACTTGCTCTATTCAAATCTTTGTTCACATCTAAGGAATGAAAGCTCCATAATGAGAATGATCATGGGAGTCCATGATACTCCTGAGAGCAGGAAGAAGAGGTTTTCTTGATGGCAGGTTGGTGGGAGATGAGTGATGAAGAATGATGGGACCTGGACAGGCTGCCCCAATGACTGTCTGTTAGCTATGGCTCTCTGCACCCCTCACACACTGTCAGGGTCTGTTCCCCTTCTACTTGCACGTGAAAAACTTCAGAAGAACCACCAATCACTTCAGGAATCCTAAGAAATAAGACCGGAGACTCAAGATTTTCCACACAGCTTCTCTGAGGAAGCTTCTCACTGGAGGAATGGCAGGAACTCCTATCACTCACCAAAGGAGAAGTCGGAACTGACAACGTGCTGTCATCAGGAGCTGCCCTGCTGAGTCATGGATGGATGCTTCAGCAGTGAGATATGGAGGTATTGGGCCATGTGTGTGTTTTACATGGCAGAAGTGGTGTCAGGATATTCCACCAGACACTGATGGTGTGGAAGGATGCTGAGCTGCTGGAGGACCTGACTTGTTCTCTGCTTTATGTCTGGAGGGCACAAGTGGGAATTGGACTTCTTGGCACCCTGTGGCTACCATGTCCTCATCTGCAGCCAGCCTGGAGGCAGGAAGCAGGGCTTAGGTAAGGCTTGAGGTACAAGGTAAAGTGCTGGGGGTTTGTGGGTTCAAATGCATTTGTCCCTCTGGGCTGCAGTCTTACTGGTGGGCACTCCCAACAGTATCCTATGTCAGTGGGATTCACAATGATTACACTGAGTAAAAAGGCATTTCTTGCTGTAGTGCTCAGTTGAGCACTTTTAAGCCTTTCAGGTGCTATGCAGAGAGGATGCACAGTATCCAAAACTATTTTCTCTGTCCCAAAGCTATTTTATAAACTTCTATCTGCTGAAGCACACACACTTTATCAGCCACTTTTAAAGTCTTCATTCACATTTCACTTCCTAACATGAGTCTCAGGTTATTCTCATCACCTATATTTGAACTGGCTCTATTTTTAGTTTCCTAATTCAAAATGAATATGAGGATGTGCCTTTTATAGACAGCACACTCTTAGTATCTGAGCATATCTTGAATTAATGACGGTAACATATACTTTAGAATAAAATGTGTTACATTTAAACAATAGAGGCAGGGTGATGACATAAGAAGAATAGATAAGAGTATAGCACCGTAATAAAACGTTGAAGGTTTGCATTACCAGAGACAAATCTGTGAGCTGTGTGCTCAGATATGGGCACACATACAGAGCAGATCGCTCAGGAACATGACTGTGCAGGATGAGGGTTTCTACACTGCAGATCCACATCTTGCTGTCTGCACTGGCATTTTTCTTACTGCCGCTGGGAGGGCAGGCCCTCGAGCTCACTCCATCTCTATGCCTCATCCACAGAATTTGATAGCAAAATCCAGTTTGACCCCTAGAACCAGGGATAAATTTTCAGCCTGACCAGTAAAATGCTTTTTGTTCATATTATAAGCACATTTTGTCCAAGCGTATTTGAAAAAAAAAAAAGACTCTAACATGCCATCCTTGCTCAGAGGGGAAAATGTACTCTGGGAACACAAATGCAACACTTTCTCAAGATGGAGAACAGGGCAAATGTGCAATAGCAATGTGGTATGGTCTGCATTGGCATACACGAGTGTATTTTCTGCGACAGATCCAAGCCAATGTCATTGAAATGGATTCAAAAACACCAGTCATTAGCAGAGAGTGGGCTTGGAATAGGCTCTTTAGTTGAGGAACTAGGCTGTGGTCCAGAAGCTGTATGTCAGCTATATGAACTCCTGGCAAAATCCCAGCATCTTTATTCATTCACTTATTGCTATGACTATCCAGGAGTCGGAAAAAAATGCCATGAATAGATCTATTCCTGCTTGAACTCTTCCTGCTCCATGCACCTTGTTTCTACAGGGACTGTCTCATTGTTTGCCGCCAGCTGAAACACAGCTGTTAATCTAGAAAGAAAGTCAGTGAAAAAGAGATGCTTCTTGCTTTTCACCTGTCAGATAAAAAATTATAGGTTCAATCTAACCACCAGTCTTAGAAACTGTTGCAGACCCAGGTTCTGGGAGAGCACCAGCAGCAGCCTCCAGGCACTGAAGGGAAATGATGCCCTCTTCTCGAAAATCCTTTAGAGAAATCATCATGACTTGCTTTATATGAGAAAATGGGAGCAGATCACTATGGTAAGTGAGTTTGGTCATCTATTTTCAGGAGCACGATGGACACGGCATGAGGGATTTCAAGACCCTGGAGAATTTTAAAGCCAATACGTCGAAGAGTATGCAAGACAGAATGGGATTCCTCAAGTTCTGAGAAGAAATGGAGATGCTTTCAGAAAGGAGACATCTATCCTAGAAACAAGCAGTAGCTGAGCAGTGAGAATGGTCTCAGCCCTCCAAAAGCGATGCTTTTTGGCACAGCTGTGGGGGAATCAGTACAGACTCTCCTCTCCTTTCCAGTGTCTCTGGTCAACCCTAGACTGGTATCCTTCTCAACAGACCGTAACTTTCATGGTTCCTGCTGGTCTATGAAAAGAGGCAGGGGGCTTGCTCTGGAAAATATGTGCAAGAAGGAAAAAAACTATGTTCCCATCCTTCAGCCCACAGCCCTCCCCAATGCCCCAGTAAGAGCCATCCTTAGAATCACAGAATTCTAGAATGATTTGGGTTGGAAGGGACCTCAAGGGTCATCAAGTTCCAACCTCCAGGTACGGGCAGGACTGCCTACCACTAGATCATGTACTAGATCAGGCTGCCCAGTTCCCCATCCAACCTGGCCTTAAACACCTCCAGGGATGGGGCATCCGCAGTCTCTCTGGGCAGCTGTTCCAGCACCTCACCACTCTCTCCGTAAAAAACTTCCCGATACCTAATCTAAATCTTCCTTCCTTTAGTATAAAACCATTCCCCTTTGTCCTATCACTACCTACCCACGTCCTTTTGAGATTCCTGCCTCTTGCTTCCCCTGCAATTTTTGTTTATGGAGAACAATAGCAAACTTTGGACTCCACAAACTTCCCCAGCCTACAGAAGAGGTATGCCAGAACCTGGTTCCAAAACTAAGCTGCGTCACAGCCATGACACCCTGGCATGTGGGAAATTGCTAAGCCCTATGTCTCCTTGAATGCCCCCAAAGTAGCTGAGCAATTAGAAATACATTCCAGCTGAAGCAGTACCCTTCAGGTACGTGCCAGAGACAAACCACTCCTTCTCTGGAATGGTTCCAATTTCTCAGATCTGGGCTTCACCATGAAAACTTCTTAGCACCCCCTTCAATACCTGCTGTGCCAACCTACGAAAGCACAGTCCCTCCACTTGGGAGCACTCTCCTTCTCACTAGCCCAAGGCTTCCAGCAGCCCACACAGCATACTGGCACACTGCAAGGAAAAGAAGCAGAATGACAGCCGCATCCTGTTGGTGATCTCAGCTCTGAAATAGTCTGGGGCAACAAAGTGATGCTGTAAGCTGTGAAACCTAACGTTCCTGCTGTCCCGTGCCAGGAACTGGCCTCCAGGTTACTGTCAAGTCAGAAGGAAGAAAACATTTGGTGTATCCCCACTTAGGAACTGTGGTTCCCATCCTCATCCTGTGACTTCTAGACAGTACCACAATGTGAAACAATCACAGCCATGGGCCCATGCACCGTCAACAGATGGAGATTAATCTGCTTCAAAGAGCAGGAAGAGTCAATAAATGAGCTTAAGTTTGTCTCTCAAAGACTGTCTGCAATTACATTTATGGCATTCGTCGTTTGAAGCCCCCCCAACTGTCCACCGTTTTGTACTGGCTGCTGAAGAGTGAACTGAAACTCCTGGGATCAATTTTCCTATGAGTGAGTATTAAACCTGGAAAGCAAACCTGGAAAGCAAATCTAGGGCTTGTGTCTCCAAAGACACTTCTCAGATGATGAGCCAGTGTTCCTTCCACAGGCATTAAGAAAATAAACTGTATATAATACACTGGCTTTACTGTAACAGTCCATATTTGGCATACCCAAGCTCTTCACCTGCTGAAATCTGACTATGGGACTTGGTTGTTCTGAGGAAACAGGAGAGATCAGAATTACAGATTCCGCTGCTGAGTCCTCCATATGCCCCCAGGAATCACAGGCTTTTTTTTCATAGTACTTCAATCCCTTATTTACAATCTGCAAACACATTACAATTGATTGGTGGCCTGCTAAAGAAACAGTATTGCAAATCCAAAGGGGATTCCTAATTTCACTTAAAAGCCCTCTGTGAAGAGATAACCAGCCTCAGGTGCTCAGTAACACTGTAGTAGAAAATCATAAGGTTATTTTATACACCAATTCTTGATAATAAATACAGAAAAAGACATTCTTCAAAGAGAAGTTTGCAGCATGCAGCCGAAGCTCCCTGTTTCACAGGTAGCTGGTCTGTGATTGCCAGCTTTTCACCAGCCTTCAGCTCAGCTTTCAAAGGTACCTGCCAAAATGTTGCAGAGAGTTGACAGACTCCCTGTGAAAGGGCATCCGGTAGGCAGGGCTTTTTTCTTCTCCTCTCAGCTATTGCAATTTATTTTGATATGCTGCTGGCACACAGCAGAAAGAAGAGAAATCCATTCTAGAGCACCACGTTACTGAAAACCATTGCTAGGCACTGAGCAGAGCGCTGGCCGCGGTTGGGTCTGCAGGACAAGTGGGCAGCAAAATAATTTGCTAACCACAGAAGAATGAATGGAGCAACAGCTACTGTGCTTTACATTGCCATGGAAACATAAGGTATCAGCAGTGGCAGGGTGGTCTTTTCTTGTTGAAACATAACATTTTGTTTTAACGCTCACTCGGTAAGAAAGAAGAGGTCACCCAACCTGGTGAGCATCTTCCCTTCCCGCTTCAGTCCCATCTGTGTCCTCCAGGAAGTACACTTCATGAGACTGAGTTAAAAACACCATCAATAGGTGATGCAACACGATCTCTGAACGACAAGTGCCTCTTCACATGCACTGTTGAGGCTGCCTACAGCAGAAGGTTTGGCTGTTGGTGCAGGAAATGGGCTCTGTTCAATAGCCAGCTGTGGGCTTCTTGCACCAGAAAGCTGCATCTCCTGGCTTGGCAGTGATGTATGTGCCCCATGCCCTCCTTGTGGTCATTTTTCTGCCACTTACTTATAAAGCTCACAGATTAGCTGCCAATCCTCATCGCTCACAGACTGGGAGGCATCAGCTTGAAGAGCCCTGTTCTGAAAGTCCCTCCGCATTGTGCTTAATGCTCTATTGGCAGCCAGTTGATCAGAAGGCAGAAGGGTTCCAGCCCCTCACCTTGCTTATTTCAAGGCACCAGCCAGAAGGTGACCCCAGGGGCTGCTCTGGGTTTGCTTAAGCCCATCCCATCCCAGGCCTATGGAGGTGGCATGCTGCACAGCAGCTGCAGGCACTGCTACGGTTTCAGCGACCTCCTGCTCTCCTCCCTGCCAGATATTCGTAGGGCTATAAAAAAGAGCTGTCCAGACTGCTGAGAAATGGACGGTCGTGCCTGGAGTCGGCTAAATAATTCAGAGTGGATTGAAATGCCCTATTGCGTAATGGAATCTTTCTGCAAAGCCGTGCAGCGGTTTCCACATCCCAATGATCCTATTTTCAAGTCAATACAATTAGGTGTCAGAATATGCAATCGCTGAAATTAATCTGGAATCAGAATGCAAGGGATCTTTAGCGCACACGCACTGCAAGACACCATCAAAGTCATTAGACGTTATCCAGGATGAACATAAAATGATTCATTGGGATGCTGCAGGCTGTGGCTTTGACATCTCCCCATTGATATGATATGTGTAACAAGTGTTTAATGAGAAAAAGGACTCAACACACCTAACCCTCAATTTTCACATAATCTATTCATGGCGTGTTGCAGATGCAGGCATGAAAAAATGACCCTTAAACTTCTTGTTTTTTCCTGATTTTAATGAGTCTGCTGCACATGAGGATTGCTAATGACAGAGGAGGCAGTAAATTCCACCCTGTAGATGCTTCATTGCGTGTTTTGTAGGGGATCAATGCTGGGTTAAAACAGATATAAGCCAAGACCCCCAGAGAACACAGTGAGGGTAAGAACCTGGGCTATGGGAAAGAAACACAAGGCTGCCAGGATGGCAACAGGGGAACAGCTACAACAGCAGGGAACCAGGAGAGTGCTGGAGAGAGAGGAGTCAGATCCTCCAAACTGCTAATGACAAATTAGTTAATAAATCTCTTCCCCCAGCACACTCATCTCTGATTCATATTTATATGCCAATGGACCAGTAGAACTATTGGTTTCTGAGCTGCTGCTTGCAAAAGGAGCTCAGCCTTCTGTATGTTGGGTTCTCCAAAAGGAACAGAAGTGTGTGGAAAAGGAGAATGCACACCAGCATGTGTACAAGGGGAGGATATGGTGCCAGTAAGTATAAAAACCTTATTCCATTTTTTCCCACGTTGTATCACATCTGGTGCCTAAGCAAAGCTGGCGGCATGCTGAACGCTATAAATCCACGGAGGTGTCTGCATAAAGATTAGTTTGCATACAGATATGTCATTTACAAAATACAGAGCCTGTCACAGATACTCTTCAGCTTGCAGAAAAACCAAGGAAGGTGGAAAGAATGTGCAAATGAGGGAATACAGAGGATGGGTAGGTCAAGACATCTCAGGAAGGAAATGATCTGATCCTCACGTTGGCATGGGACGTTCCACAGCCCTATCATTATCAGCACGCTCTTCTAAGAGTCACACGAACGCCAACTTGCTGTGGTGTTTTGGGCAAACTGACACAGCCATGAGTCACCCCGAGTGCTTCCCATGCCCGTCCAGCAGGAGGGCAGCACCACACCGGGGGAGCAGCACGGACACAGTGCTGGGAAAGCTCTGCAGCTGTGAGGGCAGAAAGAGATGAGAAAGTGGAGCTGCCACCCACCTCCACTGGCTGAGACAGCAGAGCAGCTCGGGAAGATCTTGGTTGCTAAGTACGATCTAGAGCTGCATTGTCCTCTTTTGTGTTTGTAGGAGGTTCCCTTGTAACAAACATGAATGCTACTCTGTCAGAAAGAGCGAGCTGCTGCTTTATTCTTGAGGCTTGTCTTGCAATAAACCTGTGTGATGACCCTGATGACATCAGGCCCTCCAACTCCAGGTGTTGGCACACCAGGTTACTGTGGGAGCACAGTGGAATCCCTGCAGGGCTGCAGGATGAGGTTCTGGCCATGGACTGGCAGCAGATGGTGGCACGACACCTCCCTCAGCTCATGCTAAACTGAGCCCAAGGGAGGAGCAGCCACAAGGCTCAGATCATCTTCCCCCCCTTCTTTGCCTCCTCTCACTCTCACAAACCCCACAGTTTCCAAACCCCAAACTCACACAACAGCTATCTTCCACTGCTCCAACACCATGGAATGCACGGTCTGCCTGTGTTTACAACAGCTCATCCACCTGCATGTGGCCTGGGAGGAAAAGGTGATCATTTTCCAAGGTAGGACTACTTCAAGGACAATTTTCTCCTTTCTCCACACAAATATGTGAGTGCACGAGGTACCAAACACGCTTCAGGACAACGAGAACAGAAGCCCCATCAGGGAAATACCACATTCAGGCTGTAAATCTTGCCACATCTACACCAAATGTCACACGATAAAACCTAACCGTGGGTAGCTCTTATTGCTCAGTCACCAGACCCTACACCAACATCTTTTGCACATTGCCCACACTGCAGGATGCTCCGAGGCGATGCCAGCAGCGCAGTCATGCTTCAACAGCCACATCATGCTGTCTTGTGTACATGGTTTGATTTTCTTTCCTGCCTACTGGCACCACTGGAGAACAACTTCGGTGCAAATTTTAGAGTGGTGCTTCAAGAAAAAAAAGTTTCCTACAGGCATGAGCTTACATGAAAGTAGCAAATTCTAGGAAAAGTCTTTTTTTCGTCCCTGAGAGATGACTCTGCAGTAGAGTCCCCCACGTTCCTCCTGCTTCATTGCTCCCTTACCCCCAGTGCTCAGTTCAACTTTTCCTACAAAAGCCTCGCTATATTTAACATTGTTGTAGCACTACCAGGAAAACAAAGAAGTGTTTGAGTTACGAAGCAGCTCATCATCTGCTCTACAGAATCTCTGCTGCTGGAACAGATTGGTGAAATACGGAGAGCCCAATTCAATTCTGAAACAATTTTTAGGGTGTGAGGCTGGCAGTGAGAAAATGAAATGAAACGAAATAAAACGAAATAAAATGAAATAAAGACTGCATCTTTTTTTTTACCTGAAAACTCAACAATCTTGATCTGAATTGAGTTTACTGTTCCTTAAGACATACGGACTCACTGTGGTTCAGAATCCCCATGGCTGCTCGCCCCATGTCGTGTTGTGGCCAGGTGAGTTTCTGTACCAGCCTGTGTGACAAAGCAGAGCCCTGGCAGCACTGTGAGCATGGTCCTTGTTGGGACTGCCTCAACCTGGGACACCTGATATTATCGGGATGCTCTGAGAGAGACTCATTGAAGAAGCTGTTTCTTTAATTAGGTTAGTGCACAGAGGAATGGGATTCCTCCTGTCTTCAGTGCTTCTGCTCATGTCACTGGAGCCCTGAACTCTCTTAGCGAATCTCATAGCAATTAGAGCAATAGTAACAACTCCCATGCTAGCAACTACAGGTGCGATTCAGCTGCCTTTGATGCTACAAGACCCAACCCCTCATGGCTTCCCCTCTTGCTAGACTGGGAAAAGAAGCACCTCTTACCATCCAGGAGACACAGGCACTCATTTAGAGGTACATGCCTTGCAATACGTGGAATTGAAGGCTACCATTTTAGAATAAAATGTCTAATTTCTAGCTGTCTAAAGTTAAAATAAATTAACCCCATTGTATGTCTCTCCACAGAGACCTTCTACAGCGTTTGGATTCATTCTGAGATCACCTCACAGGCTGACATTGAAGCCCCTTACCATGGCTTGAAGAACAAACTATGCAGTGATTTGATAGATTTAAATGCCGGACCATGATGCAATGCCCAGTGAAGTGTCATATAAGACGCATAAATCACAATCTTGAAGGAGCTTGTGGATGTCAGACATGTGAATATGCTGATTTGGTAGCCATGGTAGTTTGGCATGTCTCAAATCTTTGTCTTCTGCCCGAAATAGACCAGCTGCTAGCTTTTAAATATCGCTCAGCACTTGTGAGTCCTGCTACAGCGCAGAAGATGGCTGAGAAAACACCAAAAATGTGAAATACTGAGATAAACTTCATTGGTTTTGTTCAATCTAAGAGCAAGAACCCCTTTCCTTGGTGGGGTAATGACGACACGACACAGTTATGTGGTTAACAGTAGCTGAATGGAGATCTTCATTCATTCACTGGAACTGAAGTAAGATGAAATCTGAGCACAGAGTAGCTCAGCTAAAGCTCAGGAGTGTATGCCTTGCTGGAGCACTCATCCCTTCTGTCTACATGTCCAACTGTGCTGCCAGTTCAAGCACAATACGGGGAATCTATCAGGTAATATTTCCAGAAATAATCAAATCACATAGGGTGCAATCATAATGACAGAGGCCCTAAGTCACTTGCTACGCACAAAGCACCTTCCTTCGCAGCACAAATAGGCAATTAAATCAGATCACAAACAAAGACAAACCTACACATTTACTCAAGCAAACAAGGCAGTTTGCCTGCAGAACGTGTGCACACGTTAATCACTTGCACCAGTCAAGCGTGGGCATGTGAATTTACCATTAAGAAGTTAGAAATTAACACTATGGTACAGTTCAAATAAAATGTGAATTTACAGGTAGCTTAGAAGTAAATTGGAAAGACAATCCATTACTTTTGGTACATAAAAAGCCGAGTTAGTTGAATTTCTTCAACTAAAAGCCTTTTATCCACTTTTATCAGATAGGGTGGAAAGCACCACTCTAATGGCTGTTTGGCACTCTGGTACATACACCATTCGGCTCCCATTGCCCACCCTACCATCTTCTCAGGGATGGGAAAGGTGCTCTGTGGGGCTTCCAGCAAAGCGGGTGGGAAAGGTGTGACAAGCACTGTCCCATCTATGGAAGAACAAACCCCCCAGGCCTCCTCCGTTGAAGAAGGAAAGTGGGTTTTATTTTTATCTGAGAAGGAACTGGAAAAGGTACGTTGTACAGAAAACTGCTCAAAGAGAAGTGAAGTGTCTGGGAGGAGGAGGCAGGTTGTAAGGCTCTGCCCAGGGTTACCCATGCTCTTGACGAGGGCCATCAGGACGCATCACTCAGTAGACCGTGCCTCTTGCTACCTTGCCCTAAGCACAAAGTTAGGCCTAATGTGATGGGACGTGACTGTAAAACCTCCTTTGGGTGGAGAGGAGAAAGGGAAACGTTGTGTGAAACGCCATCCATGAGTCCTTCCTCGAACCACTTTAGTTCCCAGCCCACCTGAAGGTTCACGGTGGTTCTCTCTGCTTTCCTTCCACCGGTGCAGTGCCAGGCTGGAATTGCAGGGTATTGTATTACAAGTCCCACGGGTGCTGCCTCAGCCTCAGTAAACTTTATTTAAGCACACACAGACATACACAGACAATATACATATATTTGTTTCTTCTCTGACAGTTCTACAGGACCAACACTGCTTTGGATGACACTCGTGGAGAATTTGAAAAAGTGCAGGAAATGTAAGGAAAAATAAAGGTATTTTAATAATTTGCGACTCGTGGTCATCCACAGAAACAACACAGGTGCATTCAACCAGGCGAGCACATGGACACATCTCCACATACAGTACATTGTGTCTATATAGGTTATCTCCACATACATTGCGTCTATAGAGATGTACAGCAGTCTCAGTAGTCAGCAGGACACAGAACCAAGGCGTACTGGCACGGCACAATGCTTGCACTCCCAGTGCCACAACCCACGGCCAACGCATCCCGTGTGACACAGCCGGGGTGTGGGTGCAAACACAAAGGTGCTCCCAACACGGTCTCACTGTACACCATAGAAACTTACCAAACAGGCAACAACGTCATAAAACAAACGTTCCCCCGGGGTTCTGGTGACCAGCCAGGCTGAGTCAAACGGCACAGCTTTCACGTCACCACAACTCCTGGGATATGCAGTTACTTATCTAATATAGCTACAGCTGTCTCTCAACACATATCGTATATACAGTACATATACACAGAACATACACAGAGCAGTATATGTATATTTTTGGGTTTTCACGTTTGTACATTATATCACAGATTATATGAGCACATAAAATATACGGTTTGGACCTAAAAAGAAATAGTTTTATAAAATATTCATAATACCCGCCCACCCCCCTTCCACCAAAAAAAAAAAAAAAAAGAAGAAAAACAGCCCAGAAACTAAAAGAAATCCAGAAACGCCCTCTGGAACCGTTACTGCCTGCCCTGGGACAGCATGACACTCCTTCCCTTTCCCTTTGTGAGTACAGCAGCACAATGGTGGTTTGCATCCATGCACCCGGGAAAACACAGAGAAGTATAAGTGGTGGAAGTGCACAGTCAGAGCGGAGCCTGGAGGCTGGCTGTCCCACTCCACACTCTCTCCCACCGTCTCCCTTGCTACGATTTAAAAGGTTCTGCCAGGAGCACAGTATTTTACCTGCAGCAATATTTGCCAGACTAAAGCAACTGACTGCAGTCCAATACTGCCCTAGCACTTAGAAGCCAGCTTTTGAGTTATATCTTTATTATTATCATTATTATTATTATTATTTATTTAAAAGAATCTTTTCTATTTAGCAAAAAATTGTTTCCACTGTACCCTTCGTGTGTCCTCGTCCTAACGTGACAAACCCGGAGGAGATGAAATTATGGAGATCTGGCCCTCCACTTCGATAAATATCCTTTCCATAGTGACCTGGCAAGGAAAAGAAAAGAAAATGACTTTATTCAGGTGTTTATATAGGTGCAGATATATGCCATGCAGCCCCGCTGCTCCCCCTGTCCACGAGCACCAAGGCCCCACCATATGATTACTTTATGAATGGGAGTCAGAAGATTCAGCAGAACATAACTGCAGCAAAACCAGATTTCCACACGGGCAAAGCTTAGGAAGAACAACTGGGTATTTTGATACTTCCAAGGCATGAACAGAGGAGCCGAACAGCCCAAATTTGCCAAGCACACACCCCAGATTCCAGAGGTATCGCACAAGCCCTTGGCAGCATTTGCACCTCATTGCTAAAGTTTTTTGCAGCTCAAAAGTGAAGTTGCCAGTATCTGTCTTGCCCAGGCTGGACCCAAGTGCCCATTAGCAGTACAACAGCAGACTTTGCCTTTTAGCTTTATTTGCTCTGGTTCTTGAACAACATCCCCTCGTAACTTCTCAAGCTTGATAGTCTTCTGCAGAACACTTCCTAAGAGCTCTCTTAGTCCATCACAACGGAGTGGTTCCAACTGTTCACGACTCATCCAGCTATTCAAGGTTTTCATACATTAATAAGGAAAAAGGGCTTCTGCTTACCATGCAAAGCTCCGAAATGAGGACACAGATAATTTTCCAGATACCCTTTATCATCTCCTCCCCTTTTCATGTTGTTAATTTCGCTATCCCTTTTATTTCAGAAAGAGGCAAAGATAAGATAGGTGCAGGGGGAGGGAAGAAAGGCAGCGCTGGGGGCTGGGAATATAGCTCCTGCCCTACTAAACTCCACCTTCCCATCCTCTCTGCACAAGCCCGGGGTGCACACACTTGGGATGCATCTCTGTTCCTCCAACCCCCGTGGCTGTGAGCCGGGCACAGCAGATGGTGCAGTGCGTGGCACCCGAACGGAGAGCTGAGTCAGGAGGCAACGGGGAGGGCAAAATGGGATCCCGGATCCAGGTGGAAATGCAGCCCAGGGCTGTGTTCTGGCTGGCTGATGGTGCCTCTGACAGATGCTACAGCCCTCTCCTGTTTTTCAGATGGAGACAAAATGCTGTGTGTTCTCACACATATTCAGGCTTTTTGGGAACACTGCAAAAGCTGTAATGCACTCTGAAATCTCATTAGAATGCAAAGACTTCTTTCCCTTTTTGCCAGTGACTCCCACCACAGTGCCTTGACAACTCCTAGTGATCATAGAATCACAGAATCATAGAACCATTAATGGTGGAAAAGTCTACTGAGATCACCAAGTCCAACACCAACCCATTCCCATCATGGTCACAGATCAAGTCCCTCAGTGCCACATCTCTTTGGCTCTTGAGCACCTCCAGGGATGGTGCTCCCCCACCTCCCTGTGCCAAAGCCACACCTCTCTGAGGAAGAATTGTTCCTAATAATTGTTCCCAACCTGAGCATCCCCTTGCACAACTCAAGGCCATCAGCTCTCAGCGTTGCAAGCTATTATTCCCATCACCAGCGTGCACCTTTCATACAGCCGGGTTGAAGGTGAGCACCTTCTCCGGGCCCAACCTGCCCCAAAATATACCCTGCCATGGAGCTGAGCAGGCTGCAAACCCCACCCCCCACCTGTGGGACTGTGCAACCCCAGGAGCACGCTGAGGATCCCCGGAGGAGGCTCACATATGGTGGTGGCAGAAGATGCTGAGACTTCTGAAATACTGTTTATTCCAATCTGCTAGAAGAAGCATCCCACTCCTTTTCCTCACACGGCATTGCTGGTCAAGGTCAGCCTAACGCTCCCTGTAAACTTCTCAAAACACACACAAAGTGTTTCTACAGGTTCGGGAGAATTAGCAGCAAGAGTTTCCTTCTTGCATTTATAGCAATGCAAGGTGGTAGCAAAAACCTTGAAACGTGGAGGCTTCCACCCATACATCTACCAAGACATTCCTGGGGAAAAAAAAAAAGAAGGACTTTCTGTTTGCGGAGGAGAGGAGCGGGGTTGCTCTCTTGCTCTCCCTTTCCCACCTCGCTCCTCGTGCCCTGCATGCCGTTTTGCAGGGTGGGGATGGCATGATTTGCCTCTGAGCACCTGGAAGCTCCTCCTGCTTCATGTGAGATCTGCTTTTGCCATGAGAACCTGAAAAGGTGCCGTGCTCCCACTGTGCCCAATTCTTCTTTTTCTCTATTGTTTTCCTAAATTGGGACGTATTTTCCCTTCCCTTTAAGCTGATTTTTGCTTAGACATCATCAACTTCTATGCTCTCAGGGCCAGCTATGCACACGACTGACACTTCATCAGTGTCATCACTTAGCAGTTTTAAATGAGGATAAAAGAAACACACAAATATGTGCCATTACCTCCAGCTGAAGCCACGGCTGTCTTTTACACATCCCTTTGGAGGCTCTGCTTAAGTCAGAGATCAAGAAGGGGAAGTATATTAAGAAAAAAAAGCAAACATTGACTGGCAGATTGAAGATCATTCATCAGCCATTTGCTCTCTGAACCTTGCTCTGCCCCTTCTTGCACTACATAACAGTTAAATTAAAAGATTCCTGTGATAACATCCCATTAGCATTTGAACAGGAGTCCTGTTTTCCCATGGGAAGCCTGAATTTGTAGACTTCAAGCAGCACGAGTTTCTCCTTTTTACGGGCACATTACAGGACTCTCCGTTTGCTTTACAAGGTTCTTTCTTCCTGCTCACTTTTGATCATTCCTCCTGCCCCCGCCATGGCCAATGCTGGCACCAAGCTTGGTAGGAGTGCCTTGGGGGCTGCTGGGGCTGTGCCTAGCCAGAAAGCATCCCTGTCCCGCTCCTCACTGGGGGCTCTGTGCCTCCCCCCTACTGTGTGTGCTCCCACCTCAGGGTCAGGACCCACCTGGGGGCTCAGCACAAGCTGAGCTGGGCTGAACTGCTGATGGAGATGAGTGTCTCATGGGCCAAAAAGGTCGTTCCCTCTGCCCCATGGTATAGAGCTGATGGCCCAATTCCTTGAAAAACAGGTGCAAACTCATCTATTTTCAACTCATTTTAGACACCTGAGATATTTTTACTGCTGATCAACACCCAACAGAGCAAACTCTGCCACTCCAAGACACAAAGGATCTCACTTTGAAGCCTCACAAAGCTCTTTCCTACCGCTTTTTTCTCTGATGTGACAGTGTATCACAGCACAGTTCCCCTTTGGAGGCAATGTCCCTGAGACGAGATGTGCTATGGGCTGCAGCTGCTGGGGAGCTGAAACGCAGTGCTGGCAGCCACTGAAGGTCACAGGCAGCACTGCCCAAGCAGCCACAGGGATGGGCAGTGGGGGTGTCCCCTCCTCACCGCTCAGTTCCATGCACTGAAAGGAGCTTCTCCGTCCCTTGAACAGGCAGACCCAAGCAGGAGCTGGGTTTGATTCCGATGGAGCCCCGCAGCACGCTCTGCTTCCAAATCAACACAACCACCTACCAACCCAATCTCACAGCATGGAGCACGTTGTCTTTTATATTTCTCAAGCAATTTTGCATCTGCAACATCTGTGGCTGAGACAGAATTTAAAATGCTGCTTCAGAGCACAGTGTCTGAGTGCCTGGAAGAGGCTTTTCTTGCTCTCCCACTGCCCACCCTTGCTCACATCCGTGTGCTCTAACGCATGTAAACTCTCAGGCGCACATGGGCTCGCAGGCTTTTCCATTAAAAGAAATGACCTGGAGTCCAGCAAGGCAATGTGTTACTAAAGCAAACGAGGACTTACACAACTTAAAATTTCCAAAAGAAATTGAAACAAGGAGAAAACACGACTTTTTTTTCCCCCCTCTTTCCTTTGCTTATAGCACGTAGCAGAGGCAGAGAGCAGGTGAGCGTTCTGCCTTCCACACAACAAAGACATATTCTTTAGGGCATACAGCTGAAAGAAGGAACATTTCATTACGACCACACGCTGCATAACACACATATGGAACAAACTCAGCCACAAACAGCAATTACAGGCCCAGCTCCGATTTAACAGAGTTATTAGAGCTGAACTAAAATGCTGCTATCCACCTTTCAGAAATGGTATTACTGAGCACGGATTACATCACCCGCGGAAGGGCAGACAGGAACCACAGCGGACGGCCTTTGGGGTGACACACACTGCCATGCTGAGCTCATCCCCGTCCCAAGGTTTCCTTGGAAATAACCGACACCCAGAGAACAGCCCCAGCACATCAACACGAAGGATGTGAACAGCCATAATGACCACGAGGTGTCTGCTGAGGACACGGCATAGGTTGGATGGGTCCTTAAAGATCATGTAGTGCCAAGCCCCTGCTGTGGGCTGGCTGCCCCTCACCAGCTCAGGCTGCCCAGGGCCCACCCATGGCCTTGGGCAGCTCCAGAGTTCCTAAGCCCCTGCCCTGTCTCACCCTCCAGCTCTCCACCACGTGGCTGCTGATCACAGCAACCTGTATAAGGTCTCAAGGACAGCCTAGGAGCACCTCTGAGCCAAGGGAGAACTTCAGGTTCGGAACAGAACAAGAGGATCGTTTGACTTGGAAATTGGAAGATCCTTATTCTTCCTTTTCATTTTTTTTCAGGGAAACTTCTGGCTTATCAGGGTAAAGGGTAGGTAATAGCAGGACAAGGGGTTTTAAGTTGAAGGAGGGAAGATTTAGGTTGGATGTCAGGGGGATGTTCTTTACTATGAGAGTGGTGAGGTGCTGGAACAGCTGCTCAGAGGGGCAGAAGATGCCCCGTCCCTGGTGGTGTTCAAGGCCAGGTTGGATGGGGCCCTGGGCAGCCTGGTCTGGTATTAAACGTGGAGGTTGGTGGCCCTGCATGCAGCAGGGGGGTTGGAACTTGATGGTCCTTGAGATCCCTTCCAACCCAAGCCATTCTATGATTCTGTGCTTATCAGCTTTCAGGGTGCATTTGCATCACAACTTCCAGCCTGTCTCGCAACCACAAAGGGTGAAAGCTTCCTATTCACACAGTGCTGGAGCTCTCAAGTGAAATCATTAGCCAAGAACCGGGATTTTTGGAAAATGACACAGACTGAAATGACTGAAAGACTTCCCCCAGCATCGCGGGAATGGGGAACAGCTCCTGGCACAGGGTTTGTGTTGGTCCCAGCCAATAGACATGCCCCAAATATGCCCATTTACTGCACAAGCCACGACAAATCCAGCGCAGTGAGCTGCACAAGTGCTGGTCGTGCTCACGTATTTTTCTAGCAATGTAAAAGATGAAGAAAGCAAAGTTAATAGCTGTGCTAGATTTTCTGATTAGAGATCGAGGTAATACCTCCTTCTGTTAATTGTTTTTAATACTAACCACAGCAGTTGTCCTTGGTTTTGCAGCCTCCCTAGAAGCCACAACAAGCCACACAAGGTTTCAGAAAATATCAATTTCTGCTATTCTGTTAGGTTAATAAATGAGTATCTGTGAAAAGAGTGCAGTGCTGGAGGGTCTCACCAGCAGCATCCACTGGAAGTGACACAAATACAGCGCTGAGCTCACGTTCAGCTAAAACATCCAAATAAAAACACCTTCAGAGAGAGAGGATTGCACTGATAGGAGAACAAAACGCAGCACCTCACCAAGGCTACACACACGCATGCTGGTTTGCAGAACAACAGAGTGCAGCTCCTGGTTTGTGCAGGAAGCAGCGATGCTCCCCGTGGTCTGTTTTGCATCGGCATGCCGTGGGGTGAGCCCTTCAGCTCCACAAAGAGCAAGCATCCAACCCCTAGCACCCAGCAGGGACCGTCCTTCCATCAGCAAAGTGATGTGATCCAACAGATGGCATAAGCCCACCAGGGACTCACCCAAACCACAAGCAAAACCTAACAGGTTGATTGATGCCTCCATAGGAAATAGCTCTGGGTGCAGTCCTTGCCCAGTGAGTGCAAAAAAGCCCTCACCAAAGACATAAGCAACCCAACGTGCTGGGAGCAGCGGGGCAGCCACATGCCGAGGGATCCAGTCACAAATTAGTGACAAAGCAGCCCTTCATCTTCCTCTGCATCCTTTACCACACTCCATAATTGCACAGGATGCAGAGGCAGCTCACATCTTGCGTGACTCAGGAGGGGGAGAAAACATTATTTTTTCCTGTTTTTTTGTGCTTTCTGTTTGTTTGTTTGTTGGTTGGTTTTTGGGTTTTTTTTTTTGTATTTTGCTTTTTAAACGAGGCCATGAATCAGTTCACATCTCCCCAGCACACACACAGTCATGCTTAGCACATAACACCTTCTCAGGGAAGCAGAGCCCGAGGACTGCTTTATCAACCCGCTGCACTCCCCAGCAAGGAAACAATTACTGCGGGCTGATCTCAACTGTTCTACACTGAGACTATCAGTTCTGATTAAATGCTGCAGGTTGGCACAGCAATGTGTGCATGGCTTTATCTGGTTAAGTGGCCATCCTGCTCCCGCAGCTCTCAGAAGCAGTATCTTCAATTTCCCTCTTGCAACACAGCACCGAAGGCTTCGCCTCTTCATTGAGGGTGAGCGTCTAAATGCCTACTGCTCTTCTGAACCCAGCATGGTCCACACAGTCCAGGCTTCTTCTCCTGATCCCTGCTGGCTGGTCTGTGAGCCCAGGAATCTAGTGATGTCCAGAAGTACCCATAGCTCCCAACCCCAGACCCACCGGACAATTACAGAGTCATTAAAGTTGGAAAAAGACCTCTAAGATCACCAAGTACAACCCAGCCCATCCTCATCATGCTCGCTGTGTCCCCAACTGCCACATCTCCAGGGACAGTGACTCCATCACCCTCCTGGGCAGCTGTGCCAGTGCATCATCACACTTTCTGAGAAGAAATTATTCCTAATATCCAGCCTGAAACTCTCCCAGCACAACTTGAGGCCATCACCTCTCATCCTATCACTGTTACCTGGGAGCAGAGGCTGACCCCCACCTCACCACAGCCTCCTGTCAGGGAGCTGTAGAGAGCCATAACATCTCCCTGAGCCTTCTCTTCTCCAGATTGACCCATCCCAGTTCCCTCAGCTGCTGCCCATCAGACTTGTGCTCCAGACCCCTCACAGTCCCATTGCCCTTCTCTGGACATGCTCCAGGGTCTCAATGCCTTTCTTATAGTGAGGGGCTCAACACTGAACACAGCACTCATCTGTTGGGAGATTTCTGATTGCAGCAATACTCTCTGTTTCCACCTACTTCACAGCATTAAGAAGGAAAACAACCAACCAACCAAAACCACAGAAATAGAAGAAAAATACGGAACATCTCTTGAAGAAAATCTCCGGGGCACAGTTGCCAGGTGTGATAGAACAGAAGGTGGTCAATACATCACCCAGGGAGCCATCAGCCCAATGGCTTCACCCCATGAGGTCATGGTGGCTGCAGCAGTGCCATGTGTCACTGGGGTCTGCCCTTCTGTGCCCAAGAGGATGGGCCCTGGGCAGCCTGCTCTGGTGGGAGGCAACCAGCCCACAGCAGGGGTTGTACCGGATCCCTTCCAACACCAACTATTCTATGGTTCTATGAGTATGAAGTTTTATATATCCATTTTAAGGGCATTATAAATGAGCCTTTCTGTATTAATTTGAGCTAGTATTGTTGCAACCGCTGTGCTTTGATTAGAGTGCTAAGACACTAATTAACTAACCATACAAATTCAGCTCCACACACAAGGTGATCTCCTGTGGGCTGTGCAGGATACTGTGTGTAACGCTGCATCCATGCAGCACGGGCATAAATCTGTTTTCCCTCTCCCAGCTCTAATTCCCAGATGAATGTGGAAGAAATTCAAAAGTTTCTGGTGAGGGAAAATGCCAGCTTAGATGCACATAAAGCCTTTTGGATGACACATTTACAGAAACCACCTTAATTAATTATCTCATAAATATCTCAGCTGCTTTCCCTCTTGCAGTGTTAAATTCCATGCCCCACGAGCTCTCCCCAGCCATGCTGAGCAGGAGGGGCTGCCCCATGGCCCCGGCCCCACTCAGTGTCCTGATGGTGTCAAACCATGCTTTGATGTTTGCTCAAACATTCCTGCTTGCTTCCACTGCCCCTCACTGCCAGACCACTGTAGGCAATGCAGCCCAGGGTCCAAACCATCCTTCTTATATGCCAGCTGGGCTTCTCACTTGCAGTCAGATCCACAAGCTTCCTCTGCTAAGACAAGTCTCATCCTTCTCTCCATCTGGGGTTGGGTGTGCCTTGCCCTGATCTTAGACAAAGCTATGGGCACCTCAGGTGAGCTGGATGCTGGGCTTGCTCACGACTTAGCTGTTTTTGCTGTGTTATGAGAAAGGACCGAACCTCTCCTTCCCAAAGACAAGCCACACACACAGGGATTCAGATGGGGATTAGAAGTAAGGGAGGGCTGATGGCAGCACCTGCACTGGGCTCAAAGAAGTAATGCATGGGAGCAAGCTGTTCAGAGTTCTAGTCCAACCTATAGCCACTGCTCCTGTGCCATTAGCATACAATCTATGTAACATGCTTTTCACGTTCCTTCTCTAAAGGGTTTTGGTCTGCATGCAGTGGCCAGCGTACAAACATGGCAGCACTCCATTTACCCTACAGCCAGGGAGGCTTTACCCATTTCCACCCAAAGATAGCAGTGGGCACCTCCACTCCCACAGGCACACAGGCACAGCCCCCTCAGCCTGCTGCCTGCCTTACAGCCCCTCACCCCCAACCCACGCTCCCCCTGCCTTCCTAGGGCAACAGCAGCAATTACTGGCACGGAAGAGTAACCTGGGGGAAGTGCTGAGTGCTTTTTCAATTCTCTCTAATCTGCCTTCTGAAGGGGAAGCAGCAGGGAAGAGTTACTGCTCTGCTACTACAGGTGCTCAGAAATTATGTCAAGAATCTATGCCCTATTGAAACGCACTTCTGCAAAGGAAAAGAACGAATTACCAAATCATGCTGGAAATGGGAAGTCTCCAGAGGGTAAAAAAGGTGATGAATCAAACTACAGCATTTCCCAGTCTTGCTCCGGGATTGTGTTTTGTGTGGACTTCTGCAGCTGTGGCCCTTAATTTACAAGCAATGCTATCTCTTGAGATAGCTGGTGAAAGTGGTGTGTGCCCGCGTTATCCTACACCAGCCATTTTGATAAGGAGATAATCATTTCAGAAATGCTCGAAATGATGGCATTTACAATATCAGTTTGAATAGGAAAGCTACAAAACTCCAGAAAGAATCCTCGGATGTACTGGGCCAGCAAGGCTGTTTCAGAGCAAACAGAACTGCAAAAACACGGTGCATGTATGCTGACCCTTCAGCCTGATGCTTCTGCAATGACTTCTGCAGGAAAGCAGCAATAATGACTGCTGGGTAAAGCAGTTAATGGCAGGGCAGCTGCTGGTGCCCCTGTGAGCTCTGAGAAGCTGAGTCCTTAAACCACGTTATCTCAGGAAACCTACAGGAGGCTCCATAGGATGAATGGAGAGGAAATACCTTTACGTACGTCACAGCCTCAATGGCCTTCTGAGGGGCCTGGTCATGTCGGTGGGAATAGAAAGGGCAGAAGGTGGAAAAACAGGGGTTTGTTATTAAAGAATGAGAGCCTGGTAGTAACAAAAAGGCTTTTTCTGGCTGGAGGAAAAGAGCTTGGGTAAAAGCATAGTGTGAAATGATAGAGTGCATGGTAATAGAGCAGCCATCAGAGCAGGAGGTGATCATCCCCTGTACCCTCTGGTGAGGCTGCACCTTGAGTGTTGTGTTCAGTGTTGTGTCCCTCACTATAAGAAAGGCATTAAGACCCTGGAGTGTGTCCACAGAAGGGCAATGGGGCTGTGAGAGGTCTGGAGCACAAGTCTGATGGGCAGCAACTGAGGGAACTGGGATGGGTCAGTCTGGAGAAGAGGAGGCTCAGGGGAGATGCTATGGCTCTCTACAGCTCCCTGACAGGAGGCTGTGGTGAGGTGGGGTCAGCCTCTGCTCCCAGGTAACAGCATTAGGACAAGAGGTGCAGATTCCTAGAGGTAGAAGTAAGTTGTGCTGGTGCCATCTGTTTACTTGTTTAAATGCTTATGAAGAGTCGCTTCTGGGTATCTGATCTGGTTTTATATGATAATTCCAGTGCTTTCTCTTAACGATCTCCGTAGCTGGGAGGAACGCTGGTAAATAGCGCTGCGCAGGGCTCCGCAATCAAGAAACATCCTCCTTTACTGGGGTTAGATACGCAGGGATATGACAGGGAGACATTCCCCGAGTACAGCGAAGCAATCTAACAGCGCAGTGCTAATGAGAGGCACAAGGCCACCAACTCCCTGCATCACGCTTTGGAATTGTGCCCTAGAGTGCCTTTCAGCATGGCTTGCTCCAAGCCTAATTCAGAGACACGGAATGCTGTATGCAATCCGTGGAGCTGAGCAGCTGCTTGGGAAGTGAGCAACATCAGAGCCAGTCAAGCTACGCTTCTTCTGCCGGAGATTTGCTGATCTAATTTAGAGAGGGCCTAATATTCCCCTTCTAATTAATTTGTTCTGTTCGCCTGCGACCGAACTGGCTTTTGTTCTTTGGGAGCTCCTCAAAAATTAGATGCAATACCTGATGGAATTTAATTATTTAGGCTGGGAGAAACCGATTAAGGGCAAAGGGAGGGCTGATGGCACCGCACACGGCTTCAAGGGTGTTAGCAGAGGGGAAGGCGGAGGCTGCTTTGTCGCAGATGGAGGGAGAACACCAAGGAGCAAGAGTCTCCAGCCGGAACTCTAAGGGTAGATATAAACTTCCTGTGACAGCCGAATGCCTCTGCAAGGGTCGATGAGAATTACTTTGTGATGGCCGGACCTCTCTCAGACAGCACTTCAATGAAAACCTCAACCTTGGCCTTCTGAAGCAGACTGTGTTCCTGATGCTCTCTTATCCTCTTGGAGCTGTGTGCTCCCGCAGCAGGAAGAGCAGCAAGCTAGGGAAGGTGCTCAGCACTGAGACATTTGCTTCTGACCTCTGCCAGGGCCAGCTTGTCCTGGAGCTTGGGAAGTCCTGGACTTCATATCCCTGTTCTCAGTGGGAGAACAAAGTTACCTGAGGTGCTAAAAGCAAAGGGAATTCAGCAGCGGGGCTTCTAGGTTAAACTTCAAGAGATATTCTGCAAAATTGCACAATGCACCAGTGTCTGGTCACTGCAGCCATGACCTTCTCTGCAATTATTCAGAGAAAAGGAGTGAAATGGCATGAAAGGGAAAAAAATAGAAAAGCGAAGAAGAGAATGGAGAGCAAGAACTGGGACAAATGAGAATGTCTGATCACAAGAAATCGTTCTGTTAGACTCTTGGAAACTGCTGAAAGTTACACAGCTGAAGATATTCGTTGATAGGAGCACCCCTCAGGCTGTGTAAAGCACAAACTCTTCCACACTCATACTGCACTTCAAGGTACTTGAGCAGCAGTGATGCTCAGGCAGCCTGTGCCAGCAGATTCCTTATGGATTTCGGTTCCAAAGCAGTGGGAGAGGGATGGTTTCAAGGCCCAGATGTCTGTAAAGCCAGAGATACCCAATGTCGTATCAGTTTCCTATGATAGAGGGTGGCTGCAGCCTCCTGGCCACAGCACTAACCCAACAGGCAAAGTTGTCACTGTAAAGGACAGTCAGTGGACAGAAAAAGGTGGCAGAGGATTTGTGCCTGCTGTGGACAAAGTGGTGAGATCCAACTGCGAAGATGTACCAGCAATTCAGGAAGGGCTGCATGGACACAGATCTGGAGATGGCCTTCTGGGCTGCACATTCCTACCCATACAGCATCATCAGGGTAAGTAATGGGAAATGGAAGAAAACCACGTTAAAGCCTTTTGCCTTAAACAAGCTGGTTAAAGCACTGGCACTCAGAGCCTGCCATGTTCCTGGAAAGATCTTTTAAGGCTCAGAATGCCTTGCTCTCCTTAGGAAACGCTAACACATGCAGCCAACACCCAACTGCATGTAAGCATGACAGTAAGAGACCAGAAATAAAAGAAGTTTTGTGACATTTTCTGACATGTTTGGATCTCAGCTGGTGCATGGGCTATGGGATTGCATATGGTGCATTGCTGAACTGTGATTCATGATTACAAAGCAAGAGCAACAGTACTGGGCACCAATTTCCTGACAGCACCTCCTATACTGTCTTTCAATCTACAGTCAAGGCTATGTTAATTGGCATTTAAATTCTTTAAGTGGAGTTGAAATGGTCTCTGATTTTGCCCCCCAGCATGCACCAGTCTGACCTTTTCCAGTACTTACAAGGGTTCTCATTGTGTATAGGAGACTTAATGTAATAAACTTGCTTTCCAGGGAGAGAGGTGTAAACTGGGGAGAACATGGCAAATTGGGAAGCCTGAAAAGAATGATTTGACATTGATTGCTAACAGTATATTAAACTGTCCAGTGTGAGTTGTATATTTGTTCTGCTGTTCCCAGAGGTTATTGGCTGGTTGGGTTTTTGTTTGTTTATTTACTAGTTTTACAATTTATGGCTGTTGACATCACAAGTAGAGCAAATCTGACACAGCTCTGACAATGGTGATGGTAATGACCAACAACGATCTCTTGGGATTAATGTCTACCCCTCCTCTTATGCCTGTGCTGCCCAATACAGTGACTTACAGCAAGCTGCAGTGACTGTGGTGAAATAGAGGAATAGGCTATGGGAGGGAGAGCAATATAGATTTCAGTTCAGTCTGGGAAATTTTTCAGTAGTGATATGGCATGTTTTAGGAAGAGAATAAAGGTTTCTCAGGTGGCCTGTGGTACTTTGTGTCCCAACACCAGTTCTCACTGCTATTTTTTCTGAGTGAGCAGTACTATGGCTTCTCTATGCTCCTCCAGCCCACATCAAATGCAGTTCCTCCCATTTTACACCTGTCTGCAGCTGGAACTTGGACTCCCAAAGCAGGAGAGGGGCAGTATGCAGCCAGGCAGCCTGCTGGGAGGAACCACAGCTCTGTGATGGGATGAAGGACAATGACAAACCACAGCACACGGTGCTGCGCAGCTGCACCCAGACTATGACATCCCAGGTCAGCATCCCTCTGTGCTCAGAGAACTGTCAGCATGAGCAAACTAACACACGAGACATTTGGAAACCAAAGTTTCTACATCTGCATCGGGTTTATGTGACACCCAGCTGCCGAACATGGGGGAGATGGACTTCATGGCATCTGGCCCACAAGGAAGAAGGGATCAGAAGACATCAAGAAGACTTTTTGCTTTGGAGATCTCAGGCAAAACTGGATGACATTTGGGGCTGAAATGGCACAAAATTGCGCAGCCTCTTCATCACAAAGAAAATAAGACGTTCTATGACTTTAATCGAGCATTTCACTTCAGACTTCCATTATTTTTATACCGTTAAGATAGGAAGCTGTTGACGTTACAACTTGTTTTGTGCAGGAAACCTTGTCTTTTTCTTCTGCAAAATGTCAAAGTTAAATGCATCAGTGTGGTAGAAAAGGAAATCCAGGAAAGTATGACATTGAAAATTATAAAAAAATCCTACCTGATGGTCACCCTCTGGCCTAACCCTAAAGGCAGGAGCCAGAAAAGACACATTGTGGAGCTCTGAAGATGAGATCTGGAGAGTGCAATAAGCCTAAAATACTAAAGAAAATTGTCCTGGGAGTCCCAGGGTATCTTGAAAATAATTGAAACTAACCAAAGGCTTTAGAAGAATACAGTAACTTGTACTGTGTAAACTCTATGGCACAGCGGGATGATGCTCTCAGGAAGGCAGATTGTCTTCCATCTGCCATGGGGTGGCTTTGCACCTTGCTGTAAGGGAGAAGCTGGCTGTTGTCAGAGCCCAATACAAGTCAATGTTGGTGTCTCTTGATTTTGGTATGTTACTTGAAGGAGAGGAAAGACAAGGAGATGGGTGATACAGAACTTCACGTGTGAGTGCTGCTGAGCTGTGAATGAATGAGCCCAGGGATGGAGCCTGCCTTGCACATACCAGAGGCACTTGGTGCTGTGTAGGATCACCCCACAACACCGATGTGTACTTGATGCAAACCACTGATAAGCTCCCAAAGCATGAAATAACGAGAGCTCTAGATGTGGCATCAGTGTCACAACAACTGCATCTTAAAGGCAACAAAACCAGAGAGAACTATGGGCAGCTTTCTCTTGCACCGCTGCAGCTGCTGCATCATGCTGTGCAGCCATTGCTTCACCCCAGCGTGTTCCCAGCCCTGCTGCTGGAGGAGGAAGGAAACGAGTCCTCGGGGAGCCTCAGCCCTTTAATGAGAATCTGCCAGTAGCAACGTGTGCTGTTCAGATACACTAATGAAAAAAATGTTCCCTTCCCAGCGACAAAGCTTCCAGCTCTCCCTGGGCACGCTGCTTCCAGGAGCCAGGGAATTTCAGGACAGGCAATGAACCCTGAGCAACACGGACCCAATGAGGCACGCTAGGTGCTGGAGCCAGTGGGGTTACTACACAGTCATTGTCCCTGGGTGCAAAGCCCAGTGGGGACCTCCCTTCCCCCTTTCCTCAGTTTCAAGCCCAGATCAGCAGAAATGTCAGGAAGTCCCACTGACTTCCCAGACTTGATCCCAACAGACCCAATAGCAGATCTGGATGGTTCCTCCCTCTTTTTTCTAATACACGGCTGGGGAGTAGTAGGAAAGACAGAATGGGAGACACTGAGAGACCGAGGGATGAAAAGGAACATGGGAAGGCAGAAAGGTGGAGAAGAAATGAAGACTGAAAAGGGATGGATGCAATTTAGCCAAAACTCTTTAGCAGGAGTAGCCCTGTGCAGACAGGTTAAAGATTGTCCTGAAGGGAACATGGGATGGGGAAAGGGCACTCTACAGCTTATAGGAGGGGAATGGGCATAATTAGAGGACTATGCAAAGGCAAGCAGCCAGGGGAAGTGTCCCACACCAAACCAGGAGCCTTCCCATCCCTGCACTGTGGAAGGGGGGATCAGAAAATGAGGCTGCTAGAGATTTCCATGTTCATGCAGGCAGGAGCAGGCTGAGAGCAAATGTTTTCCCAGGAGTCAAGCAATTCAATGTCCACACCTAAAATACTGGGATTTTTTCAAGCTCACTGCAGGTTTACATCATTTGCATTTGGGATAGGGTTTGGACCAAAACATCTCACACACAGAGATGACATTTTCTTCTGTCCTCAGGAAACAAAACACTTTTTTTTACAAAACCTTGCCTGCTTTCAAGAGCCACTTCCAGTACTGCATTTCCCTCAGTTTTACAAGCAGGATCAGTGCTGAGCAGTACTTATCTTCCTATTTCTACCAGCCCTATATGGAGCTGCCACAACGAGCTCCATAACATGAACCCCAATTGAATCACTTTCTTTGCCTCTGCATCTTTTGTGCTATTTGTGCCAAAATTCAACACAACCCACTTCTGAAATCCAGAAGCATCCTTGACAATTTCCAAACGATCCCCAAATGTCAGTATGAAGGGAGACTGTAGTTTTAATTGCATTTCCTCACATTCCAGCCCAAGAATTAAGGTCTTGCCTCAGCACTGTAATACAACCTGCTGTGGTGGGTGATCTAACCCAGCTCTGAAGGCAATGCATGGAAAAACAAAAGTTCAGCCTCGTACAGATTTATTTGTCCTAACTTAGCTCTCTAGACATCCAAGTCTTCCCCCTGTCCTCTCCCTTCTACATTTAGTGGAAAGAAACGAACACCTTCATTTCAAGGTCGCTTGATAAAGCCACCTCCAAGGTTGCTATTGCCTCCACTTCAGCAGGAGCCCTGGTGACCCATTCAGCCCCAGAAGTCTGAAAGCTGTCAGAGAGATGGCTCTTCGATGTGAGAGCCTCTAGACATGAGAGGCTCCAAAGACCCAAGCATCACAGAGACTTGATGGATGTCAGCCACTCTGAGACACTATTAGGAAAATAATATCATTTAACTTTACTGGATTGGTTACTATAAGCAGGACTGAAACGCCCCGCATCCTGACCTGCCACCAAACCCAAGATAATTCAGATTTTTCCTACAAGGATTGTGGTGATTAAAACCAGTGCTACAAGGAAAGTGTTTGAACATCCACCCACACGAGCACAGCGGTTGGTGGCACTGCTGAGCACAGGAGTGGTGATGGAAGGGGACGCAGCAGTGGTGGCTCTGATGGATGGGAAGCTGACAGTTGTGATGTCAGCCTGCCTGGTCCCTTTGGACAAGTCATGTCTCCTCCTGTGCTTCAGTCTGACAACTGGTAAACGGTGATAATACTTATTTTCTCAGCTGGGCTTTGGGATGCTCCTTATTAATATTTATGAACAGCTCTGTTTATAATTGTGAGTAAATAAATGGAAATTGACAGTCTAAGGATACGAGTTGTCCTATTTCACACACTAAATGCAGCCACTTCTTCTTTCTGCTTTCATTTTAAGCGAGGAAGTTGGCATCAACCTCTTCAAAAACTCTCACACCTCAAATTGAGCCCCATTTAAGAAACAAATTAAGAGACAAATCCCACCGACTTCAGGAAAGACTGTGGAAACCTCCTGCAGGTACTTCAAATGCCAAAAGATGTGGACAGGTGCCTGCTGAAGTTTATTAAATGCTAAAGTATCCTCATCTTTTCTTACATCACTTTGGGAGGGAACATGGTGCACAAACATTCAACAGCGTTTGGGATCCTCTCACCCACTCATCTTCCCACGACATCTGTAGTAGTTTCCCTCTTGCATCTTCCCATCCGCCTCTGTCCTCAGCTTTGACCCTGTCCTCGTCCTTGTTTCCAACACAGCAGACAGCTGCTAGCGCCCTTTTCTAAACTCATCCCTTCTAAAGTCCACTGCTCATGTAATGGTAGAGCTCCTTGAGCCTCAGGTGCCTTCTGCTACCACTGTCTAAACGCAGTTCTTTTATGTAGTGGTGCTTTCACAGCACTTTTCACTCCTTCCTCTATGCAAGCTACTCCACAAAGACCAGAAAACAAACTGAAGGGAGCTGTCCTGAACAGTGCTTTCAGCATCCCAGACACCCACCAAACACTCACCCACCTGCAAAGCTCCCTACATAACTCAAGCACTTATTTAAAGACACTGCTTCTGAATGCAGCATATTTCACACGACAGGCATCAATACCAGGGCTCAGAAGACCGGTCTGCTGGTTCTGGTTTGGCTTCATGATGGCTCATTGAATTTGGGGAAATGGTTCATAGTGCCTCCCAGCTCAGTTTCCCCATCTGTAAATAAATCATGGGTGTTGAATCTAAATGCTTAGAAGTAACTTTCTGGAAAGAAAGCACTGCTTTGAAAATGACTTTTGAATAACAAGGATGTCAGTCCTACATGACTATCAGACATGCTTTCATTGATTATTAGCTGATATATTTTAACCTTTCCCTCAATTACTGGGCTAACTGACCCTTGAGGATGGCTCCATCCTCTATCACATGAGGTTGTGCTGTCAAGCAATGGATGATCTTTGCAGCTGCTAAGATGCTGCCTGCCAAGGGGCCAATTCGAGGGTCTAACCAAAGGGAGGTGGCTTCACAAAGTGACTTGCTTCCAGACCCCCCCATGTATTTTAATTGCTCATGACAACGTGATGTGGGTATTACAACAGAGAGCTGGTAACATGCTTGTGATCTCAAGTTAAATAGGCTGAACGCATCACTGACACCTCAAACACATTTCATCCTTGACATTCATTGCTCTAAGAGGCTTTAGAGGTGTTTGTAGAACAGTCTAGAGTGGGCTGGAAATGGATGAACAGAAACAAAGGCAACGAATATCTACAGCCAAGCCTAAAAAAGAGTGATAATACAAATAAAAAAACGTAGGAAAGACAGTTGTAAGTTAAAAGGCATTGAGAAGAGAACAGACTGGAGAAGCGAACTGGAGGTGTTTGATAGGATGCTGATGCTGAAGGAAGAGGCTGGAGAGAACTAACTGGTGGAGGCTGACATAACAGAGCTCTTCTACTTTTGCTTTTCTTTTCCTTCCTGAGCTGCAGCCCAAGGATGTGGACACTGAAGGGCTCACACCCATTATGCCAGATGGCAGAGCAAGGGATTTCAGCACGCTTGAGAACTCTGCAGATCTCACAGGGTTCTGGTTGTTGTTCTTCACCCACGCTGTCAAAAGCCCAAGTTGATGAATTGCTGTGAGCAACAGCACAGCACTGACTTTGCCTCAGATCTACCTCCAAGCTCTCCCCATGAGGTGCGCACTCCTTTCCTCTCTCCCTGTTGGGATCTCAGCTCCTTGCTCCACACACCAGCACCGTTCCACCACCCACAGATCCTTCTGTTCAGCACAACGGGCAGCTGGAAAAAGCACCCTGGCACCTGCCTGCCCTACATTAGTATGGGAGTGCTTTAGTGCCCATGCTGTCAGGAGATGTCAGGGAGTTAAATTGCACAAGACAGCCACTGATGGATTATGGCACCCAAAATTAACAAGAGGGATATTTATATTTTCGCTGCCGAAGCCCTGGAATGAGTCCCTTCTTGTTTGGCAGCACTCCCCCAGAATTGCATTAGAAAGCTGCTGAAGGCTAAGGCAGATGCTTGCAGAAAGCGAGTGCTGGCTTTGTTTACTAGGTAGTTACTCTCACACGGAGGAATTCAGCCAGCCGCTTTGATCTTAAAGGTGACACCATTATTTTTCTGCCTCTCCTGAAAGTGAGCTCAGCTTTGGCCCCTTTGTCAAGTAGTTTTATTTGAGAACAACAGTTTTCTTGGGCTGAGTCACTCTGAGCCTGTCCTTCGCTAGTCCTGGGCCACACTGGCACATGATTTTGGTCATTTTCTATCTGGAAAAATGCTGGCAGAGCTCTCTGGTGGCAAAGTCTTATCGAGAAAGTACGTGGTGGCTCAGTAAAATCATTGTGGTGCCATATGTGGAAGGATGCCGAGAGCAGCTTGCAGAGTGGGGGCTGCATTAGCAGCTCGAGTCTGATCAGCAGCCTGGTCTGTGGGATGGGCAGGGCCATGGGCAGTGACACTGAGCTTGTTCCTTGTGACTGGAGCTGGGAGATGTGACAGCCACCATCGAGCCAGCTCCTTGCATCGTGCCCTGTATTATCTTCCTCTCCTGCTGCTCAAAACAAGAGCTCAGCAGGCATTTTAATTTTAACAAGCAACTGTAAGCAAGAGTAGTTTTAACCCATGAATTTGCAGCTCACAGCAGAAACTCTCTGGCTGCAGGGAGCTGCGATGTGAAGCTGCAGAACTGCTCACAGACCTGGTGGCCTGGAGGACCTCGTGTCCCCATGGGCAGAACATTGTGTCCCCATGGGCAGAACATTGTGTCCGCAAGGGCAGGACAAACCTTCACCACCTCCCTCACCTGGGGCACTTCTCCAACCCACAGGGCTGGTGTTGGCTCCATCCCTGACCGTCCCTTGGCAGTCAGCAAACAGCCCTGGGGGCAGACACCATGCCACCTTTCTTGCGGGATTATTTTCTGTTTGGCTGAATTGCTAATGTCATCCTAGTTACTTAGGAAAATTCCTTAATCAAAATCGCATTTATGGAGGTAATGAGCAAATAGGTCAAGGAGAGCAATGTCTGCTTTATGAACAGGAGCCACTTCCTTGAACATCTGCAAAGCTGGTTGCCTTGAAGGACTATTGGGGAAGGACGGGGCTGTGGTCCAAGCCATGTCAGAAGTGCAAACTACCCGAGCAGGAGTGCCCTCCTGGGAGCTGCATGCATTGGGGATGCTGCAGCACACAGTGCTGCTCAGCCATCCAGGAGCTCATTGCTTTCAAGGAGAGGCCACAAGTCCCTGAACAGATCTGGCCACCAGGTACCCAGAGGTCTTGGTGGAAGGGCAGCTGACGAAGCTGTCCCGATTCTCAGAGAGGTGAGACTGGTTGCAGACTTGGACAGCCTGAACCATTGCAAATACAGAGCGCGTGTTCTGCAAGACTTCATATTTTGAACAACTAAATACAAAAGTGAAGTCAGAACTACTGCAGCATAAATCCCTATCGAGGTGCTCAACACTCCTGGGCTGTGCACCAACAGGATGGTCTCCCTCTCCCTCCTGCTGGAAATCTTTCTGTTAGGTGATTGTCTCCACCCAGTTAAGTCCAAGCTGTCAGCTTCACACGTGAGAGTTCAGAATAAACCCACATCACACACAACCCTTTGTCACCACACCACACATCTTTTCTAGATCACTCAACAGCACACTGAACAGCACATATCCCTGAACAGATCTTCTAGCACTCCAATAATGCTTGCCCCATGTAAAACCTGACTGGTTGTCCTCATTCATTGCGTTCTATCCTTTCATCTCTTCTTAATTCTTGAGAAGCCCTTTCCTCCTATCCCATGCTATTTGAAAGCACTGTTGATGAAAGACCTCGCTGACAGTTTCTGAAGGAAAATGTCTGTGCTGTGTTGACAGAACCACTTCCATCACCTGTCTGTCGATTCCCTCACAGTGTGCCTGCAGACTCACAATGCACATCTTCCTTTCACAAAAGCCATCTCAACTCTTTTGCCTCATTTTATTGTAATCCCTCACAGTGCACCTGCTCTACCAGCTCGTCTTTCACTTTCCCTGCATCATCTGTAAAGACTTTCTATAGACGAGCATTGCATTCACCTCCTTCCTCTCATCCAGCACAAAAGCTGATTAAATGGTTAGACCGAACTCCTTAAAAATCCCTTCCCTTTCTATACAGAACATCAGTGACCCTTTAGTGTTATGGAGCCTTTCAGATACAGCCCCTGCACCATCAGTACATGGGAATCTCCTGTTCCTCTGGTGCCAGGAACATCAGTTCAGATTTCATCAAGCCATTTGCCAGTGGTTTTGCCTTCCCTGAACATCCTCCTTTTTTGAATACACAAACTGCCTTAGTTCTCTAGCAGTACTGCATGCCCCAAACATGTTACTTGCTATGAAATTACTGTGTTTTGCTTTTAGGGACAGTTCTCCAAGCATGGCATCGCAACACTTTGACTAATCATGAGTTCTGAGAAAAATCAGAGGAGATTCCTGGTGTCCTGTTTCTTTGGAAGAACTTCTTTGAGAACCCCCTCGGTCTTCACATCCCACTCTACCCAGCAAAGGTAACTCAGGACATCAGACAGGATTAAAAAAATACACTAATTTCTGGTATAAAGCCTCCTTTTCTCTGGCAGAGGGGAAGTCCCTGCATCATGCATCAGAGCTGTCTGAGGACAGAGCTCCCTGCAGCAGAGCTGGAGGTACCATCCTGATCCCAGCGCTAAGAGCAATCCCAGATTGGAACCTCTCCCACTCTGATGGTAAGAAGGATTCTGAGATGGGAAGCCATGGGCTGGGCCAGCCTCCATCTCCTGGTTGCTTGCCATGGATGCTCTCAACAGCAGGGCGGAGGGTTTTTTGCTAATTAAAAGTGCCCCAGGAAAGCCTGGGTGCCTGATTTATGGAGGGCAGTGCAATTAGCCTCATGCACAATTCAAGACTGTAAATCATGAAGGGCTGGCTGGCAGCAGACAGTGAAACATTAATGATCTTACAGCTGCTCAAAGGTAAATATTTCATTAGCTCCACCAAGTACCGTTGTGACAATTATGTTAAGCCCATGTTCACAGGTGTCATCCTGCAACTTAATGCAACGTTGGGACCACGTCTGTGTGAGCAGAGCTAAATCCCTGTGGCACGACTGGACAGTTGGGGTCTGTCAGCTCCTAAGAAAGCACATCTGCCTTTGAATTTGGACACACACAGACATGTGTGCATGTGGTGACAGCAGAAAGGTGAGAGTTAAAGAGCAACATTTGTACTTCTGTGCAGAAAGCAGCACTCCCCAGGCAGCCACAGGATGTCCCTCAGTGCCAAAGGCAGGGAAGCAGCTCTTAGCCTCAAGGTTATAAACACCGAAGAAGTCCAATCACCAGAAGAAGCAAATACATCAAAATCATGGGGTTCTCCTACAGAAAAGGAACCAGACCTTTGCTGCTGGCCCCTTGTTCCTCTGGCTACTAAGCTGCACAAATTAATAGCAGCAGGACCCACTCATTGTGCCATCTGCTCACTTCTGATGGAGCATACTGTCTGGGTAAGTCTGCTATCACTGGTGCTGGTGCTCCTCACCTGTCCTGCCTTGGGCACTTGTACTCCTTGTTCACACTGATGCTGAACCCGTTCTGACTGTGGTGCTCACCCCCCGAGATCCCGGCTGAAAATCTCAGCAATCTTATGCAAAAATGTTGATTTCTCACATTGCATCCACACAAAGTACGCTCAGAGAAACGGAGACAGACAGAGGAGCTGACACAACAGCACGTAGGGAAGTAGCAATGAAATGCGGAGTGCGCAAAGGGGAGATGAGGAGGCATTCGGGAGAAACCTGACCAGATGAAATAGCAGTGTGCTGGGGCTGGAAAGCTGTGGGGTGTAGTCAGGAGTGAGTGACACAAATGGCTTTGCCTGGAGCCCGGAACAAAAGGAAACAGAACTGGAATTCTGGTACAGGATGTGCAACTGGACACAGCACAGGTAGCAGAGTCTGCAGCAGCAACACAAAGGGGAAATCGGGCACAACGAGCTGCGTGCTCCTAGGGAGAGGGGCAAAGAAATATGTCCATGGCACTGAGCACTGGGAGAGGAGGGAGAATTCAGTAGAAATCATGGGTGAAATAATTATGGGGATGTTGAAAAGGAGGTTACTGTAGGACCTGAAGCCTGCTATGAGCCTGCACAGTGGGACACAAGTTTCAATAGAAACCTTTGTGATGCTCTCAGTCATACACCACTGAGAAGTGCGTCACTGTGGGAGAGTTTAACTCCCACCTCCAGACCAGAGAAATAATACCACTGATAACAGGAAAGCCCAGCTTTTTTCTGGATGCAGGAGCTGACGCATTTCTGCATCAGGCAGGAGGACCACCAGAGGTCATGCTGTGAGACTGGGGTTTGGCTGCAACATGTAGACAGTCTAAGCATACTCCAACTGAAGTAGAGGTGTAATGTGATTGTCTGGAACACCAGTGGACTAAATGGGGGTTCTGATAAAGGATAAACTGGAGATGAGCCAGCTGTGTGCTCCTGCAGCCCAGAAAGCCAGTGGTATCCTGGGCTGTGTCAGCAGAAGGCTGGCAGTGGGCACAGAGGGGATTGTCCCTCTCTGCTCTGCCCTCATGAGGTCCCATCTGGAGCACTGTGTCCAGATCTGGGGCCCCCAGCACAAGAAAGATGAGGAGCTTTTGGAGTGGGTCCAGAGGAGGGCCACGAAGATGATCAGAGGATGTAGCTCCTCTTCTGTTAATAAAGAGAGCTGGGATTGCTCAGCCTGGAGAAGAGAAGGCTCCATGGAGACCTCACTGTGGCCTACAGTAGCTGAAGGGGCCTATGGGACAGCTGGGAGGGACTCTTCGAAAGGAAGCGTGGTGACAGGACAAGAGATATTGGCTTTAAAGTAACAGAAGGACGATTTAGGTTAGATTTGAGGTGAAAATTCTTTACTCAGAGGGCAGTGAGGCACTGGCACTGCTGCCCAGAGCTGTGGTGCCCCATCCCTGGAGGTGACCAAGGCCATGGGTGGACCCTGGGCAGCCTGAGCTGGGGGGGCAGCCAGCCCACAGCAGGGCTGGGAGCTAGATATCTTTAAGATCCTTTCCAAACCAAGTCATTCTGGAATTCTATGATTCTGTGATTAACTCAGATTCTAGTGCTGCCCTATGCCACGGCAGAGAGACCGAGGGCAAAAGGAAAAGGACACAAAGGTAGGTATGTCTGACAGGGAGGCTTGTCTTCCACCTTCACAACCCTAACCCTAGCTGTAGCTCTGCTAGTACCAGGCACTGACGTGATGCAGTGAGGGCACTCAGAAACCTGAGAAGTGGGGTGAAAAGCTCTGAGATCCACAACGCTCAGCCCCAGAGCAGCTGGGGGATGCCTCGGAGATGGCAGCAGCTGGAGCCACCTGAGTGCCTCCTGCACACAAAGAGCCCTTTCAACTTCCCTTCCCCTGCTTGCTTCCTGATCACTGAATACATTAATATTTAAGTGGGATTTAGTAGAAACACTTGTTCTGCTGAGCTGGGCAACGTGGAAGTGCACTCTTTGTCTATGATTTCCAGTAGCCTGAGAACTTCTGTGTGCCTAATACAGCATTTAGTCTACAGCATGGACACCTCATCGTCCTTCTTGCATCCTCTAGTTAACACAAGGGCTAATTCCTCCCAAACTCCCCTGAAGACAGCTATGCTATAAGGGCCATAGCACTGCTTGCTGCAAGGAGGGTGGGTAGGTATCTGAATTCTGAGTGCAGGCTGCCTGTGTGAGCAGTACAGAGATTTGTTGTATGGTTCCAGGACTGATTTGGATTTCACATTCCTCTGGCAAACAAGATGTAGCCAGTATAGCTGCACCCAGCCTGTGGAGCTTGCTGAGAAATGATTTCTTGGTAGGAAAAACTGTGGATCCAGGGAGGAGAGATGTGAGATGAAAGGCAGTGCCACAGAGGCTGCATTCCTGCAGTTTGGAGATACTGGGTAGAAAGACATACGCCTGGGAACGAATATTTATCTTACTGCCTTTTCAGCGTGCTTATTTCAGGCATTGGTGCACTGGTCTGTGACTGGCAGCAAATGAACATCATCTGTGGGGTTTGTTTTGCAGAGCAACAGTTATCCATAGAAGTGATTTAGCACAGGAAGATAGAGGTGCTGGCACAGCTGACAAGCCAGGGACAGATTTGGGAAGGAAGCTGCAAAAGGCCATCCCCATGCATTAGAATTATTTTCCTGGGAAGGATTTGATGAGATGTGAACTACATTATTTGCTAATGTTGCAGCATAAGCCTTGTCCAAAACCCAGGAGAGTCAGAAGGAATCTTTCCATTAACTTCCCCGATGGTAAGTAGGATTGTGACAGATGTAATCCCATTTCCTTCCTGCTCAAATATTTTAAATCAATCAGAAAGAGCAGTTACATTTGTCCTTTTATGGAGAAGGGGATCGTTCCCTCTTTAAGTACGCCCATATAAATAGCCACAGGGGAGTCCTTCCAGCTACCTGCAACAGGTAGGATGGTCTGAGGGTAATAAAGCTTCCGAGCAGAGGAAGGGAGGCAAGATGCACGAAGTCCCTGAGCTGCACACACACGGCTGGTTTGCCAGAAGGAACAGGGACTTGCACGACGATAAAAGCTGTTTGCAGCCAACAATAAAAGCTGCCTCCAGATCCTCAATGTGAGCCAAACCCTCCCGCTGTCATTCAATCCAGAAAAGCTTTCCTGCTGAAAGCCTTCAGAAAACAGCCCTGGAGTATCACAGAAGGTGGGAATACCCACAGATGTGAGCCTCGGGAAGGAGAAGCCAACTGCCTCATGTACAGAGCGCAGCTGAAAGGAATGGGGGACAGCCCTGCAGAAGCTCCTCATTCATTGCTCTGGCTGAGCAGAGCTTGAGGCAGGGCAGTAAGAGAGAACAGGCAAAACTTCTAAGGATTCAGATGACTAAAACCACAAATCAGCTAGGTTTTCAGCCTGGTGAGTGATATCTTCTGCTGAGATGCTTCCACTTCCCCTGCTAAAAGATTCTGAAACTTATTTTTCTGGATGTCGGATCAGCTGTTCAATACCTGCTTCTGTGGTGATTTATGGAAATCCAACCATGACCCCCCTGCTATCACCTTTGCTCTCACCTCTCTGTACACAGAGCTGGAAGACATGGACATGATGGCCTTGCAGTGCTGGGATGGGAACTGGGATGGACACTATGGAACTAGGATGGGAATTGGGATGGGAACTGGGACGGACACTATGGAGCTGGGATGGGAACTGGGATGGGCACCATAGAACTGGGCTGGATGACATGGAACTGGGATGGACGGCACAGAACTGGGCTGGGAACCGGGAATGATGCTCTGCAACTGGGGTGGGAGCTGGGATGGACACCATGGAACTGCTCCTCATGGAGGTGGTGGCCAGTGGTCATCTGTGAGATCATCACCTCTGCTGTAATGCCAGGAATAAAGGGTAAAGGGGAGAAGCTTTGCTTCAGAACACTTCTGCATCATTTTAAGGCAGCAAAGCCAGCTGGGCGGTAAAAAAAAAAAGGAAGCTGAGAGCGATGAAAGCAGAACATAGATTGAGTCACAATATTTGGGCTGGGGTCCAATAAGAGGGGAAGGAGAGCGTAGTGATTAAGATATGTTCTTAATTGGAAGATTGTTTCCAGCTCCTCACCTTTGTTTATATAGCGTGATAGGATCAGCAATCATGAAATGGGAGAAAGTCAACAAGTATAAAGTCCTTATAAAGATTTCATTCCTCACAGTGTCAAAATCAAGCACTTGCATTACTTTCTTGGAGGCCAATTTAATTGTTGTCAATACAAGTTGCAAATTGGCTTTAACATTTTAAATTGATGTTTTCTCTAAACTGCTCTGATTAATGGAAGAAAACATTGTGTTTCTGCCTTTCATCTGAAGATCTAATGCATTTTACAAACAATAATTGATCCAGCACTACACATGGGGGCAGACAGGGACAAGCCAACCTGCTGCAGGAATGATTTTACCCTTTGCCAGTGCCCAGCAGCGCTGCGGGATAGCACAGGGCATAGCAGCAGGCTTACCTGCTTCTCTTTTTTTTCCCTATGGAAAGTACTGAGGAGCTGAAAACTAAAACACTTAACAGCAAGACACCGTGGGGTCAAAAATGAACTCTGGAAAATTCTGGATGTGATAGCATGGAGTCAGCATGCAGGGAGGGAGGACATGGACACCTCTGCCCAGCAGCCATGGAGCTGCCTGTGAACCTGGGGCTCGGTGGGACGAATAGACAAGCATGCTGGCTCAAACCAAGAGGTTGGGGCTGTTCAGTCTGGAGAAGAGAAAGCTGAGAGGGGACCATATCAGTGCTTATCGATATCTAGTGGGCGGGAATCAGGAGGATGGGGCCAAGCTTTTTTCAGCAGTGCCCAGCGACAGGACGAGGGGCAATGGGAGCAAACTGGAACTCAGGGAGCTCCATCTGACCACGAGAAAAAGCTTCTGTACTGTGAGGGTGACAGAGCACCGGAACAGAGGTAGTGGAGTCTCCATCTCTGGGGATATTCAAACCCATTTGGACACTTTCCTGTACGACGTGCAGTAAGGAACCTGCTTTGGGGGGGGCTGGACTGGGGGATCTCCAGAGGTCCCCTGCAACCCCTACAGTGCTGTTACTCTGTGACTCTGTGATCAGCCACCCAGACGCTCTTCCCACATTAATGCTAGAAAAGTCTGATTCAGTCAGTTTCCCCCTTCTCCATGCGTTCTGCTGTCTTGTTTTCAGCGAGCTGAGTTTCCCTGTGAGGCTTTGTTTCAAAGTAAATCTATGTGCTTAATCCTCCCTCCTGCTCACAACTTGTATTAGTCTCTCTTAAAAAAGGATGCTGTTCCCATAGTAACCTCGCATTTCTGGATATCGCTGTGGATGATAAGCACTGCTGTGCCTGGCCTTGTGGCTCTGGGACTGCACTCTGCCCAACGAATGCTAAATTCCACCAAAACACTTTTACCAGGGGCCTAATATTTATCCTGCAGCTCTGGATGTTGCTGCTGTCAGGGCTATGTGGCTCACATGAGTATCAAGACTACCCAGATCCTATATTTATTTGTGTGTGTACACACACACGCACTCCACCTACCCATGTTTTTCTCCGCAGTGAAGACTTCTTTAAAAATTGCTTAAAACATTGTCACTCGTTAGCTGCTTTGATGCATGAAACCCTGACATCAGTCAGCACAAATATTTGGAAGTGAGACACAACATGCTGTAAACGCCGTCGCCTTTCGTTCTCCAATGCGCTCACCCAACGTACATTTGCAGTGGGGATATTCTGCTGCCTCATGGGGCTTGTTAGTGGGGCAGAGTTTTCCCAAAGGTTCCTTTGCACTGATTGCCATAAAACTTTACAGCTCGGTGGAATGCTCAGGAGAGCAGAAGGAATCAATGGCTGGAGGCAGGGGTAGGTGCAGACCCAGCCTGGTGGGGGGAGGATGGAGGCAGCCGTGCAGTGCAGGGACTTGTTGCTGCTGGTGGGCAGTGTGTGCTATGTCCTTATGCTCTCCACAGCTGAACAGCCCCATGGCGGCATTTCCCAACCTCTGGCTGCAGCTGGAGGAAGAGAAGATGTCCAGAAAATGAGATAAGCAAAGAAAGAGCGCCCAGTTTAACAGGTCTGCTTGAAACCAGGTGGATCTCCCATGTGTGAAGCTCATGAGAGACAGCTTTGTGGCTCATGTACCTGACTTTCTGACCCACCCCTTCTCTCGGGTTCCAAATACTTTGGGACAAGATGCTTGCTTTCCAGCACAGGCTTCAGAGCTCTCATTGATCACTGAGATGCAAGGCCGAAGGAGCCAGGTTTGTGCCTCTGTGCTGCATGCAAAAGAAACCGGGCACTGAGAGCAGGGTTGTGGGACCCATGCACCCAGCAGCACACGTCCAGCAGCAGGGCCATGTGGTGGGAAGGCGGTGGTCCCGAGGCATAAATGACCCAGGGATAAGATTTGGGGCATTTATCTCGAAGCCAAGGTAGTAACACTGCCTGCCTCTCCGTGATCCCTTTTCCCACCTCTGAACTGGAGACTGGCACTGCCGCAAAGGGCAGGATGGGCTCAGCTGCCCCAGCACAACTGAGTGAATACGTGAGTTGTCTGGCACAGTCTAGCCTAGCTCCTATACAGGTGAACAGCCCAGCACCCCACAGTAAAGGAGACGGCAGCCAGCGTCCTAACTCAGCTGCCCTGCCCCACTTCTGGCAGCACCCCCTCACCCCCGCTCTCTGCTGGACTGATCCTCCCTTTGGCAATGACATCCCAAATGCCAGGATGCTGAGTAACTCAGAATGCTCTGAGACAGAAAAAGCTGACATTTCCTGGCTGTTCAGAAAGAGCATTAACCCATTTGGGATTTTCTTGGGTGGGAAAGCTGTGGGAAGGGCTGGGGATAACCGCAACAGAGGTGTGCCTGGAGGAGGAGCAGATGGAGGGGCCTCGAGTTGCCCTATCTTCTGCAGATCCTAGAGGTTCTGGAGCTGTTTGCTTCTCTCTAGGAGTACAGTGAAAAGAAAAGCCCTGCTCCTGGAACACTCTGAGTGTTTTCCAGGCAGTTTCCCTAATTCTTCTCCCCCCCTGCACCTTAACTAGCTTCTTACAATGGAGCACAGGGGCTGTAAAATGCTACTGTGGGGACTGGGGGATCATTTTACACCTGCTTTGTATTCCCCTGAACAGCTGTAAATGACAACACAAACTGTGAAGCAGCAGGGAATTTGAACGCCTTCGACATACATTTCGACACTGATCTTTGGTAAATTAATTCAAATACTTGCTGGGGATTTGGGGGAGAAGCTGGAGGATTCGCTGAATGAATAAAGGAAGCAATCCAAAGCAGAGAGCAGCTGGAGCCCTGGGGGAGAGGAGGGATGGGGAAGGAGGAGGGGTGGATGGAATAAGACCTGGATAATGTGGAGGAGACCTGAGCCTCCGCTCACACTGCCCTTATGGGGGTGTGCATGCCGGCCCACACAGCTCCTGTCCTGTGCTGTGGTTGGGATGGATGCGCTCCTTGTGCTGCTCTGCCTATATTTGGTTAGAGATGTTAGCTACAATTTCCATAAAGATTAAAGGCCTCTCCTGCACTTGTTCACATGCAGAACAAGCTCAGAGGATGCCTCTGGGTGGAAGGCGCCGCTGAAAACAGCACTTTGAATATGTACATCTCTGGAACATCCTGATTCAAATGGCTTATTAAAAGCCTTCCCCAGATATATCAGGCTAATCAGAGCATTAGGCTGTGTTGTTTGCTGCATTCAAAGCCGTAATCCTGTCTGTGGGCTGTGCTTCACACCTGCAGGCACCCCCAGCCCTATGGCAGGTGAATTTTCTGCACTGGCAAATGATCTCAGCCTAGCCCTGAGGTCAGCTCTTCACCTGCATGTCTGGGGCTGGTTTCAGACCTAACTCAGCATATTCTGTCGATGAGGTCATGTGGTATTCAGAGAATTAATAGAACAAAAGAATACAAAATTAGGCCAGATTCCCTTCTCCAAGCTCAAAAGTTTTGTCATTGCCTTTCCATCCTCCTGACCCTGCAGGTAATGAGAAGCAGCATCAGTCCAGGCACAGGTTTTACCCAGCTGCCCCGTGCTTGGGTAGGTGACATCTCCGTCACTGAAAGCACTGCATGGTTGCAGCAAGGACACCCTTGTCCTGAACATATTTGGAGAGATTCCCCTTCCGCAGAGTTTCCCATGTCATCTGATGGTGCTGAGTACACCCCTTCTCAACTGCATGGTATGAAGAAGTGCTGGTACGGAAGAACCAGAATGAGAGCAAGAGAAGAAAGGGCCCGTGCCTACCTGCATGGCAGTCAGTACAAACTGGCTGCTTGCCCACCTAAGCAGTCAGAAACCTCCAATCTGACATCTCCTGCAGTTGCTTTGCTCAACTGCATTTTGGGATGAAAGCCAACCAACTCCTTCCATCTGACTTTCAGAAGGCTTTCCAGTACCCACCGGCACTGGAGATAGCGGTCCAAGCTGAAATGTTATGGCAACCACAAATGCTACAGGCCATCAGCATCACTGTCACAGGCACTGCCCACACCTTTTTCTGACACATCAGAGGACTGTGGACAATGCAGAAGCAATGCCACCAGTTTCTCTGCCCCTTGTGCCAAACACAGCGCCTGCCTCCATGGAAAACCCAAGCTCCTCTCTTTACATTGCTTGCCAATGTCCGATGTTTTCCAAGCCCCTGGAAACTACTGACCTTACTCCTATCCCTCCCCGTTCCTGTCTATGTTTGCTGGCCATCTGCTGAACAAAGGAATGGCACCAACCTTCACAGCAGATGTCAGGAGAGGTACCAAGGCCAAGGAGAGAACACTGGGGAAACACGACCAGAGCTGTCCTTCCAACAGCCCTAAAGGTGCGACTGTGATGGTGACACTAAAAATGCCAATAGATAGCAAGATGAGAGGGATCTTCTGTAATCTCAGCCTCATCATACTTTACCTGTTACTCACAATAGCAAACGGAACTAACAGGAGGTCTGTGTGGGCTAGAGGAACGTTCCTGTCTACAGACAGCACTGTAGCTCATACTAATTAGGCGGTGCACAGCTGGAGAAGTGTGCTCTGACCCAAGCAATCTGTAGGCACGGCTTTCAGCTTTCCTTATCTGCAAAGCACTCCCACCACCGAAACAGCAGCACCGTGTGAAAGCCAGGAAGAGAAATGTCAGCCGCAGGAAGGGTGGAGGGAAGCAGAGATGAACCACTCTCTGCTATCCCAAAAGGACTTCAGCAGGATTCTCAGAGGCAAGAATGTCTGGGGGGAAGCCCTTCAGACACCCGGGACCACCAAGAAGAAATGCCTTTTCCTTCTAACTAACACCTGAGGAAAGTGGCAGCTGTAAGGCAGCAGGCTGAAGCCTTGAAAGCCATCATCCTTACCAGAAGAGAATGGTCCCCATGGTAATACTCCCCATGTTTAGGACAAAGATCCCTACTTACTCTCCTTCCCTTTCTAAAAGCATCACTTAGACCTGAGTCCTTCTGTCTCAAATCTCAGCGGAGCAATGCAGACCACACTTAACACCAGCCCTCCCGCCCCACTGCAGAGCTCTGATTGCTCTAAAACCACCTGAGTGAGGACTCCTCCACGTGTCTGCCTTGGTCTTAAGCTCCCCTTTGGGCACCTGCAATGGATGGAGGCAGAGGGAGGTGGGCACTGCTCCACAACTGCCCCAGGAAGAACCAGGCAGCGCCAGCACATCGTGCACCATGACCATGCCCTCAAAGCACTGCTCACACTGCTTTGCATGGACTCTGTTGCCTTGGGCACAGGCCACCTCCATTTGTCACTGTCACCACCATCATTCTGTTCAGTGACACCAAACGAGGCTGAGGACAAAATAAAGCTATGGTTTATTTAGCAAGACTTAAGGGTACTCTTCCAGTCATAGGTTTGGAAACACGAGTTCCAAGCAAAACAAATATAAAGCTCAGTCTCAGCCTATATGTAAGAGCTATAGCCCTTTCTGGTTGCTTAACCTCTCTTATCCTGGAGACCTGAGACAAAGTACAGCCAGCAGTGCAGATGCTTCAGACCCCACTACAGCTGTGGTTTTCTTAAGTCAATTTATAGCACCAGCGAGCACTGCTTTCTTTGGGTCCTACTACTACATGCTATTGTCTCTCTCTCCATCCTCAGCTTTTTCTCATTCTCTCCTTTTTTTAAAAAAATATCTTATTTTCAAAAAGCAAGGATGGACAGTGAGCCCTCTTTTACTGCCATGCTGGGGCTTAACAGCTCTCTTCTAATTTAACATGCTATAACCCAATCTTGTTCTCCAACTTTTCCTTCTCCCCCAGCCTTAAAGATTTCAGAATTCACTCATACAGTTTTCTGATTCACACAATAATCTGAGTAATCAAGTACAGTTATGATGGAGCATTGCCCTATTCTGCAAATGAAACAGTATAAAAAAGCATTAACTGTATAGCTGTTTTATGAGCTCGTGATCTTTTGTAAGTGATTAGCTCTCTGTCTCCGCTGATATATGAGAACATGTTAATAATGGGCAAAACTGAGCCAGGAACAAGTTCTTTTTGAGCAAACTACAGGAGCAAGATTTCCCTTCCCAGCTTGGCCAGGGCTCAGGGGGACAGTGATTCCAAGTGGCTCTCCCAGGCACATGAGATCAGTGGCCCCTCCAGCTGCCAGTGGCTGTGGCAGACTGGGCTGGAAGCAAAGTCCCTCTCCTCCCCACCTGGATTTGTGAATATCTGTGCCAGTATCCCACTGATGTACCCATTCTCTGATCCTTGCATCTTTGGGTGCCTCTTAAGCCCTAAGAGCATCCACTGAAGCCAGCGACAGACACCAGAGAGGAGCACTGCAATAAACCATTTCCCTTTCAAACCTTCCCATTTCCCTTTTTTCAGCCTTGGCAGTGCATAAATGTGACATAATTCAGGCTTCCAGTATCTAGCTGGAAGCAAGGAATTTCATCTGCATCTCTGCCTTCCCTGACCAATGCCTGCTCTGCCACTGGAGTCAATGGGAAGAGACAAGGTGTTTGCCTCCTCACAAGGTTTGTGTCAGAGCTGCTCTCCAGAGCAGCCTCTACCTGTTCCCTGGCCACAAACCCTCACTTCTTGTGTTTCTCTCCTTGGGCAGAAGCACACGGCCTCTCACGAGCCAGCAGATTTGCAAAAGCACCTTCCTCCTGCAGACAATTCAGCTCATGTTCCATTCTCCAGCCCAACATTTCATTTCACATGTATAATTCCTCGGCATAAAAAAATTACAGAGTTCACTGGCCTCTAAGCAAAAACTGGAAAGAAAAGAAATCCTTCTGTCTTCTCAGGGAAATTATTTTGTTCCCAGCAGCAAAGGAGCCTTCCAGAGAAGACAGTCACCTGGTTCTGTCTCTGTAGGGTGATGCACAATGCAGCCCAACCCTTCCAACAGTCACTGCAATGAGGCCATGGGAGCAGTCGGTGCCCCCAGCCATGGCCCTTCCTGCACAGAGGGGAGCACACTGAGCCCTGCAGGTCACAGAGCAGCCCTGCTCCCCCAGAAGGGACCATCAGCAGAAGCCCCCTGATCGCTGGGTGACACGGGCTGGGAGATGCCATCCAGAAACTTCTGTGGGAAGCCGAATAGCTTGTGACTGAATGAGGGCATATCTTTGAGGCACACATCCAGTTGCAGCTGAGAGATGGGAAGTGATAGGAAGCCTACCACATCCCACTTAACGAAGATGGTCAGCAACCACCGAGGCATTGTTCTGACAATTATCAATACATAAAGCATTAAACAAATCAGAGCCACTTCTTTACCTAAGAGGCAAGCATCCTGCTCCATGGGGGAAATCAAGGCACTGAACAGAGTGGTTTGCCCAAGTTCACCCAGCAGTAGAACCCAGAAAAAACATCTGTGTGTCTTAACCCCCAGGCCAGTGCTCCCGGAGGACCTCAAGCCACTGTCCTTCAGCCACTGGGACACCACCAGGGTCACCTCCCACACTGTGCTCTTGGCACACGCCTGTGGTTCACCCAAATGGAAGAGATGGGCCCCATTATGTGGATGTCTCCCTTCTCAGCTGCTGCACGTGGAGAGGCCAATTATGCTTTACAGCACGTGTGTTTGGCTGGAAATACACAGTGTTCTGAGCTTATTACAAGCATTTTGGTACGAGCTGAATTCATACCTCGCTGATTCGGAATTTTTAAGACGCCCAGAGAGAACAGCTACCCTGCTCAGCAAAAACCTTACAGAATCATCACCAAGAATCCTTGCACAGCTCCACTCTATCTGATCGCCTTGGAAAACCGTTTATAATCCTAATTTTGGGTTTCAAACTCTGCTGTAGTCAAGTGTGGTGTCCTGCTGACTCCTAACAAAGCATGGGCACAAGCAGCTCGGGAGGGAGAGCAGAACACAGCACTTACCTGCATTGCTCTTGGAGGTGCGCACAGGGGTGTAATGGTTTTTGGAAGATGTCCGGACTGGAGTGTTTTCTTTGGGGGAGGTATCTATGGCCGAGATAGTTTCTCTTTCACAGTGTGCTATTGGGATTGGTCCCTGCTGCCTTAAGATGTCAGCCAGAGCCCTGAGGAGAGAGAGGGAAAAAAAAAACATATTTTCACAAAACGGGCGGAATGGCATTCAGCATCTTCACTTCCAGAGCTGCTGCATGAAACCCGCAGTGCTCCCATTTCTACCACAAGCAGAAAAAAAGCAACAAAACAACAACAAAATCTGTCCTAAAAGCTCAGATTCTTTGTGTGTGTGAATGTCTGCCGCATGAAGTTACAGGGAGAATGGTTTTAAACCGAGACAGGGAAGGCTTAGGTTGGATATTAGGAGGAAGTTTTTCACCCAGAGGGTGGTGACGCACTGAACAGGTTGCCCAAGGAGGCTGTGGATGCCCCATCCCTGGAGGCATTCAAGGCCAGGCTGGATGTGGCTCTGGGCAGCCTGGTCTGCTGGTTGGCGACCCTGCACATAGCAGGAGGGTTGGAATGAGATGATCATTGTGGTTCTTTTCAACCCAGGCCATTCTAGGATTCTGATTCTATGATTTACTTGGTTATTGTTGGTCTAAGACTGAATCACACAACAAGTCCAGTCCCCACACTCCATACATGCAGTCCCCACACTCCATAAATCCTCACTTTTCCTGCTAGGACCTCAATACACAACAGTGATGAGGGTGGGCTTCTCAGAGTACAACAAGCAGTCCATAAGAAAAGAACTAAAAACATTTTCATGGGTTAACGTCAACACAGCTATTCTCCCATCATTAGCTATTTGTCCATTAGAGACTCCTTTAATGGTTCTAAGGTCTGCTATTCCCCAAGAAAAGAAATGTCACAGAACTCAGCAGCATCCAGCATTTTCCCCTGGGATGAGTGGACACTCAAAGATTTTTTCCTCCACAAATATCACAGACACATTGGAACAACTATAGCATGAAATACACTGATTTTTCCAGTGCAACCACAAGCCATCTCTTGAGCCACAGGGAAAGGGGAAGGGGTGGCTTGTGTGGATTTTAAGGGATGGGCATTTGAAAATGATGGCGTTCGAAAGGTTCCTTTCTCTTGGCAGAGGGAATCTGCCTAATGTCACCTCAGGTACCAAGAAATGAGAAATCCCTTCACTGCATATTGATGAGAATGATGGTGCCGTTGCTCATACCTTCTATCATTCCTTAGATGCCATATTTTTGGTCTTTTATGTGAGAAATAGCGTAGTGCCTGAGTCCATTCCATTTTCCAAATCATTTCCCTTACAGGCTGCCATCCTTGTATGTAATGAATTGCAACACTAAGGTGCACTACCAAAGGAACTCCTGGAAGATCTCAGAGGCTTGAGAGGAGGAGAGCATCAGTACACAACCACCTTCTGCAGAATAAGAATACTTTTTATCCTTATTTGATTATTTCCTGTTTGTAGAGAGAGCAGACACAGAGGCTGCAACCAACTGCATGATGTGTATATGTGCATACATCCTTACACGTAGGGATTAAAGAGGGGCATCAGAGCACAGAGCTCAGCACCCAGTATGTCCCTTTGGAGACAATGCTTTCTCTAAAGATGGCAGGCTGGCAGAACTGAACCCTCAGTACACATCCCCAAGAAATATTAAGCATCAGGTGTCCATCTGATGGTATCGGCAGGACAGAAAAGCAAAGAATAATTTTTCAATCCCATGGATGGTATTAGGACCATTATTTACTGGCCCATAGCAGCTTGGGCTCATTCTGAGCACTTGTGAAAGACTCTTAGTGTCAAGAGTGCAATCACTCAGAGCACAGAAAAAGATGAGAGCACAGATAACACTAAAATCCCACTTAGCTTCATACAACACAGCCAGCTGGGCAAAAGGGTTGGGTAACTCAGATGGGGCTGTGCAAGGTGAGGAATGCAGAGATAGGGCAGAAAACTCCGAGATGTGGGAAGTGGAGCTGGACGTACCAGTGGGATGGAGATGGCAGAGCACAGACCAGTCCTCCCTGGAGCTGAGCTTGTTTATAATCTGACGAGGACAGGCTAAGAGAGGATCCACATCCCACTAATGGGTGCAGCGGAGCAAACAGAACCGGACTGCTCTTGGAGGTGTCACAGCAAAAGGATGAGGGGAGCAGCACAAGTTGCAGGAAGGGCTGAAGGACCTCCAGAGACCCCTTCTGACCTCATCCCGTGATGAGTTCACACTGCACACTGTTGGTCACCACGTCTCTCCTAGTCTGTCCTTTCTCCTAGTCCTATGCCTCCCTGAAAGGGGGTTGATATAGTCCCGAGAACAGAGCTTTCCTGCCTCCTGTAAGCACGGCTTGCTTCCCTTCATTGAAAATAACTGAAGTAATTAATGGGAATATGTTCTGGTCAGACTGGAGCCAGCCATCCTTTTGGTCACTGTCTACCTGAAAGCTGAACCCAGAGCAGGCTGCCCTCCACGAGAGCCAAAGCACATGTCTGGGTAATACCTCCGCTTGTGAGCCGCTCCTGACAGAGCCATGCTGGGTTACAGGCAAGGTCTGAGCCCACCGTTCCTCACCACCAGCACCAGTAACGGTGCTATGCCCCAAGCACACTGGTCAGGACACAGCTGGATGTCCTCAGTGCTCACTTTGTCCTCTTCTTTAATGTCTGTGGAGAAAAAAGTCCCGCTCAGAAGCAGCAGAACAGGTGGAGGTCAAAGTTAAACTTGGATCAAGCTGGCCAGTTCCTTGTCAACTCAATCACACCTCTGTGTGTGACCCAGTTTAGTTCCATTCAGCACAGAGGGCTGATCCCCACACCAATGGAAGGTCCGTCACACCTCACTGAGGAAAGCTGTGGTCAAGTTAAGCCTTCCAGATGCAGCTACTCTAATCATCCACTGAAAAAGCTTCAAGCGGGGTTAACACTCCCTTGAAACATTTGGGTCTTGCATGTGCAGCCATTCAGGTGCAATTAGTCTCACTGATGTCACAGCATCCTACACACCTGCACCCAGCCGAGGCACTCCAGACGTCTCTCTGTGATGACGCAGCTCTTATCTCAGGAAAACAAACCTCTCTCACCAGGATGTGCTACCTGTGGCAACAGAGGGAGCAGCCAGAGCTGCGTAACTGCACCATCATATCCCGAGATAACCATTTCTGACAGCCTTTCCATTAACGTCATTTAAGTGAGAGTGCTAACGCTTCTTTCCAGGTAAAGCCAGCACAGGGGTAATGACATTGGGTGGACTGGCAGTGTGGGAGCAGAGCTATGATGATGACAGGCTGTCCCAGGTAGTGGGTATGGCAGCAGGGAAGGTGTCACCTAACTCCAAGGGGTAGCCTAAGGGAGCTCCTTGGAGAGGATCACAGTGGGATGAACACGACGACCCCGGGGTGAAGAAGTAGTTGTGACCATTTTAGAAGAGGAGAAGAAAAAGGCTTGTTGTAAATACAGTGGGATAAATGAGATGGAAGCAGGAGAGTGGCAAGGCTGGGTGTTAGGTGGGATCCTGGTGCCGAAAGATGCAACCAACAGAATTATTTGCTGAAGGGATGACTCAAGGGTGATGTAAGGTGGGAGGGAGGCAACAGCAAGGGGTGATGGAAAACCAGAACAGAACAAGGAGAAAGTGAGCAGAGGATGATAAAATGGGGAAACAGAGAGGAACGAACCACAGTGAAGAACAGATAGGGCATGATCTGCTGGGCTTCAATCTTGGTCTTAGCATGGAGATGTGGGGAGGGGCTGGAGGGGCCTCTTTGTTCAATAAGGCAGTAAATAACCAGCAAAGGTTCTGCAGGATAAGGGATGTGAGCCTTCCTCTCTGCTCAGTGCTGATGAGACAGAGCTGTGGGGCTGCATGCAGTGCTGGGCTCCCTGTGGGCATCCCAGAGGGAAGGGTCACAGGAGTGATTTGGGGCTTAAAGCACTGTGTATGGAGGAGAGGCTGAGCGAGCTGGGGCTCAGCCTGGAGAAGGCTCTATGGGATCTCCTCAGTGTGCACCAATGCCTGAAGGGAGCACAGTGGTGACCAATGACAGGACAAGAGGTAAAGGGCACAAACTGAAACATAGGAAATTCCATTTATGCACAAGAAAACAATGTTTTGCACTTAGGGTGACAGAACACTTAGACAGGTTTCCTTCTTGTCGGTCTCCATCCGTAGTGATATTCAAAACCCAATGGGCCACTACTGCAGGCAGCCTGCATGGCTATGGACTTGACTACAGATCCCCAGAACTGCCTCCGTCTTCACCTATCCTGAGAAGGCTGTGCAGCCAAACCACGCTCTCCCATAGGACACAGCCCCAGGACACTACAAAGAAGTGGGCTCAAAACACAGCAGAGGGAATTCCCATCAGGAACCTGATCCTTCAGGACCATGAAACACTGATCCTGTTGTGGTCTCTCAGCTTGAGGTATGGCTGGGACCACAGCCCACAGCACCAGCCCAGTGCCCTCTCCACCAGCCAAGGATGCTCCACTCAGATAAGCACATCCCTCCTATCTCTGGCTGCCTGACAGCTTTCCGTAGGATATATCTATAGTAATACAGAACATCAGCATCAGCATCCCAGGGCTGGCAAAGACCATACAGGCAATGGGGAAGGAGCGTTTTTAATGGGATGTCTCCAGTCCATGTATAACCCTCTCCTTTCAGGATAGAGATAAAAAACAAAACAAAAACAAAAAAAATCAACAGGTCCTGCATAGACAGGGAGAAGTAAAAAGCTGAAATAGTGAGCAGTGTGTATTTTAAGAAGTGAGTTTGCCACACATTGGCATTTGCCACTGCAGTGAGCTCTGGCAGGCACCAGATAGAGCTGGTACTCCAAAAGGCAGGGTGTCTGACCAAAGACATACAGGGACAGAGAACACACACATTCACTGCAGTAGTCCATCCTCTTGGGGATCTGACTTCCTCACATGTGGGGTCAGGAGGGGGGGTGTTAGAAAACAGAGTGGCCTGTTCCAAGTCCCTGTGAGCTTGGGGAAGAGTAGAAAAAGAGTGACCAAATGGATCTGGCAGGGCACAATAAAAAGAGCAGCATCTGGCTGAGCTAAAAGCCTGCTAAAAGCATAGCAGTGATGGAGCTTGTGGCACAACTCCAAGCAACTTCAGCACGGCCAGGATTTCACTACAACTCCTTAAAACAATAGAGTGAGGTTAAAAATTCCCCTATGCCCTCTTACTAACCAGAGAGAAAGGCAATTCAGCCGTGAGAGGTGATTTATCCAGCGGTGAGCTGGCTCACCCCAAGGGACAGGAGAGCTCTGCTCTTAGCACCAGAAGCACGGGGCTGGATGTGATTCTCTCATACCAAATGCTGCTCTGAAGGTGCAGGGACTGGGCAGCAGCTGGAGGTGCCCAACACCAGAAGAGGTAACGATCCTGCAGTGAGAAATGGAAACGTCTGCAACTTCAGAGCAGGGTTTCTGGGGAGGAACTCTGGAAATGGCCATTGCAGTAATGCTAGGGACACACCGGGGTGCCTGAGTATGCATGTGTGTGTGTGTGTGTGTGTGTATGGGAATGGGTGAACGCACTAGTTAAAAAGGAAAAAGGACGAAGCATGAGGACACCCTTCTAAGCACGAAGCAATTGTGTTCCCACAGCCAGCAAAACCGAGGAAATTTTCTTTCTTGAAAATAAATGCTGCAAGGAAAGGTCAGATGTCTTCCAAGAAAGAATTACCTATGAAGCTCCTGGAATTTAGTGCAGCTTTAGGAACAGATTTCACTGAAAACCATGGGCATAGTGAGGGATCCCTACCCAGGATGAGGCTGGAAGTGTTCCTGAACCACCCAGTGAAAATAAATAAAACAAGCACACAGGTGACATAACTATCTCATACGTATGGATGCATGTATGTGGAACTCACATTACAGCTGAAACAGACAGGGCATTGTAGGAGTTGTACCAAAACAAGAAAACAAATTGCACTATGAGCTCATCACATTAAGGTGCGGAGGAATCAACCTCAGGAAAACCAAGTTCTCATCTTTGGGACAGGTTCTTTATATCAAGGACAGTAGAGGACAGTCTTCTTTTAGGGAGAAACATTTTACTCAGAGGGTGCTGAGGCTCTGGAATTGGTTGCCCAGAGAGGCTGTGTGTGTCCCATCTCTGGAGGCATTCAAGGCCAGGTTGGATGGGCAGTATGGTCCAGAGGGAGGCAACCCTGTCCATGCCAAGGTGGTTGGAACTACATGATCTCTAAGGTCTCCTCCAGCCTGAGCCATTCTATGATTCTATGGTTCTATGAGTTGCCAGCAGTGCTTAGGCTGAGCATATTAATCAAGCAGTTTACATATCTAATATACACACTGATTAAGGCTCTAATTCTTGCTGTGACGTGGGAAAGGAATTTGCTAAAATCACTGAACAGTGGGAAACATGAATACCTTCGGAAATCAGCACATCGCGTCTAAAGAGAGATTTTCATGCAAAGATTTCCTCCTTAAAAAGTAAAAGCTAAAGCTTCTCAAGTCATACTTGCCAGAAGAATTACCCTGAGCAGAACCACAGCGTGGTTGGGTTGGAAGGGACCTTAAAGCCTTCCACCCCCCGTGCTGTGTGCTGGCTGCCCCCCAACCAGCTCAGGCTGCACAGAGCCCATCCGTGGCCTCGGGCACCTCCAGAGATGGGGCACCCAAAGGGCAACAAGAGGACAGGACAGCAGGGAGGGGCTCAGCCCAGGGCAGGGAGCAGCAGCCCATCGGAGCCCCCAGCACCGCACCCAGCGCTCCGGCAGCGCTCCGGCTGCCACCTGCTGTACGCGGGAGCCCTGGCAGCGAGCACGGGCACAGGGAGTACGGAGAGCACGGAGTACCGGGAAGGCACCGAGCGCTCGTCCTGGTTGGGGAAAGAGGAGGAATTAGGAAGAGCAGGTCCTTCAGAACCATGAAAAGCTGCAGGGGTTGCGCTCAGAGCTCAGCTGGTGCGGCTTTCCAGTGCGCTATGTATGGCTCTGTGCTTGTGTGCCTGAGTGCACAGAGACAGCAAGAGCAGCTGGGGGATATGTATTACTTTGTAAAGCACATGAGTGCCCACAGAAGCAGACTCATGCACAAGGTATCTTTTGCACCGAAGCCTGTGCTGCAGGTACAATTACAGTGCTTTACACTAACTGATGCAAAATCTGCTTTCTCCAAAGAGCTCTACTGCTGCAACAAAGGAGATCGGGCAAGGGCTAAACTACAACAAAATATTTGTTGTGAAAGAGTTCTAGGCTTATCTGCCTGGGTAATGAGACATTTGAGACCTCTGCACAATACGGAGCACCCAGATCTAAGGAACACAGATTGCCCATGTGAGTAGGGGCAAAAGCAGGCATAAAAACAGCACGATCTTGTTTTCCTGATAAGGTTCAGATCTTCTTATGTGAAACAGAAGTTTTAAAAGGCCTCTGATCTCCAAAGGCACAGAGATCAACTGGTAGTTAAGGATATGAGACGAAAAGAAAACAGAAGTTCAGAGCTGGGCTGGAATCCCTTGACACCTTTGTAATGGAGGGCTGCTAACAGAGCAAGTTAATTAGAAAGCAGAAAAATATCAAATGTGTGCAAGTGGAGACGCTGAAACGATTCGGCGAAGGGAGAGCAGTTTGTGTGCACAGCCTCTTAGTGGGAGAAGTTCAAAAAGAAAGGAAAAGACTGAGGAGCAGCCAGAATCTGTGCTGTCACCAAAGGCAGAGGTTGTGCAAAACAGACTGAGTGGGAAGCACAGCAAAACTCCCAAAAAACAAAGTGTGATCAGAGCTTCGGACTGAGCCCAGGATGTGGGACTGAAGCAAATTTGTCCTGGTGTGCGCACACAAATACACACCCTGCTGTAGGTGGGCCTGCTGGGAGTGGGAGATTCATCACAGCAAAGCAGGACAGGGCTCAGGGCTGTCCCGGTCTGGGAGTCTAAAGCTGTGTTGGTGGGAAACAGAATAACCACTCGTGGGCAAATGATCTGAGGCAACACAACACTCAGAAACAACCAGGGATAAATGATAGGAAGCAGGGCAAGGAGCAGCTGAAAGCCATGTGAGTGTTGGGTGAATGAGACAGAGTGGAGTAAAAATAAGCAGAGCGTAAAAATAAAACAGCAGAAAGAAAACAATGGTGGAATCTGAGAAAGAAAATCTGCATGGACCCCATGGCCAGGTGTGCTCTCACAGCACTCCCCCCACCCCGGAGAGTTACAGAGTTGGATTGTTTGGCCCAAGCAATGCACAGCAGCAGAGAGAAGAGCTGAATGAGCTGGCTGTGATCATGGCTCACATAACCACATCAGGAGGCGGGTGGTGGTGACCCCCACCTTCGTGCAGAGAGCTGAAACCACCTGCCCTCCTGTGAGCCCCCCAGAAGCCATGGGGTGCAGGAGATGTGCTGAGTTCAGCCTGAAGGAAGGGAAAACCTCCTGTGCTTTAAGCCAGCATGGTGCAGAACTCTGCACGCGGCATCCCTGGGGCTGCGGACAAACAGCTCCGCTGCCTCCAGTTCCTGTTGAAATTCAGAGAATGGCAAGGAACGGATCAGTTTCATTGGGGCCCTACTTGGGAAAAGGATGTTCATTTATAAAGACAGCCCCTGTTGTTATTCACAGAGCAGAGGATGCGCGGGCAGGGACTGAAGAGGAGCACAAATACCATCCCTCTTCGCAGCACAAAGCCGCCCCAGCAGCGGGGCACCGCGAGGCGCTCCGAGCAGAAGGCACCTGTGTCCCTTCTCCCTTCCAACAGCCAAAACATTCATTGCGCACACACCATGCTTGGACAGAGCCTTTTAGCAGAGTACAGAGGTCATCTGCTGGGAAAAATCCCGGCGCTGCTTCTCACAGCTCAGCAAGAACAGCTGGGCTCCCACCGCCGCCCCAGGGCCGCCGCTGCCACCACCTCTCCCTGGTGATGAGCAAAGGCTCCGGCTGCCCGTGCAGCAAGCGAGAAGCAGCATTTCCAACCCGAGCTGCAAACTATAAACAGCTTTCTAATTTGTGCATCCCTAACTGAGCAATGAGTGCAACGGTTCCCGCTGCTAAGAGCTAAATAGGGGTCAAGGAGTGATACTACGAGCAGTGAATTATTTATGGACTGTGGCATGGGGATTTAGGGTCGTGACCACCGGCAGAAAATATTCTGGGTCATCCCTCCTCGCTGCTGAAGAACATAACCAGCTTTGAAAACAAATAGCTGGTATTCCTCCTTTGCTGCCAAAGATTCTCTAACTCCTTTTCGTGCGGAGAATAAAGCCAACACACGGCTCACTTAAGAAACGCTTGAGCAAACTGATGAAAACAAACCGTCCTCACAAAAGCAATCAGATGAAAGCAGAGGCGAAACGCTGCTAGGTGTGACTCTCAGAAATCAGCCCATCTCTACCTGGAGCCCAGCGTGCAGCAGTTCTGCCTGCCTAACTCCAGACCAAGATCCAGGCAAGAGGCAGTCACATACGGCCGGGCTGAAAGATCTTCTAATCATTACAAAATCAGCTGGGTATAAAATATTACAAGTGCTTTTTGTAGAATATGAATATTTTAGCTCCTGTTTTTCAAAGCACTTCCACTGACTGCTCTCATAAACGAACCCAAGCACCAGTAACTGGCACTGCTCAGCCCAGCATCACAGCAGTGCCTCTGCTTGAAAGGTGCGTGGTGATGCTTGAAAACAAGCCCCGATTTTCAGCTCTGAAATGCACATCATATCGCAGAGCACAGTCGGCCTTTCATTTCACATGAGAGTGACAGCTCTCCTGTGAATTTGTAAACTCTCCCTTCTATCAAAAGGCAGAAAATGAGCCCGCCCTCCATCAAAATGTTCCTTCTAACCGAGTTAATAAGGATTTTCTGTAAGAGCTGGATGAGAAAGGTAGCAGAGAAACAGCATCTACACGCAGTGCTGCTAACCGACCGTTTATGAGGGAATACAGTTTCAAGCAGGATCCTCACTGCTCACACTGACATGTAGGAGATGGCTCAGTGTTCCCTGGGTGTAGGATACCACTCACGATGGGTTGTTTCGAGGACAGCAATGTTTAAACTGGTGTTCTTTACCCGCAGGTTTTGGTGAGATGCACACGGAGATTTAGCACACGTGCCATTACTACAGTGAATTTTTCTGATGCTACACTTAACTCCAATTGACACAGCCTCAAATAGATATAAATATCTGACTACATTCTGCTCCCTCCCTGTTACTCAGCAGCAGTTCTCTGAGGCAAACAAAGACAAACCACTCCACTCCACATATTTACATTCTGCTTAGAGTGCAGATAGCACAGTTCCTCAGACAGATGCAGATCCTGTCTGCTGGAGATGCACTTCATAATATTTAAGCCATCGTGTGATGTTGATCAAGTTCAGGTAACAGAGCTCTGAAAGGTATAATCTTTTACCAGCTACCATATTATAGAAGTCAATCAATTCCTTAAAATGCACTGAAAGTCAAGCTTTCCAAGCACTCAATCTGCCATTCATACTTCTACACACAGGTGAATCATTTCACCAGAACTTATCTAAATAAAGAAAAGCAAGCATCAAAGAAATGAAAACATCAGGAATAATTCAGACAAGTCTGGCAACACTGTCTGTGATTTCAAAGGGCGTAGGATCCAACCCTGTAACACTCTGGAGCTACGGCAAAAGTAACACATGGACCGCCAAGTCAGCTTTCCAAATGCAGTTGCCTTGAAGCCAAACGAGCTGGACAGTTGAGGAACTAGCTCTTAGTTTGGGAAATATTACAAAGAGCCTATTTTCTGACTGAGCTGCTTCCAGGACTCTCCACTGTACAGACACAAGCGACCTAAGAGATATTACAATATTGCTAACACTGCAAAGTTATTGTCTTTCAGAGATGGGCTTTGCAGTGGAACGCATGAGACAGACCCTCACTCAGCGACTGTAAAGCAGCATTACTTTTTGGCACTTCTGTGCGTGTAGTGTTATACAGGGAGGAGTCTGAATAAAGCACATCTTCCCAAATAAATAAAAACTGCGTCATTCACCTCTTTTCCTGTGTAAAAAGATAAAATCCTTCCCCTCAGACTCGGTCAACCCCATCTGAAGTTCAATCTCAAAAATGCTGTCCAGGGTTTTACTGGTACTGATGAAAATTTCTTAATTAAAATAACTTCTGTGAAGTATCTGGAAGATGTAAGAGCTTCTCCCACTCATGTGCTCACAGCTGTTCTTACAAAGAAGCTCCTCACTAATTTGTATGTTCAAAATGGGAACCTCTTGCAATCCCAGCACACAAGAAGTACACATAATTTGAAGGGACTTTTCACCAAATATAAGCACGATCTGAGAGTGTGCATGCATTTATCCAAAAGGAGGAGTACTATGGAAGCCTGAGCTTTTGCTTTTAAACAGGATTTCCTTTGACACATCAGAAGTGCTTTCTCGTTAAAACAGCGATGTGTAAAACCACTGAGACAAGGATTTCAAACTGCTTCCCTAGCATCCAGCCAGAAAGGACTACGAGCTTCAGTTATCTGCATTTAGAAGGGGAAAGAGAGAAAAAAAAGGAAAGAAAAGGAAACCAACACTGCTTTCTCCAATACCCCTCAGGATTATAAGGCAAAAAGACACCTTCCTGCGGGACACACAGCAGTTTCCTTCGCACTTTTTAAACTTCTCCCTGGCTGCTCCAGAGAGTGCCCCAGGCCGGGTGGGATCCGTGTGTGGTCCGGGCTGCCCCGCGGGGGGAGCGCGGCGTGGAGCCCCGGAGCTGTCCGCGGCCGTGGTGCTGAAAGCACGGCCTCACCTGCCCTATGCGCGGCGTGCAGCGGAGGGAAGAGGAAGGTGTTGACCCGGGAGGGGAGGGCTGAGAGGGGCAACAGGGTGGGGAGTAGCATGGGGGTGTTTCATGGGGCTGTGTTGTCCCTGGACAGACAGTGCAAGGGGGGAACCCTTGGATGGGTGGTGGAATTTAAAATCGTTTGATGGGTGCTGCAAGAATGGAATTCTTGGACGCAAAGGTGAAAACCCTTGGATGAGTGGTTCAAGGGGAGGATCTCTCAAAGTGGTTGTGCAGTGGAAGATCATTTCGACTCACGGTGTAAATGAGAAGCTCCTGGCCAGTGTAAAGAAGAAATGCCTGGAAGGGTGGTGCAAAGAGGAAACTCATCCAGACACTACAAAGCCTTGGGTGGGTAGTTCACAGGGCAGCCCCCTGGGCAGGAGTGCAGTGGGGGAACCCCTGGACATATGGTGCAAAAAGGGGAACATCTGGGCAGCCAGTTCAAAAGGGAAATGCCTGGACAGGTGGTGCAAAGAGGAAACTCTTTGTCGGGCTGCACGAATAGGAAGCCCTTGGAGGGCTGGTTGAAAGGAAGACTCGTGGGATGGGTAGTGCGCTGGGGGAACCCTTGGACAGAAACGGAAAGGGAAAGCTCATGGGCAATCAGAGCAACGGGGGAACTTCAGACAAGGGGGTGTCCCTAGACCGAAGGGGGAGGATCGCACCTGTGTATGTTCATCTCCCGCGGCGGGCGCCGCGCCTTGTCGTAGGCCACCTTAGCAAAGACACCGGCGATGAGCACAAAGGCGATGGCCCCGCACGAGATGTAGACGGTGGCGTTGGTGCTGTCCTTGTCTGGGTCGTACTTGTTGGCGTCCCCGTCGGCGCCGTTGCTGCCGTCGGCGGGCAGCGCGCCGCTGGCGGTGGTGGGGTGGGCCCACTCGGGGCTCTTGTAGTTGCGGCACAGGCTCTGGTTGAGCTTCTCGGCGCGCTTGTTGCAGCAGAAGCGGTAGAAGCAGGTGCCGCAGCAGTAGCGGAAGCCCGTAAGGCTGTTGTTGCACTCGAACTCCTTGTCCCACTGCCCGCTCACGTCGTAGTACCCCCAGCACGTCTCGTGCGCCGGTGCCGAGCTCCCGCCGCCGCCGCCGCCTCCGGGGGGCGTCTTGCCGCCCCCCGCGCCCTTCCCTCGCCCGGGCAGCGCCGTGGGGGCGGCCGCCCCCGGGCCCGCCAGCGTCTGGTTGAGGAGCTCCTTGCCCGGCTTGGGGGTCCGCCGCGGAGCCGCCGCCCCCTGGGTCCGGTTGCCCTTGGCGCGGGGGGGCCCGGCCGCCTGCGCGGCCGGCAGCAGGGCCAGGAGCTGCAGGGAGAGCAGGAGCAGCGGCAGCAGCAGGTGCCGCGGCCCCATAGCGGGGCGAGGCGGGGGCCGCGGGGCGGCCGGCGCGGGGTGGGGGGCGGCGGGCGGCGGCGCGGGGCTCAGCGGCCGCGGTGCTGCCCCATGGGGCGCGGGTCCCGTGCCGCGGGGATCCTCAGCGGCGGCAGCCCGGCGCCGGGCGCTTCATGCCGGCGAGCGGCGGAGCCCGGCAGAGCGCGGGTCGAGGCGGCGGAGTCCCGTGCCGGCCGGTGCTCCTCCGGCGAGGGGCTGCGAGAGACGGGGAGAGGGTCAGAGCGCGCCGCGCCCCGGGCACCCCGGCCCGCCCCCGCCTCCCGCCCCCCGCCCACGGCCTTACCATGCCGGAGCGGGACTGCAGCGCGGCCGCGGAGCAGGCGGGCTGCCCGCGCTCCTCGCGGAGGCGGGGGCGGAGCGGCGCGGAGCCGGGCGCGGAGCAGGGGCGGGCGCCGAGCAGAGCAGAGCCGCGCCGGGCGCTCCGGTAAGGCCCGCCCCCCGTCGCCGAGCCCGCTCCTTACATCACTCGGGGCCGGCGTCACCGCACGCGGGGCGCCGCTCCGCCGCCGGGCCGGCCCGGGCCGTGGTCCCCCGGAGCCCCCCGGCCCGCCCGGGGCAGCGCGCACCGCCCGTCGCCGCCTCCCCGTCCCGCCTGCCCGGCCGGCCCCGAAGGGCTGCGTGGGATGGAGCCCATAGGGCCCTATAGCGGAGCGCGGGGGGCGTGGTCCCCGCCGGTGTGTGCGGGATGTGGCGCGTGGGGTCACTGTCCCTATATTGCTGCTCAAGGCTTTGTTCCCTATAGTGATGCGTGGTGCCCGTAGGCATGGGATGTGCAGAGGATGTGGTCCCATTGGGACAGCCGGCTGTACAGACCCTATAGGGGTACCGGGGACAGCGGTGCCCACAGGGGCATGAGGGGAAGGGTGTATGGCAGCTGTAGCTGTACAGTCTGTGCAGTCACTCTAAGTGTGTAGGCACTGGACATGCGATTGTGTGTGAAGTTACAGTCTTCATAAGTGCATGCAGGGAATATGGTGATCCCTGTGGATTTTGAGGGCTATGAAGACCTTGTAGGTGTGTATCAGTATTAAGCACCCTGTGGATGTACGCTGGTTATGTTCCCTGTCAGTGGGATGTACGGTCCATGTGGATGATGTGAGTGACCTATAAATGTAGGCAGGCTTGGTGTGAGACTGTGCAGTCGGGTGTGAGATGCCACGGTTGATGGAGCCCATGTGTCTGAGCGGGGCAGCCAAGGAGCAGAGCTCCATTACCTCCTCCAGAGGTTTGTGTCCCAGGACAGTGGTCCCAATACAACACAGTGCTGGGCAAAGTCCTGGTGCTTCCCCCACGTCCCACTGCAAACTGAAGGAAAGCCTTTATAAACATTTCCCAAAGACGTGCAAGGCACTGCCAGCTGTAAGGACACACAGAGGACAGAGAGGAATCACAGCGTGGAGCAGCACGCAGGCAGAGAATAACAGTGAAGTTAGTTCAAGTTTGGGACAGCCGAGCACAGAGAGAGATGATGAATTGTGGACATGCAGAGAGGTTTTGGAGAAGCCAGGCGGAGAAAATACTGAGTTTAGATGAAGTCCCAGGATGCTCAAAGTGAGCTGTGCCACTAAAGATAATCTTGAAACCTGGAGCTGAAGCAGTAAGGCAGAAGCAACATCCAATTAAACTAGAGACTAGGGAGGGTCTCTAAGAAAATTTGGCTTATTAGTAACCTAAAAATAATATTGCTGTGTTGCCAGTGAAGAAACCAAATGGGAAGGGGTACAGGTTAGGCAAGTATCTAAGAGCAATGAGTCAGATCCCACAGGAAATACAGCTGGTAGTAGCAAATCCTTGTACTTGCTAATGGCTCTGTAGGAGCAGCGCAGGGGGTGAATGGTATTAGGTCTGAAGGACGCTTTCTTCTGAATATCTCTGCATGTGGCAAGTCAGGCAATGTTCACCTTTGGGTGGGAAAATCCAGAGGCAAATCGGAAGAAGCCAATTGGCTAAGGAACTGTAGATATGGAAGAAGGAGCCTTCACAGGGAGCCTCGGTGTTACTGCAATACATGGATATCATTCTCCTGGCTGTAGAAACTAAAGAATGTGCATGCATGACTGATAGTTTGCTGAGCTTCCAGGAAGAGGAGGATGACGTGTATCAAAAAGGAAAGACACAGGTGAATAAAGAAATGGTTATCTATCTAGGATTTGAGATTTTACAGGAGCAACTTTCTGTGTCATTAATACTTGTAAAGGACAGCTAAGTCATCAGGCAGCCCTGTTGTTGGTGCCGTGGGGAGGAAAGAGAGCAGGCCGTTCTTTCAACCTCTATGTCTTCAGCTCTTGTGTACGCCTGAATGCTCTGTGCTGCTTTTAGGTAGAGATATACTGACCAAGTTATAAGGCTGTGGAGGCCCAGGTCTTTGTCTTACAGGAATCATCTCTTGAATCTGAAGTACATGGAGAGGTAGAGAAGATGGTAAAGCCAATGCTGTGGGCTGCAGAAACCCAAGGATGATCAAGGTAAGCTGAACCAGTAACTACTTCTGAAGCTGAATGCTGATCCGGGTTGGATGGGCCCTGGACAGCCTGATCTGGTGGGTGGCAACCCTGCCCACAGCATGGAGGTTGGAGCTCGATGGTCTTTAAGATCCTCTCCAACCTAAGCCATTCTGTGATTCTATGATAATGCCCTGTGGCTGTGGGCAAGCAGTTGTCAGGGACATGGGGAGGGGAGGATGGAGCAGGGAGAGGGGGAGCGGTGCAGTGAGTGGGGATACCACCCCCAAAATCTCCTCTGCTGGATCTCTCAACAGTGAATCATTGCCTCAGGCTACATAGGTTTAAGTGCCCACAGCTCATGGTTGGACACACTTTGTGACACTCTGAGGAGAACCCATGGGTGATGAGGTTGGCAAGGCAAACTTTAGCTCTGCTATCTACATCTGCTCTGGTGCTGGGGATGACTGGGGAAGCATAGAATGGCTTGGGTTGGAAGGGACCTCAAAGATCTTCAGGTTCTCACCCTGAACTTCTTCACCTCCTTCCTCCACTCTGCAGCAGCCCCAGGAGGGCAGGGACATGCCCAGGTCTCAGTGGTGAACTGGCAGCTGGTTGAGCTGGTGTAACACATCCACCCTCCTGAACTCTGCCTCCTGTGAGCCCAGCTCATCTCCCTCCCTCTGGGGATGATGCTTTAGTTGTCTCACAAAGCCTTATCTGAAATGTTGCAAAGCAGATTCCTTCCTTCTCATCCTCCATGGAGGAAGCAGCAGGTTTGGCCAGTGTTGGGGGGCCATTTACAAACATTAGGGGCCTTCCAGCTCCCCAGCATGGCTTCATCAAAATCACCATGCTAAGGATCCTTAGCCCAGAGCTGCCTTGAAGCTCCATTCCCTGCCCCTTCTTTTCCAAGTCAGGTGCTTTGCAAGACTAGGATGCTCAAATCTTCCCCACATCTGACATCTTTCTGCTCTCTTGGGCAGGAACTGAGGTCTGCATAGAGGCCTTGCTTTAGAATCATGGAATCATAGAATGGCTTGGGTTGAAAAGGGCCACAATGCTCATTGGTTCCAACCCCCTGCTCTGTGCAGGGTCGCCAACCAGCAGACCAGGCTGCCCAGAGCCACATCCAGCCTGGCCTTGAATGCCTCCTGGGATGGGGCACCCACAGCCTCCTTGGGCAATCCCTCTAGGAAGGCGACTTACTGCTCCAGGGGAAAGCCAGCATCCTCACACTCGTGGGCAAGGCTCCCTGCCCGAGGCAGTCAGGAACTTGTTGAAGTCCTATCTTCTTGAGACATAGACTCTATTGACACTCCTCTGTCCTTATGCCAAGTGTTACAGTGACATAGAAATTGTCTTGTGAAACAACATCCCCTGGAGAAGAGCACCGAGCAGGAAGTATTCTGCCCTACAGAATATTTTGGGTCAGAAAATTACCTTTTTAGTGCACCTGGACAGAACTCCAGCACTGGCTGAGATTGAGCTCCACTTGCCATTGTGGTACTGCTTAGACCATACTGGATGGAGGCAATGAGACATCCAGGCACCCCTCCCTCCTCCTGCTCCGTTTATCCATGAGCATGCTAAAGGACAAAGCCTCCACAGATCTCCTTTATAACCCCATTGCCTCTCCCTTAGCCAAAATATCGGGATGGAAAGAGCTAAAGGTGTTGCAGAAGGATGGAATCAGTCCCTGAGGAGCAATATCTGATTTCTGGAACATTTCTGGGCTTGCAGCTGCATTGCTGCTGCAGAAGCAGGGGACAGCAGCTGAGATGCTCGCAGCAGAGCAGGACTGCCTTCCCACCTAGAAGTCACTACGAGATCTCCAGCGCTTTTATCTCACGTCCCATCCTCCCAGGCTGTTTTGATCAGTGTGCACGGTTCGGAGCTGTTGCCTTGTTTATCTGCTGTGCTGGGTGCTTTCATCTCTCTCCTGGAAACCCGGCGGCTGCCGGCAGTGAAGGGAAGTACAGTTTCAGTGCCTTCTGTTAAACTGTACCCAGATCTGCTCACCTTTCGCCTCCTTTCCCTGCCACCACTTGTCGGACTCTGATGACTTTGTGAGGAGTTTGTAATGAGTCTGATGTGCTCAAAAGCTGATTCTTCCCCGCCAGGGGATTAAATTGTGACCGTGAATCTTTATTAAAATGAGCTCGGCACTTTGAACCTAATTTTTTCTTCTAAAATTAATGTAGCTACAAAAAGCCAGTAACAGGAGTTTGGGGGATTGTTTCTATGAAGCTGTTTTTTTTTTTTTTTTTTTCCCCTTGCTTGACTCAATATAGGTTTGCTTTATGATTGTAGTGAGACAGGGAGTGGATCTTCGGTCCGTTTTAATTGGAGAGCTGCTCAGTTTCAGCTGCAGGAGAGACAGTGAATGGAAACCAGTCAAGGAAAGACGGAGAGAACAAAAGCAATATTGTGAGGGCTGGGGGCTCACAGGCACAGCATGGGCAGTGCCAGGTGGGACACACTCTTTCTGCAGCATCCTGAGGCAGGGACAGACTAGCTCAGAGAAGGGGCGATCCATCAACCTGTAGTCGTTGTTTTATTCCCTGGAGCCTGAGAGAAATCTGTGGTTTATATGGTTTTCTGCAGTTTGAGGAACGTTGCCTGTCTTTACCCATGGGAACATCTTGCTTCTCTTGCCATCCATTCACCCAACCGCTGTGGCAGTGGGTGCTGCAGGCTGTGATGCCACACACAGTGATGTCTGTGTCTGTCTGCAAAGCATTCCCAGCACTCACACTGTGCTTTCTGTCTCAGTGAGAGGTGAGGGAGCAGTGACTGCCAGGGCTGTTGGCAGATGTGCACGCAGTTCTCCAGACCCTGTGCATCCTCAGGTCCCAGCACCAGAGCTTTGGCTCAGCACTTTGTCGCTGCACTCACTTGGAATGTTCACATGGGCCGTCTGCAAGCACAGTGTGGTAAAACCTCTCAGCAAATGATTGATTCCTCATTAATCATCCAGGTTTGCTTACAGGGAAGGCTTCAGAAAATGCTCTTACGGCTGCACCTCTGCAAACCACAAGGTCCTGACGTGCACAAAAGCCAGCTGGGTGCTTTCCCATGGAAGAAGCTCTGGCACAGAGCTGACCAACCAGACCCCTAGATTGCTCCAGAAGTGCTCTGTGTCCTATATGGAACAGTGATAATGCCTGCACAGCTCACTAACACAAGGGCAGATTCCTCCTGCTCCTCCCAGCAGCTCTGTCAGCGTCCAACAGATCAGATTGTCCCACTGGAGCTGGCAGTTGTTCTTCCACTCATGCTCAATAACTGTCATCGCCAACCAGTCCAAGCCAGGAGAAACTGTCCAAGTCAGCAGAGAAGCAGATGGAAGGAACTGGACTCAACACATTGCAGACCTTGCATGGTCCCACCCATGGGTCAGATGCAGATGATAACTCAAAATGAGAGTCACTAACCCCAGTGCTGGTGATCATGGATCTCGGACAGCTTCCTCTCCTGGATGCTGTTCTGGCTGTAGAACTCTGAAAGCCTTGACTCCATACCTCCCAGGATACCACATGACAGTGCAGGGTCAGAAGAGCCTCACGGTGATGTGAACAGGCGTTTTTCTTTTCTCCGAGCATCACCTCCAAGGGTGGATCTTCAGCAGTGAGAGCTTTATCTGAATGTATTCATTTAATAGTAAAAGCCAGGGGGTAAAGTGCTGCAGAAAGGTGCACTTCCAGGTGGGGGGATTGTCTATGTTCTCCCAGACCTCATGTCCTCATAGACGTCTCTGGGATGCCACCTATTCCACCTATCTGGTCTCAGTTTGGAGGAAGCCAATGGGATAGGACGTGATGGGATGGGATAAGATGGTATAAGATAGGTTAAAAAACAGAGCAGTTGCTCAGCAGAAGTAGACCAGGCCATGGGTATTTTGGGACTAGGTGCTAAAATGGAGTCTGCAACTTGCCAAAACAATGGGATTCCTCTATTTGATGCCTAGCCTATCAGGCTTGCTTTGCAGTCACGACACAGAGACATGGGGAGGCTGTGCAGCAGATCTGCAGTAGCTCTGTAAGGAGATACTCAGGTCCTGGGAAAAATAAAGCCTGAAGTCATTTCAGTGGGTGTCACAGGGATGGTGACTGCTGGGGCTGTTCCCATCCTGCTGAGACCTGTGGCTGAGTCAGAGCCCAGAGGAAGAGACAGGGCAGGAATATTGGCCCCAAATCTGACTGGTGCACAGCTGCAGCACAGGCCTTGTGCTGGAAGGTTGCCTGTCCCCTTGCTGTGACCAGAGGCCATTCCTGCTGCCTGGTTCACAGCACAGAGCAGAGCCTCTGAGTCCTCCCCAGAGCCTCCTCGAGGTGTGCTGGGGAGGATTTGGGGCATGGAGCTGTCCTGGAGGGGTTTCCTCTGCTCCCACACTGCTGGTGGTGTGATGTGACCCATCTTTCATATGGAGGTCTGGCAAGGCTTCTCCTGAGGCCTTCTCATTGCTGTCTTTAAAGAGGGTAGCTGTAGCTCAGGAGAAGAGCCCATTGAATGCTCGATCCCCCTCTTTGCAGCCAGGCTGTCTGTAGGGGAGATCTGTGCATCAGGCATCAGGCGTGGCAGTGCCTTCAGGCAGCATGATACATCCTGCCCTTGTCTCTGTAAGTCCCTCTGTTTCTCTGTGCAGATGAATTTTACACCTTTTCTGAAATCCCCAGAGTTGAGCCCATTCTCCCCGGTTATCCATAGGCCAAGCAAGTGGCTGATAGTGAACAGAGCCTGAAGCACTCTGAGATCAGGATGTTTGCTAAGGCTTTGAGCGAGACCAAAGAAAGCCAAGCCCCAGGCTTGCAAAATTCAGAAAAGACAGAGGAATGGGAACACTGCTTGCATGGCAGGGCTGGATAACCAACACCCTGCAGGTGAGCAATGTCAAGTCACAGAGCACAGCTGCTCAGGCAGTGCCTCTACCACTACATCCCTGGGGCTAAATGGGAACCTCTGCTTTAAATCTTTGTGCTGCTGCCACTTCTGTTGGTTGCACAGCCACAAGCTGATACCAGGAGTGCCCCGCTGCTGTGGAATGAAAGGAAAGCTGCACTTGTGTTGTGTGTGGGTGTGTGCAGCATGGGCTTTTTTATTGGAAATTCCCTTGCTCTCCCCGCACGTTTTGCAGGGTATGTGCCCATGGAAATGAGCACAAATCATGGCTGTGTGATGCCAGGACGCTGTGGTGGTACTCCTGGGAATACCCCCATGGCTCAAGGGCATTTTTTGCCAAACTGTGTCTTACTCCAAAGTGACTGCACAGCAATGATGTGCTGAACAAACATAAAGAGCAGCAGGCATGGCTGCCCCGCTGCCGACAGCATGACCTGCACTGTCCTCAGCAGCCACCCAACCAGCATGGCATGAGAAGAGAGGGGTTGGAGAGACAAACCTGTTGGCAAGTGATGGAAACTGGAAGTCATGTGGAAAGGTGAAGGATTCATGAACTGTATGGCCAACAGCACAGCAGAGTCCTGGACATCAAGGAGAGGGAATTTCATAGAGTCGTAGAATCATAGAATTGCTAAGGTTGGAAAAGACCCACAGGATCATCCAGTCCAACCATTCACCCATCACCAGTGGTTCTCATTAAACCATGTCCCTCAACACAACATGCAAACGTTCCTTAATTTGGAGTCATAGCTGTGATGTCAGACTGCAGATGGGTGGAACTGGTCATGCCCCTCCAATAACAGGAGCATCCATGCCCTGCCTGGCTCCATGCTTAGTGTTCATGTGCAGAGGGTCTTACACTGCTCTCCCCTGCCCAGCCCCCAGCTGCAGCAGGTTGGGGTCAATCTGCACTCACTATACATGACTGCAGGCAGGCATAACATGCAATGGAGACTTATTTCCAGGGCTGGAAGGCCAAAATCCCGAGGCTCTGGAACAGTCACTCAGCAGCTGCTTGTTTCCCGCTGCCTCTCCCCCTTCCCCAGTGGAAGCAGACTCAAGGCAGGCTGCTCCCCCCATGCAGTGTGTCTGTGCGTGGGGAGCTGCGAGCAAACCTGCTTGGACTTTGGAACTTCCCCACTCAGTTTTTATTAATTCTTCCTTTGCAATAATCCTCAATATGTTTCGCTTACATTCAACGAGCAAGAGGGGAGCACTGCCTCAGTTAATTTAACTCCCACAAATTCCCATCGCGGCTGCGGAAAGATTGCGCTGCCTCGAAGATAAAGCAGCCTCTTTATATTTCAAAAGGTTAGAGATTAGATCTGGTTACCGTTACGCTTTTATTAAAATTCTTATTTACATTTCCTTTTTTTTTTCCTCATTGATGCAATTACAGAAAAGACAGAACTTCTTCAGTTCAGTTTTTCAGCACCAAAATATCCCCACTCAGGAGCTTGCACGCATGTGGAAAGGCAGGGCCAGGTTCCCTTCCCTGCAGATGGGCAGGGAGGAGCTGGTACAGGCACTGCCTGTCTTCCTCCGTGCTCCACGCTGAGAACTAGCACAGGGCCTGACCGAGTTTCTCAGGCTTGCAGCAAAGGGTGGGGGGGTTGCATCCGAACAGAAGGTCCCTGCAGTATTTCTTCTCCTGGGAAATAGCTTTTGGTTATATCCCAGATGTGAAGCTCAGGTGAATCTGCAGTCTGGCATCTGATGCTTCCAGCCCCCAGTGGTTCTGGTAGGGATGTAGAGCAGAGCTCCTGTGTTTACACCGGGTGAATCTTCGTGGTACAAAGTTAGGTATTACAGCAAGAGTGCAGGACTCAGGGCTGCCACACTTACAGCATTGGGTGAGCTACTGCCTAAAGGTAATGGCAAGGGCAAGGAAACCCAAACCTATGGGTAACAGCACAGAGGCAAATCCGGAGTCGTGCCTTGATTGAAGGGAGAATTGTGCTCCATAGGAGGGGCATGGGGCCCCAGAGCTCACCCACATTAGCAGGAGGAGATGCAGGGTGATGCTGCTCCTGATCTTGGCAAGGGAAGAAAGAGGAGATGTCATCTCCTGAATGCCACTGACCGCTGTGCTGACACAAATCGTGTTCACTGCAAACCTGCGACCTGCCTGCTCCTGGCTCACACACACCATAAAGCAAGGAGACGCTGAACAGACAAGAGCAGCTGTCTCCATCAACCAGCATCTCCCCGCTCAGGAGCAGAAGGCATCCAGGGAAGCAAGAGGGAGGATCAACAGAGCAACAGAGGGAGCACGAAGGGTGGCCCTTGCAAACACATGTGGGACACTGCAAGTAGAGATCAAGAAGATCTTGAATTTACTACAGCAGATGTGGGTCAGCAAAGCACTTCATATAAAGCAGCACTGGTGGGGTACAGCAGCAAAACAGCTTTTCCTAAAAGGCTGCTCAAAAAAAAGGGTCCTTTTATCCTGTCATGGGGATGGGACACTTCTCAACACAATGCCCAGCCTAAGGAGGTCCCTGCCATCCTCAGAGTGTGCGGGCAGGATGGAGGATAGCAGGGAGGGGAGCAGGGTGGGAGCTGAAAAGCAGCAGGGAGACTCAGTGGGCCTCCGTGCAGCAGTCTCGTAAGGCACATGGGACAAGGCAGAGATGTTTTTGCTCCTGTGTCCTTCCTGTGTGCTGACCATGCTTGATCCCCACCTTGCTGGGTAACCATGAGCCACCCAGCACATGGTCCCATGAGAACAGCATCCCGGAGACAGGAGGGGGCAGTTACTGGGGGAGAGTATGAGAACAAAAAGCAGCTTGAGGTCCCTGACCCTGTGATGCTCAGCAGGGCCCAGGACATCCTCACCGTGCAGAGGGGATGAAGAGCCAGCCTGGGGTCTGCATGCCTGCACCAGACCCATGTATTCTCTCAGCAGCTGCATGCAAGGAGAGAGCCCACAGCCCTTCCTGCTGGTGGTGTATCTCCCTGACAGCATGGAGATGCTGCTTTCAGGTCCCTGTGTGACATATGGCAGAGTGGGAGTGGAGTGGCTGGAAGCCACATGGTAGCCGGTAGCTTGCCTGTCTCTTCAAGGCTGTTTATTTTTATAAGGTGTCAACAGCCTCAGTCAGAGACTGCAGAAAAGCACTGGAGAGAAAAGGCTCCTTCCCACAGTGCACCACTGGCCTGCTGTGATGTACAGGTGGTGTAACGGGGGGACTCAACTGGAGGTTCAGTTGATCATGTTCTGGATCTCATCATCACAGAACGTGAAAACAAAAATCCACACCAAAGATTTTTGCTCTGCTTACAGAGAAGATGCCCTGTGCATCAGGGCCAACATCTCCAGGGAAAACGTGGTAGGTTACAGCTCTGCAGCCTTCATCTCATCATGATCCGTTGCCCCTCTGCAGCAGCTTTCTATCCGAGGACCACTGAGTGTAGCATCACCCGCGATCAGTAGAGATCATTTCTCTGCCCAGCTCTGGAAGGACAGCAAAATGATGAAGAGCACACACTGCTCAGGACACTTTTGATTCAGTGAGCATAGGCAGCAAAAGAGAACAGCATTTAAGTGACACTGGGGTAGAAATTTAGGTTGGTTGAACTGTAATCACCTGTTCTAAAGTCTGGCTGGGCTCTGGGTTTAACACTCCTTTTTGATGGATCTGATGAAACTGGAGTATGAAATCACAAAAATAAAACCCTGTTCTCCTTCGTAGGGTTTCAGAGGCATTTTCTGCAACTTGGTTTCTCCGAAAAGGGGTCAACATGTCCTCCCAGTCTTCCTGTTTTTCAGCAACAACAAAGAAAGAAGCCCCCTTTTTTTTTGGCTGAGGGGAAGATCTAAGCTCCTGGCAGCCTCAGAAGCTTCCCAAGGCATTTTGGTGTTTCCTAAACATCGTGGGAGGAGGTGGGAGTTGGGGATCGATGGGAACTTTGGTTATCCCCATCTAGTATTGCAGTCCCAGAGATACCCACCTGTCAGAGGAGGTGGGGAGGGTCAGAAATGCAAAGGGCAGCAGCTGGGATGGAAGGTGGTGGAGCTTTTGGGGCTCTTTTCAGCTGCAAAACTGAGCTGGTAGTCAAACCTTAATGGAAAATGGTAGTCAAGGGACAGACTAAAGGTCAGTCTGTGCAGCGCTCGGCACAGAGCCTGTGGGAAGCATCAGTCCAAAGCCACCCCAAGAGATAGGCCCTCGCCCAGCAGTGATGGAGAGTTTTCTCATGGGCAGGCTGCAAACAGCAGCACACAGATGCCTTCACACCTCTGTGGTGATTCAGCCAACCAGCACCAACCTCTGTATCTATTAGGAGAAAAGTGGGTGCTTTGTGCTGAAATTCCTATAGGTTTCCTCCATGATGAAAAGCTGGCAGGGGAAGTCTGTCAGGCTCCAAACAGGAGCATGTCTTGGACACGGTGTTGGTGGAGAACCACTGCCATGAGGAATACAGATGGGGTTAAGAGGCTGTCAGACAAAGCCATGGCAGAACAGAGAGCCTCAGCTTGGCTCAGTTCACCCAAAGGCACTGGGAGCCTCCTGCATCTGTGCTCTCATTCTGTGTTAACTGAAAGCCAGACTTGCAGACAGCAAATAATGTCTAGGTGCTCACAACCCTGTCACCACCTTAATTAAGTTCTTTGGATGAAAATTTCCTTCGGCTGTTAGTTCTTCTTAATGAGACCCAACAAGGGGCTGGGGAGGACAGGCCATTAAACGATGTTCTGAGATGAATCTTTGCCAGTGCTCCTCAGGATTCGGTGCTCTTTGTGCCAGGCCTGACAAGCCCCATGTCACAGGTAAGTCAGCTGGACACTTGACCTTTTGTTTCCAGACTATCAGTTGCAGGAATAAAGCTGCAACCTCTTCTGACAAATCCTTTTTCTGGAAAAATAGCAGAACTTTACTCGGGGTAAGGGGGGATAAGAAGTGTTGCTGGGCACTGCCCGCTCCTTGCAGTTGCAAGCAGAACAGGACTAGCAGTAAGTACTATACAGCCCCACAGCTATTGGAGTAAATCTTTTGATGGAGTGCTCAGTTGAGGGCTGACTGACAGAGACAAAATGCTGCCAGTGGTGGCAATGTGATTCTTTCCTTGACAGGAAAGCGAGCAGGAATCTCCCTCCCCACCCAAAAGTTAACCATCCAGATGGTTAACCATCCACATGGTGCACAACAACAGATATTATCCAGTTCTATTGACTCCAGGACAATGATGGTCTCTTTATCCTCATTTTTCCCCCCCAGCAAAACAGAGAAACAAACAAGAATCTCAAAACGTTTAAAGTTCTGCTTCCAAGTCCCAAGATGTCTTTTCTCCTCCATCCTTCCTCCCTGAGGCTCAGCCTCACACCAGGCTGCCTACATTTATTTATTTCTTTATGTTTTAGGGAGGTACATTCATTTTGCAGGGTGTTCTCCGGGGAACAGGAGAGGCAGTGAATTGATTTATGAAGTTCATTTGCTCGCAGCAGCGTGCCGGCAGCTGTCCCAGCTCTGCTGCTGCCCACATGGGGCTGGAGGAGGGCGACGAGGGATGCATGGAGGGGGCGGCTGGGGATGCACACACACATGCACGTATGTTCCTGCCTATTTTACCCTTTGTATTTAGAGTTTCCAGCCCCAGAGTTTCCCCTTTGGTTCAGAGAGGATCAGAGACAGGCTTGGGTGAGTGGGCAAGAGCACCAAGTGTGCAAGAGGAGCCCCACAACCCCATCTCCTTGGGCAGGCAATGAGTGACAGATCCATCTTCTCTTCCCCTCCCTCTCCTCCACCCCAAGAGATGTCTCTCACTGTCCTTACAGCAAAATCTTACTGGGTTGGCCTCACCTGGAGGCTGCAGAGATGTGGTGCTCACGTGTTGGTGCTGATGCTGGTCAAGCCCAAGGCCATGATGATGCACCTCTACTGGAGCTGCACCACCTTGTGACAGGGCAATATTTAGCTGAGGATAAACCACTCCAAAGCCATTCTGAGATGGGTGTGGGGAGTGTCACCATCACATCCTGCCCAGGGCACGGTGGCTTTGGGACAGTGAGGATGGTGAGGACAAAGCAGCTGCTGGGTGCTGCTTGGAGGCTTCCATCCATCCCAGTGCCCACATGTGGTGGCTCTCTGGGCTCTGTCCCCAGCAGCTCCCTGTGTTCTCTCTGCTCACAACATCAGTGGAAACCCTATGCTGTTTCAAGGCCTTGACATTTATGAATTAGTCCTTCCTATTATTATTTACTTATCAGCTCTTTATTAGGGAGCTCCCCTGGCTGCACACAGGGATCTGTCCCCTTAGCATTTGCTTTGTTCTGGTACGAGATTATATCAGTGTGTTTGTTCCCCTGTTTACAGATGTGTTGTAATCCTAACTGCTTCACTTAAAGTGTTTAATGAAGGTATTTACTCTAAACTGTTTGCTGGGATTTTCTTCTACAGTTGAGGGATAAGAAGAGGCTGCAGCATGCTATTTCATTCCAACAATTTATAGTAATTGACATTTTATATCAAATGGAGGAGGCTTAACTGGTCTGAATGGTTCTTCCACCTGAGGCAGTGCCTCTGCTTGCAGGACTGAAGCTGCTGAATTTGGTTCCAGACCCTGACAGCTTTTGGCCAAACCAAGGCTAAACACATCCTCTAGGCCACAGCACCCCCAGCAATGGGGCTGTTACCTCCTGCATGGCACAGGGGAGCTGTGCTCTCCCTTGCATCCCCCTCATAGCACCCCAGGAGCCTCCCAGCCACTGTCTGTGTTCCCCTCCCAGTGCCTCCACCTGTCCTGGAACAGAGCAGACTCAGCCCAATGGAGAACTGCACAGAGGCCACCCGCAAGCCAAAAGGAGGATTGCATTTGTTGATGGGTAAATGCGTGTACTAAGAATAGCTCCTTCCAGCTTTGCTGCTCACCTACCTTATCCTGCTCCAATTACCTAACTTAATTTACTCCAGCTGTTCCTCCATATCTCTATGATCTATTTTGTACCTCCTTCTGGCTCCCCTTTGATTTCACTGTATATTTTAACATACCAGATTCATTTATCTCTAAAAGTGCCTCTCCTTACAGGAAGGCTGTATACAGCTCCAATATATTTCACATTACTTCCATTTCCAGCCCGCTCCCAGCCGGGCTTTGTGGCACACACAGATGCTGGCAGCACAGCAGTTATCTGCAGAACGTATTCAGCTCAGGAAACACTTGTTCCTGAATGAAACTCATTGTCCTGCCCCATTCCCATCTCATTCAGCACACAGATTTGAGGGGAGAAACTGCGACCTGAATTGCTGAGATATGCCCTCGTTGAAAACAGGGCTCAGCCATTATCTCCCCGAGCTCCTCTTCCAGTCCTGTCTGTCAGGAGCATACCTGGCCCAAGGCTTTTGCTGTCATTCTCAGCAGCAGCACCCGTCCAATGCTGCATTTGTCCAATTTCCTGCTTTGATATGGAAAGTAATGATGATGTGGGCACAACTCTCGGAGCAGCTGGAGGCAGGTAGCAGCTCTGCTCCGTCTGTGGTACCGGCAGTGGATCCTCCCTTCTCCTCTGCGCGTTGTGCCCACCGTAAAGCCCGGGGGAGCTGGAGAGCCCAAGATAATCACCTTAGAGCCCACGATATCACCTTAAGGCACGACCCGCGGATGGGTCCGCGGGTTGAAACCCTCGAGCGGGACGTCAGCGCCCGGAGCAGCGGGCGGAGGAACCGCTAGAGGGCAGGGATGGACCGCCGGGCGGCGCAGAGCCCGGCCCGACACGGCACGGCACGGCACGGCGCAGCGTGGTGCTGCGCAGCACGGTTCTGCATGGCGCAGCGTGGTAACATATGGCACAGCACAGCATTGCTCGGCACGGCACGATACTGCATGGCACGGCACGGTGCTGCATGGCACGGCACGGTGCCGTTTGACATGGCACAGTATGGCACAGTGTGGTACCAGATGGTGCTGCGTGGCACAGCATGGTGGGACATGGCGTGGTGCCTCACCATATGGCACGGTATTGCACGGCTCAGCGTGGTACTGCATGGCTCAGCATGGTGCCACGTGGCTCAGGATGCATGCATGCCTTGTTGCCAGCCACTGCTGTTGCCCAGCCTGGGAGGTGGACCATCCCCATGTGCAGCCACTGTCACAGTTTCCACCCATTGCTCCTGCTCAGACTGCATCCCATGGCACCCGGGTCACAGCCCTGCAAGTGCCTCCTCAGAAACAAGCAGGGAAACTGAGCCACACTCAGATATGCCCTTAAAGCCCCTGCAACAAAAGCTGTGATGAAAGCTGCAAAGTTCTGTGTGTATACAAACACTGGGGAACAGGATGTCCTCGAGCATCTGGGAGCCACTGCTGCTGTATGGTTACCAGCCCTTCCCATGGTGCTGGCACACCTCAGTGCCCAGCTCCCCTGGTGCTTGCAGTGATGCAGCTGAGCAGGGAATATTGTCCCTCATGCAAACAGCTTTGATGTCTTAAGGACTTTCCTTCCCTGCTCTGGGAAGAATCTGATGCTAACAAATCCCAATGGTGTCCAAAGCAGATAGAGGTGGCTGGATCTACTTCCCAGAATGGGTTTTTCAGTCATTTTAAGGGTGTTCAACCCCAATTCCAGTGTCTTCCTGCACCCTACAGCATGCTATGCTGCAGTGCACTCATGAGGCTCCTCTCTAGATACACAAATGTCTGCTCCACCATCCAGCTCTGCTTGCTGTATACTGCTGGTGGAGGCAAAAGCTTGTCCTCAGCACGGAGTGTGCAAGCTCATGTTCTGGCCAAAAGGCAGAGAAATGGGAATTTTCTGTTGGAAACCTGATTCTCCAGGACAATCCTATCCAGCGCTGCAGGCTGGAAACATCGCTTGCTGCAAGATTGACACGTCCCTGTCAAGCAGCCAAAGGATTACTGCTCCTCTTCCTGCTGGAGCTCCCCTTGTTTGGTCTCTCTCCATCACTCCTATCTGGAGCTTCACGCACTCCCTGCTTTCATCTCCTGATGGCAGTGAGGTCTGGATGCCTTGGGCCCACTCCAGACTCAGCAGGGTACCAGGGAGAGAGTGGCTGCCATTGGGCACTGGTCCCACACAGTGAGCGTTTCCTTGTCTGCTATGGACAGCCCTGCCTGCCCGCTGCACCCTCATAGGCAAACACCTTCCCAGCCTGGAAAGTGGCTGCTGTCCTTGGGAAATGCCTATTTCCCCCATGAAGAGCCACATAACGTGCCCTTTCACGTTGCTTTTTTTGCCCATGGCTGCTGTTGTGGGTTTGTCCCATCAGTGAGCTATGGAAGATGCTCACAGAGAAATGCAGTGCTGACACTTACAGCAGATGGAGGGAGCTTTGCTCTGCACGTTGTAGGGAAGTGCATCCAAAGCCTTGATCTCAAAGCAATGCAGATAGAGCACCCCTTGGGAGGTGAGGACGTTGAGCCACTGGGATAAGGTGGACTTCCTGGGGCTGTGCCTACAGTCTGCTACTCAGGAACACTCTGACTGAGACAAGACAGCTTCAGCCTGAGGTTATTGACCAACCTGAACTATGACACATCTTCTGCGTGTCTGTACACGAAGCATGTGTGCATCATATGGCAATGGATGTGACGTCCCACTGTCCTGAAAAATTAGGAGAATCCATACAACTATGCAGTCCTGTGAATACTGACCATTATAATCACTTCTCTGAAACATGCAGGAGGGGACACAAGTGGCTTGAAAGACCAAGGTTGAGGCGTCACCTATTGAGAGACCCAGTGCTGAGTTCTCAGTACCACTCAGTGATGGGACCCAGGGGGGCTTTGGGAAGAATCCAGCTGCTTTTACCCCAGGCAGGAGCCCACAGAACTGACCGCCCTGTTCCCATGTGGAGCTGTGGGTTGGCATCATTTGATAAAGATCCAGATGTCTCTGGAGTCGGTAGAGATAATGCAGCACACGGGGTCTGGGGACACTGAATTCTCATCAGATCCTCTTCAAAAAATGCCCAGTTTGCCTCTCATGAGTCGTCGCAACCTCTCTGCATCTGAGCACTGCTGCCATCTGCTCCCTTACATCAGTGATGTTTGCACAGTCTTTGGGGCACGCAGAGGAGTCTCAGCCCTGGTAATCCACCCTCCAGTCAATATTGGATTTCTGCTTGCTGGAACATTTTAAAACCTCACACTCCAAATACTCCCAAAACATATTAAAAAAAACCCAAGAAAACGACATGAAAACACATTAACACTTACCTAGGGGGAAAAAAAATCTTGATGAAAGTCACTTTTATTTAAAAGACAGCAGTCACTGTTTTGGTTAACTCTTAAAGGATCACATGGAATTCACAGGCAGTATTTGGGTTTCAAAGAGCTTCTTTTGGTAAGAACAAGGTTTTAGTGCAGATTCCTGCAGCTGCACGGTTCCTGGCAATGACTGCTCAGACAAAGTATCCTAACAGGGACTCACCCCATGTTCCCAGCTTTTCTTGTGTGTACGTGTCATATTTTAACCAAACAGAAGTGCCCATTTTCACTGCATGCAAGAATAGCAACGATCCTCCCATCTTCCTTTGAGAAAGACATTGTTTACAGAATCACAGAATCAAAGAACGGCCTGGGTTGGAAGGGACCTCAAGGATCACGAAGCTCCAACCCCCCCACCGCAGGCAGGGCCACCAACCTCCACATTTAATACCAGCCCAGGCTGCCCAGGGCCCCATCCAACCTGGCTTTGAACACCTCCAGGGATGGACGGGGCATCCACAGCCTCTCTGGGCAGCTGTTCCAGCACCTCACCACTCTCAGAGTAAAGAACTTCCCTCTGATATCCAACTAAATCTTCTCTCCTTCAGCTTAAAACCATTTCCCCTTGTCCTGCTATTATCTACCACTTCAAAGAGTTGACTCCCTTCCTGTTTGTAATCTCCTTTTAGGAACTGGAAGGCTGCAATGAGGTCACCCCGCAGCCTTCTTTTCTCCAGGCTGAACAAGCCTGGTTCACTCAGCCTGTCCTCGTAGGGGAGGTGCTCCCTCCTCTGATCATCTTTGTGACCCATTGTGGTTCACTGGTCTTCCTCCACTGCCGTGTCACAGCTGCTTACCCTGCGTGGATGCGTCAGAGCGCTGTGGGCATCATTGTGTGTGGGTGACTGAGTCCCACCCCATGCAGCCAAGCAGAGCGTTTCAGCATCACCAAATGCATTCCCAGCAAAATTAGACCAATTTCACGCATTGCCTCAGTCCTGGTGGATCACAAATGTGACAGATGTTCTCTGACTGCTTCTCTTCTTGAAAAGCATGTGAAGGAAACTGCCTGGAGCACAGGACTCCTTCATCCCCACGGGCCCAACTTCACAGCCCTCTCTTGCTTTGAGCACAGCTTCCTGCCTACATTTGCATCCCAAAAAACTGAGATCAGGATTGTTGCACTGCAGGCCATGGGCCCATCTAGCCAGCAGCACCTTCTCTCCCATGTGCAGGCTCCTGCATAGACCAGGATCCTTCCCAATGAGCTGTCAGCCAGAGACACAGGCACCTTGGGTCCAAGTGGTGGCAAGCCATTTGGTTGGTGCACTGAAGAACGTGTAGGTGAAAACCACGGGCAAACAGTGTCAGGGATGGAAATAACTGAAAATTGGAACTGTGGGTAATGTTGGCAGGGGTAGAGAGCAGACAAGTCTTCTGGGTTCCTTCTCGTACTGCCTGCTGTATCTGTGCACAAACACCCAAGCTGGGGACTCTGAAGAGGGACAGTTCCTAGCTGACAACAAAGCATGCAAAGTCAGGGGCTATCACAGACCCATGCCCAGCACAGACAGTATGGCCCAAGATGTCAGTCTTCACCCAAACACCACAAACCTTCCTTGAGATCACAGGAGAACAGCTGAACTATTTTATGGTACATAATCATTCATGGAGAGCAACACACCAGCCCTTGTTCAGATATGAAGAGATATGGCATGAAGAGATGACTGCCCCTACAAGGCTAATTCTGGATTGGGATCATTCTCTGGTGCCCCAAGTTATCAGTGCATTACCCAAACTGCTATCACCCCCAGACTGTTGGGTGTCTACTACTTGTACAACTTTTCCTCTATACACATCTACCTACCAACATTTCCCTCTCATGGGTTGCTGATATGCTTGCAGTTAAGTATCAGGGGTCCCTTTACCAGATTCTTTTTAATATCTAGACAGGAGATAACTCTCCCTTTCTTTCCCATGGGCAATGTCTAAAGATAGATGGAAGAATTCAATTGATTCTTAGGATGAACTGGGCTGCCTGGCTCCTCCACAGCCACAGGATGAGAACCAAAGGAGAGTCTACGATACCCAGGCACACGTGTCCAAATTACCATCATTGACAAAAGCAGCACCAGAGAGGAAGGTTCAGTGCAAGCGCTGGATCCTGGCTGTGTGAGCACCCTGACAGCCAGATAGAGCAGAAAGAAACTTTTGGGAACTGCTCTGTGAGATGAGAAACTATAAACGTAGCTCTCTTTTCTTAGTGCAAGGGGTGATTTCCAGGTCACTGGCATGAAAGTGCTTTAGCACCATGGGTGTGATGATGCTGAGCTTTGCATGGGCTCCAGGAATGGGTTTGGAATTCCAAGAATCTCCATGGGACGCCTTCAAATTTGACATTTCTGGTTTGGTCACTTCTTCCCATGGTGCACGTTACTGAGAGGCTCTGTGGGAGATGCTGAGCTTGTAACACCACTCAGGTGTGACAGGAAGAAACCAAAATATGACACATAGGGCTGAATTCAGTCACCCAGGCTGGTGTCTGGCACTGTCTGAGATACCCAGGGTGTGCAAGGATCTTTCCACAGTGATGTCAGATATGAAACGAGGCCTGCAGGAGTCCCACGTTTTCCTGGCATGGCAGCAGGGTACCAAAAGGAACACTACATGGCATCTCAGCTGCACAAGCATCTCAGCTGCACCTATTTTGGCATCTGAATCCTCCTCCTGACCTTATATTTTCATGTCACACTTCTGATCACTGAAGCTTGAAGCCTGCCATGTGCTGCTTCTGAGGTTGTGGCATCTGCAAGGTGCTGTGTCAGAAGCATCGCTTTCCTTGGTTTCAGCTGCACATTTGCTCCATGACTCCATCAGAGGTCAGAGCATCCTGGATAGAACCAAATGGCAACACAGACTTTGACAAAAAGTCTTGACCCTGACCTCAGTCCTCCACCTGAGCAATATCACTTACAGAAGTAGCACCAGCTTTCTGGCAGACAGCTTTTGACTCTTTTAACATTGTTATTAAAAATGCCTTTAAGAAATACAGCTTAACTGCCCAGCAGCATTAGAAATGGATTGGGACATGCAGGGCAATTACTGTTTGTTTTTTCAATTATAAGTGATAGATCTCTCTGACCATTAGCAGATCACAACGGATGAAGAAATTTCACTTTCATGCACTTTTCATTTTAGATTCAGCAGCGGTGAGCACAGCCCAGCCCCTCGGTGGGACTGGCTGAGAAATGGCCCAAGCAGCATTCATCCCTCCTCCTGCCCCAGAGCCAGATGCAGTGCTGTTTGCTGAGTGCTCTTGGTACTGGCTCTGCTCAAACCCTTCCCAAGGGACCTGTCCTCCCTGCTGTGGGAAAAAGGCTTTCATCCCTTTATGCTGAGTGCAGGAGCCCAGGCTGTGTATGTGGCTTGAGTGTGTTGAGAATGGTGTTTCCTTACTGGTGCTGCTGCTCTCTCCAGTGCTATCCTTCCCTAGGCTGCAGACACCAGCAAGGGAACAATAACCCCAGCCCTTGTCCTCTGTGGGCTCAATGGGATTATTAACTCCTGCTCAGTAAAGCTGCCCTCTCCCCTCAGGATGTCAATACAGTGCCTGATTTGCCCTGCTCTGTCAAGCATGAGCCTTGGTTTTTCACTGCTCCAGTTTTATTGATTTTCATTTTTATGACCAAGGCAAGTGCTGTCATGCTCTGCTGTGAGCAAGTGGCAGCCTTCCCCACACCGTGGCCCCACAGCACACCATTTACTGCTGCTTCATGGTCCTCAGCTCCTCATTAAGCTGGGGCAAGGCTGGGATCAAGCACATTGTCCCTGAGAGATACAGTGCCTCTGCGCTCCAGGTGCTGCCTCGTTGAGGGAGAAATGAGGCTGTTAATGGTCAGGAACACCATCAGGCAGGACTCATCTGCTATTCTCACCATGCCCTCAGCAAGGCTCTGCTGTATTCTGCACATGTTGTCCCCATGAAGGGTTGCAGGGGAATGCATCAGATGACAGGCTGCCCACAGGGTCAGTACACTGCTATCCAAGGCACGGAAACGCAAGAACAGACACCATGGCATCCCGCAATGGTGAGGGCTGGGCAGGATCTCTGTAGAGGTCCAAAATTATTCCAGTAATTGTATTTCTTGGCCCAGACATAGGCTTTTCTCTTCCCTTCTTTGCGATTCCCTCATTCACTTCACTTCGTCCCTTTTTTGTTGCATTTGGCCTGGAATTTCCAGAAGATCTCAACATTTGTAGGGCCTGCCTGGGAGGATCATCACCCCACAATGTCTTTGCACAAGCAGGAGCACATGGATCCAGCTCCTTCCCCTCCAAGCTTAATGGGTTTGCCAGGTAAAGGTTTGGTCATCTGCAGAATGAAGTCATCTGTCAAGGGTGGACAACTGCCACCTGTTTGACATAAAAGGTGAAATCTCCCTGTGCTGGTGACCTAACTTGCCCCAAACCTTCACCTGTGTGGAGGTCTATGTGTGGTTCAGGGCCAACAGGAGGCCATGGGCTGGCCAAGGGCCACCCTCCAAGAACGTGGTCAAGATGAACCACTCATGAGTCTTCCTTCTGCTAAAACATGGAGCTGCACCCAGACCCGAGTGCTGCTTGTCAGCCCTGCTCACCTGCGGGCTCAGGTTGCTTTCCTTCTATCTTGCCCCCTGTCATCACTGCGCTCTAGACAGGCTCCCTGAGAAAGCAGACTACTCCCCATGGGAACCTCGCAAAGCAGTGATACAATGCTAACGGCAAAGAGGTTGAGGGGATCCAGGGTTTGAAGAATAACAAACTTTGGAGAGATGCTAACTTCTCAGTGCCTATGCAAGCCACAGAATCATAGAATGGCTTGGGTTGTAAGGGACCTCAGGGATCATCAAGTTCCAACTCCCTTGCCATAGGCAGAGTTGCCAACCACTAGATCAAGTACTAGACCTGGACCTGAGGCTGTACTTGAGTGAAATCATTAGTAACTGATGTCTTGTGTATCCACAAAGTTTTCAGGAACCATTTACAGCTTCTTCTTGGAGATCTGATAGGGAGCTGCTCACACATCTCCTGGATTTCATACCTGCCAGCCTGCTACGTTGTGCTTGAGAAAGGGATCAAACACCAAGGCAGCATTCATGGGACAGGCCATCCCATAACAGCCATGTGTGCTTGGGAAGACACCTGCACAGACAGAGAAGTTGAGGAAGGTGTGATGAGTGCATGGCTTGCTCCACCCTGGACGGCAGTGCTCTCTGAGCTCCTGGATATCTGCACAGAGTCCAGGTGCATTTGTGTATGCAGAAATCAACATGCCCTGGGTTAATGAAATGGCAGCAGTGACGAATTCTGGGACTCCCAGGGGACATTCTGCAGTTTTCCTCTTTAGGGAAGAGCAGTTATCTCCAAGAGGTCATTAAAAGGGCCTCACCTATGATGACAGCAAATAAAGACCTGTCAGGAAGCACTGGGCTCTAGCAGCAGTGCCAGCATTTGCCAGGCCACATGTCAGAGCTCAGGACCCCAGCTTACCTACTTAGGCTTGGGCATCACTTGGGGCCAAGCGGCACTGATTGAGTGCGACTCATTGACTTGGACATCTGCAGACATGCTTTTCTTGCTACCTCCCAGGCATTTGACCTGTAATTGCATCCAACCCTAGAGCAAATGGTTCAGTTAAATTCTCCAGAGGTGAGGTTTCCTACAGAAAAACCTGAGAGAAGTTGTGCCACAGTGGAGATGTTAGAGGGAAGGCACTGACTGTGCTCTGTGCTGCATGGCAAGCCTGGGCAACAAAACTATAGGGCTCAGTAGGACAAGAGGTGGAGCCCTGAATGATGTGTTCAAAGCTTTAGATACTAGATAGTAGGAGGAAATCCTTTACTCAGAGGGTGGTGAGACACTGGCACTGCTGCTCAGAGAAGCTGAGGTGCCCCAACCCTGGAGGTGCCCAAGGCCACGGATGGGCCCTGGGCTGCCTGCGCTGGTGGGGGGCAGCGAGCCCATGGCATGGGTTGGGGCTGGATGGGCTGTTAGGTCCCTTCCAACCCAATACATCCTATGGTTCTACAAATCTTGATGACTCACAGCCTTCCAGAGAAACCCTGAGACAGGACTCTCCTGTGGCATAAGACACAAGTGAGAATGAGGGAGCTGCTTATGTTTGGCCATTAGCTGTGTTAATTCTCCCTTCAGTCTCACCTATTCCAGGCATTTCTTGCCTCTGAAACAAGAGCTGGGGACTGGGAAGGAAAACATGTCTGTAATTGAAGGTCCCATGGGGTTGAAAGTCCCTTCTGCCACTTCTTGTGTCCTCCTGAGGCACAATGGAGAACTGCGGGCTCAATTCAGAGTGATACTGTTAATATAAAAAAATGTGATAAGACATAAAATATGTGATAAGACATAAGAGAAGGCTGTGGAGAGACCTCATTATGGCCTTCCAGTATTTAAAAGGAGATAATAAACAAGTGGGAAATCAATTTCTTAAATAGGTAAGTAGTGATGGGACAAGGGGACATGGTTTTAAACTAAAGGAAGGGAGATTTAGATTAGATATCAGGGGAAGATTTTCACTGGGAGAGTGGTGAGGTACTGGAACAGCTGCTCAGAGGTTGTGGATGCCCCGTCCATCCCTGGAGGTGTTCAAGGCCAGAGCACACGATCTTGCAGCTGGCAACCCTTCTTGTGGCCCGAGGACTGGAACTAGATTGTCCTTGAAGTCCCTTCCAACCCAAGCCATTCTCTGCTTCTGTGATCACTGGGGGTATGCTGGTGGGTAGCAGGATGTCTGATCCTCAGGTGGTGGGCCAGAGATCTGTTGCTTGCCACACTGGGCAGTGCCAGATCATTAGCAGATCTTCTTCCTGTTCTTGTAGCTGAGATCTTTTTCCTCTCCAGTGCCTTCCTATGGAGCAGAGCTGCTCACATTGTTTGGAGATGTTCCATCTTGCTCAGAGGGTGATCTGTTGAACAACATGAGATATCATCTGGGAGGTGAGCACCTGGAGGACCAGAGGTTTCATGGTGGAGGAGACCTGATTTCACACAAACACCTTGGATGGTTGCCCTCCATCCCATCCTGTTGAAACAGCCATGAAGGATGAGCAACAACTGCCAGCACAGGATGGATCTGGGGCTCTCTGCGTTCACCCACACGAACTCTACAACTTCACGTGGAGAGCCTACATTTGCCCTCAAACTCTCACAGCCTGCCTGAGCCCACCTTAAGTCTTGCAATAGTGGGGTAGAGCCATTGTGATACCACTGGTGAACAAAGCAGAAGACCCTCAGTGAGCCCGGTGCCGTGACAGTGTCTGTTCTGCATGGAGGACCGTTCTGTGCACAGTGCTGGAGAACACAAGGAGAGCAAATCTCCCAGGGCTGTTCTGTTCAACTTGTGCTTAGGAACAGTCGTCACTCAGTCCTGCAAGGAACACGTTATCACTACTGTGCTGGCAGAGACGTGAGCTTCTGTTTATCGAAAATAAAAACATGCATGCTGCTTAAAATGCTTGGCAAAGGTGGCACGAGGGCAAGGCTGGGGAAGAGCGGTACGCTTCATCTCTCCTTGATAAATTACCTTTCACAGTGCTTGCAGCACCTCTCTCTTGCAACAACTACTTAATAAGGTACGGGCACTGCAGTTCTCTCATTACAGGGAAGAAAGAGAGGTGTTTCAAAGAACCACAGTGTAACCCACTCTCAGGGGTTCACTTCCAGGGCTCCTCTGACACAAATTATTAAAAACATTTCCCAGAAAATAAAGCACGGCCTCCTTCAGCAGCCTCCACCATAAACAAAGCCTTACCCATCCTTGGCAAAGGGAGTGAAAAGGAGAGGGGAAAAAAAGAAGGGAAATTAGAAACATGGAAATGTAATAACTTTCCATTATGCAAATTTGATTTAATCAGAGATGAAGCTGAAGTGCAATAAAAACATACTTTCATTAAGTTTATGGCTTCCAGACTCTATAATACCCCAGAAATGTCAATTATGAGGTTACCATAGTGATACATGGATACAACTTCAGAGAGATCTGTTTCTTCACCAGTAAGTGCACGCTGAAGCCAGTCCTGGTCCTGGTTTCCCAGCTCCTTACACTGATGAGAGCCTGCAAGTCAAATGGCAAATAGTTTTGACAGCCTATTTGAGAATTAAACCTTAAAGTCTGCACAAATCAACTGTGCCTGAGGGTCAGATGGGGTAAGCTTGACTATGTTTGGGATGTAGAAGGCTCAGATTTCAATTTCCAGAGCTTAAGGTCCATTGCAGTTGTCTGGTTCTAGAAGTGAGCAGCCCATGAGGGACATTTCACCACTGGGGTGTGTTGTAGCTCTATGGTACTCCCCAACTTGTAGGGTGTGGGTTATGGTCTGCCAGCCTGTGTTCGTCCCCTCTGACTGAATGGGGCTCTCACCCAGTGTGTGTCAGTCCTGGACTGGTACCAGAGGTCCTCGGGCTGCCCTGTGGTGATTTTACTGGTGGAGTAGACTTTATTGCAGACAGCTGATATGGGGGAACTGTTCTGATGGCGTATAATGAAGCCCAGTGAAAACTCAGTCTAGATGGGGCCCTGGGCAGCCTAATCTGGTGGGTGGCAACCAGCGCACAGCAGGGGTTGGAACTGGATGGGCTTTAAGGTCCCTTCCAACCCAACCCTGCTGTGATTCTATGACAGCCCAGGTATAAAAGCAGCTCCCACGAGGAGGAGGAGCCCCTAATGAGGCTCCAGTTGAGCCAGCTTTTTCCTGAAGATGTCCAAAGCTGATCAAGGTTTTCAAATCCCTACCACTGAGCTACCCATGGGTGCAGCCAGCTAAACCCATAAATACTGCCTATGTGTTCAGCACTGGGACTTCTCCCTTCATCTCCCAGTGCTCTGCCCTACAACCAACACCTAATCAGGGCTTAATGCCAGCCATGGCCAAGTGTCACACCATGGAGACGTACATTATTATAGCACAGTATTTCCTAATCCTTCCTTTGCTGCTTTTTAAGTCTGGCACCACTGGAAGGATAAACAGGAGTCACCTAGGTTTCAGAGCCCCACGATAACAGCACAGCTGGTTCTGTCAGCACAGTAGAGATTGTGAATTCATTTAAGCCTGGAGAGCAGACCACATCCAGAGAGGAAGGGAAAACATCCATGTGGTTAGGTTGCAAAGTCAGTGTTCCTTCAGACTGCTGCAAAACACCCCTGCCAAGCTCACCCTGCCTTTGTGTTGACAAGTCCCCGCTTTTAAAGCAGCGGCTTCTGGGAGAAGGTCTGAAATTAGGTGGCCACAAATGTGATGAGAAGAGTTTAGCTACCATGCATGCTCTGAAGTGAAACCCAACAGGGAAAGATCACAGTAGAAATCTCTTTATTTTGTGGATACGGTTGGACATATGAGTTGTCCCTTGGTGCCTAGTGTCCCTTGCTGCTCTGCATTCAGGCTGTTACTTGGTGCCCAATATCCCTATATAGCAAAGAGAACCTTAAAAAGTGATGTGATTGTGAGAATCTCATGTAGAAAGAAAATGAAACAATATCTATACGTGAAACACATGACACAGATACTGACTGTGGCCTACTGATAAATGCATTAAGTAAAGTGGAACGCCAATCTTAATTTGATAGGACAGGAGGGACAAATTGCAACAGGGGAGGTTCAGGTTGGACGTTAGGAAGAATTTCTTCTCAGAAAGGGTGGTGATGCATTGGGATGGGCTGCACAGGGAGGTGGTGGAGTCACCATCCCTGGAGGTGTTCAAGGAAAGGGTAGATGTAGTATTTAGGGACATGGATAGTGGGCAATACTGGTGGTATGTGGACAGTTGGACTAGGTGATCTTAGAGGTCATTTCCAACCTTAATGATTCTATGGTTCTGTGAATTCAAAAGGAATTCACTGAATCATCTTTTTAAAGGTTAAAATTTCAGAGTTTAGAGCAACTTTGGACAGCTTACTTGCAATTTGTAATTGCCTTTGAGTGAGCATTTCTGTTAAAAACGCCAGCACTGGGAAATCCACCGCAATCTCAGACTTCACTTCTCATAGTCTCTGATAAGGTATGCATCTGCTTCGTGCTAATTAGATAAATGTCTATTGGAAAATGTTATTCTGAAGCAAGCCTGCAATGCAAAGCCAAAGCTCTTTCAGTGTTCACCAAACTTCTGCTTGTATCCAGATGCTAAATTAAAGAACAAACAAACGGAAACACAGCAAAAGAAATGTATAAGAAGCTAAAATACCGAGTGTGTGTGAGTGAGAAGGTGTTGGACATGAGCTTTGAGAATAACACCACTGGTGTTGGTGTGTTTCTCCTTGGCATAGAGTCAAGCTTGGAAAATAAGCCTGCCCTGCATTACCCATCTTTGCTTTGATCAGCCCTTTGGTAGATCAGGCAAACCAAATCAGCATTTGTGCTGCAAAATGGCACTGCATCATAAAGCTAAGGAGGGAAAAGCCTGCTGCTTTGTTTGATGGCAACCTCACTGACCTCGTGGGAATCTCTGCTTCTGAGCTGAAATGTGATCAGGAGGCCAGAACCAATGCTGCCAGTGGACCTCTCAGGCTGAGGTTTTGCTAAAGGAGCTGTAATGGATCTTACTTCCCTACTGCTGTGCTCCTGGAGGGAGGGTTAGGAGAGCATGCCTGGGTCCTCACCTCGTGCTTTATAAGCAACAGGAAACTGACATTGTCTTACTGCCTCTGGCTTGCGGAGCACACCACAGAGCTGCCAAGTGGGGTTTGGAGAAGGAAATCAGTTCAGAGCCAGGGACTGTGCAAAACAACTGCAGCACATGGGGCTGCTTCTGCTTGGGACTCTTCGCTGTGAAGCTCTGTGGGATTAAGCCGTGATGTCTCCTCCTGTGTGGCCCTCAGAAAGGCCCAACCTCCTCGTTCCTACTGCTGCTTTGTCCACGTTTTCCCATCGTGCAGCACTGCTCCTTTGGACAGGAGCTTGCTCCGAAGTCATTGCTGGGCCCTGAGGTTCAGTGGAGGACATTGCATTCCCCCAGCTTTTGCAAAGGCTGTGATTTTGCAGAAACACATACAGTAAGGAAGGCATTGTCTGGTGGATTAGGGCCTTGATATTTCTAATCATACCCTGCCTCAGCCTCTTTGAGTGCTGAGAACCCTATTCACTGGCATTCAGTGGTTTCTCTGGGTGCTATTTCAGATGCAGAATAATTAGCAACATGCAGGAAAAGCAACAAAGCCTTGAATGGTATTTAGTGACAATTATTCCACCGAACCATTTCTTACTATTATAAATGGAGCTTATTAGCACTAAATTGTTTCCATAGGAAGCAGCATCAGCAGTAAAAAGAATGACTGCAGGCTGGCTCGGCGGTGCGGGAGTCAGCACAAAGGAGCCTTCCTGTCTGCTCCTTGCTGCAGGAGCGTGTGCTGGGAGAAGCCCACACAAAGCTCAGGGAGCTCCGACTCACTGCTAGCAGGCAGCCTGGCCCTGCTCCAGCCCTGCTTCATGGTGTGGTGATGCTGGTACCTGCCGTGACAGATCTGGTGCTGCTGGGGGAGCTGGTTTGTTGCAAAGGCTGGAGATGGCAAAGGAGAAGTGAGGAGAGGAGATGCCACCTTTCATAGAGTCATAGAATCTCAGCATGGACTGAGTTGGAAAGGACCTTTGAACTTGTCTCATTCCGACCCCTGTCGTAGGCTGGTTGCTCCCACCAGCTCAGAACGCCCAGGGCGCCATGCAGCCTGGCCCTGGGCACCTCCAGGGATGGGGCACCCACAGCTTCTCTATAAGCTCCCTTCGAGTACTGGAAGGCTGCAGTGAGGTCTCCCTGGGGCCTTCTCTCCTCAAGGCTGAACAGTCTGATCTCCCTGAACATTTCTCCACAGCAGAGATGCTCCAGCCCTTTGAACATTTGGTGACCCTCCTCTGGACCAGCTCCAACAGCTCCATGTCTCTCTGTGCTGATGGCCCCAGATCTGGACGCAGTGCTCCAGATGGGACTTCATGAGGGCAGAGCAGAGGGGGACAATCCCCTCTCTGCCTACTGCCACCCCTCTGTTGATGCAGACCGGGATACCACTGGCCTTCTGGGCCACACGTGCACACTACTGACTCAGGTACAGCTTTTCATCCACCAGAACCTTCTCTGCAGGGCTGCTCTCAAGTCCTTCTCCCAGTTTGTACTCACATCTGGGATTGCTCTGACCCAACTGCAATGCACTTGGCCTTGTTGAACCTCATTAGGTTCATGTGGGCCCACTTCTCAAGCTTGTCCAGGTCCCTCTGGATGGCATCCCTTCCTTCTGTTGTATCAACTGCACCACTCAGCTCGGTGTCATCCCTTTGTGTGGAGGGTTTTTTCCATGGGGGAGATTCTGCTGCCCATCCTCCTGCTGCCCATCTTGTGACCCAGGTCTGCACTGCAGGATGCATCTCCAGGAGGGAATGCGGAGGGTAGGATGGGATTTAGTTGGTAGTACAGCTTTAAGTGCCGGGTTTCATTCTTTTGGCTGTAGAAAATTAATCTCCTATCCCCATGCCCAAATTTCAGACCATTTGTATCCCGAAATCTCAGAAACGGTTCTTGAAGTTTTCCACTTGGATTTTTAAATCAACTTCAAAGAATTGATTTAGGAACATTTCAAGAAGAGAAACATACAGCCTTCAGCAAAAAATAATAAAATATATATATTTTTTTCATCGACCCAGTTGTTTGACAAACCCGACCTCCACATCTGAGTGATTTCAAGTGTTCTGAAACTCCAGAGGTGGAGAAAAAACCTTCCCCGAACAATTGTCCATTTTTATCTGAAAGCTGCTAAGATTCAAGGCCCTGAGGGGACACAGGCACAGCTGAGACCTGGGGCTGGGTGGATGTCACCATATGAAACCTGCAGGAAGATGGAGGATCTCCTCCATGCAGAACCCTCCCCTGAGCCTCTAAGGTAATGAACTCATGTGTTTGGGATGCTGACAGCAGAACCACGACCCGCTGAAGCCTTGCCGGGTTGTGCTGCAGGAGATGAGCCCTGCTCTTCTGCTACCTGTGCATTCCCCTGCCGTTCGTTAGGGGGTTTCTGAGTTGGTTGCACACATGGCAGCTCAGCAGGGCTATGGGAGGGAATGAAGGCTCATGCAGCCAGCAGGAAGAGGCGATCTCCTATCTCCTCATGCAGGATCTGCTCCTTCCCATTTCTGTGGCTCAAAACAGCTGGAAATCCAGAAGTGTTTCAGAGGGATGGCGGAGATTTAAAGACGCAGCCCGCAGAAACAAAAGCATAACTGCTAACTAAACACGATGCATTCACTGCAGTGGACCATGACAGCCCCAAAGATTTGTGAGAGCATTCCCTACACGTCTCCTGCCTGCTTTACAGGTGATTGAGTGGAGCCTTTGGTTCATCCACTGCTCAAAATGTGTGGGAGATTCCCTCTCCTTCCCCATAAAATACCTCCAGCCATCTATAAGATGTAAAGCAGCACACCTGTGAGGCAGCTGAATCGAGGACCAAGTGTGAGTGGCAGAGGTACATTCACAGCCAGGAAAATAAGTGCTGATGGCTTTGATGCAGGCAGCCCAGGCTCTTTTGGAGGAGGACCATTCATTTCCCTTTGCTGGAGATTTGATTTCCCCGCTTTTTATCTTCGGGACACGATAACAGCACCAAACACTGCAGAGAGCTTTAAAGCCAGGCAGCACACGCCGCTGGATGAATCACTTGCTTTGGCTTTTGAAGGTTTGGGATTCTCTCCAGGGTACGCCCTCTACTACAGGGGATTTTTCTTGCCAGCCTCTCTGTTCTCCCAACTCAGAGCTGCCCTGAGACGTGCAGTGACAACATGGTCATTAGTGCCTTGCTCTGATACCTTCAGCAATTAGAAGCATTCATGACTGATGAGCTTTCAGCATCTCTCTGGCAGACTGGGAAGTGTCAGCGAGTCCCCTGTGCTAGATGGGTGCTGCCTGATTCTATTAGTCAGCAGCAGTTGGTGTCTAAGCAGCATCCTGCAGGAAACTCCCATTGCTTCATCAGTCGCCCATTAACATTTGCCATTGCTTACAGCTTTGCATACATGGAAGAAAAATCTTCTGGAAGCGACAAAGGGAGCCAGGCCAATTAATAGCACATCTATTATGAGAAGGACAAGAGGATGGCTGTGCCTTCCCCGCCCAGGAAGGGCACAGAGTGTGGTGAAGGCTCCCCCAGCAATGGCAGGCAGCAATCACTGCACGGAGCTCAGGCCATCGTGAGCAGCGTGGAAATTAATTAGAGCTAAAGATCAGCAGCCAAAGAGACTCGAGGAGTAAATGTCACTTCCAAAGTAGGGCAGGGAGGTAGCTCTGGACTAATTAACCACAGCTTTGCTGCAGGAAAAGGACATGATTGCCAGCTGCAGCCTCCCGCGTGCAGTCTGGGCAGAGGCCACTGAAGGTTAACGTGGGCTGAAACAAATATGAATTGCTCGGCCTCCTGCAGGAAAAACACATAGCTCAAGAGTCAGTTTACTATTGACAAAGCACAGCAGAAAGCACCGTGCATCTGTCACACACACTGTCTCCTTGTGGCTGTGCAGAGCTGCCATAAATAATGGCCATAAATACTGTAACCAAGTGAAAGTTTACCTCAGTCCCGTGCTGTTTGTTGTTATGCATAATGAAAGTTGTATTAGGAGAGTCAAGCATGCCTACAGAATCCTCTCTCACACATGAGCAGAGAGCGGGCTGAGTGCTGTGATGGGCATGCAGCCTGGCAAGGGTCTTTCTAGCTTTTCACATCACGGCAATAACCCATTTCTCCTCAGGTCCCTCTGCCTCATTCAGCACACAGTAGGCTTTCCCATGAGAAATCTGTGCAGAGGAGTGCTTCCAAGCTGCACTGGCGAGCGCTGCACAGTGCAGAGCCCATCTGCAAGAGCCTCCCCCAACTGTGGCTGCAAGGTTTCCCCAGGCAGATGGGAGGGGGCACGTTTCTGCCCAGTCTCCTTTGCAGCTGCCTGAGTTGGGGTGAGCTGCAATCTGGGGCAAAGCTGTGGAAAATCTGTGTCCTCCCCTCCTCCTGTCCTGCCAGCTGGGAGTAAGCACAGAGCTCCTCTGCCTCCTCTCTGCCATCTGTGCGCAGAGTGGGTTCCTCTGGGGAAGGGCTGCCACAGGGACAGCAAGTAGGCAGGACTGTGTCATTCTATGGCAATCCTCTGGTGTCCAAAATAGGTGACCAAGCCCAGCTGGGGACAGGGATCAGGGCCAGCCAAGAGCCCAGCGACTGCTGGACAAGCCCCTGGTGGTAAGGCAGGCCCAGAGTCAGCCTGAGAGGCAGTTTGGGGATCAGTGGGGCACCCATCAACATAGTGCAGGCATGAGCCATGAGCAAGCTTAAATGAAGGTCCCAGGAGATGCAGGTGATAACATGAGTGATGTCTGCCTATGTAAAGGTACAGTACCAACTTGCTGGAGTTCATGGCATTGCAGTTCATCCTTATCTTCCAGGGATGGAGCACCTCTCCTATGAGGACAGGCTGAGAGAGCTGGGGCTTTTCAGCCTGGAGAAAAGGAGGAGACCTGAGAGCAGCCTGTCAGTATCTAAAGGGATTGTAAGAGAGAAAGGGGCAGACTCTTTAGCAGAGTCCGGTGTGATAGGGCAAAGGGGAGTACTTTGAAACTAAAAGAGATTTAGATTGGATACAAGTAGAAGGTTTTTTATAGTAAGAGTGCAGAGACACTGGAAAAGGTTGCCCAGAGCAGAAGCCCCATACTTGGAGACACTCAGCATCAGGCTGGAGGAGGCTCTGAGCATCCCAATGGAGCTGTTCATTTCAGGGGAGTTGCACTCGATGACCTTTAAGGGTCCCTTCCACCTCAAACGCTTCTGTGATTCTATGATTTGTTCACAGTCCCAGAAAGATGTGAAGGGTCAGAAGTCATGGAACATAGGATGCGGAGCATCTCCTTGGCCATGAAGAGCAAGAAAGCATGATTCAAACATACATATATTTCGTAATGTGCAACTGAACGATTCTCTCGTGTTTTTAAGGTTCCAAGCTCTGTATTTTTTGAGGGCATGTTGTCATTTTATGCCCGAAAGCTAATGAAATTGTATGAGCATGTGTATGCAGAGCATCCCAGCAACTTGATTTCATTATGCAGAACGTGCCTTGAACTAGCTAGGGAATCATTAACGCACATGGTCTTGCTGGAGGATGAAAGGATGGCTTCCCGTCCCTAACAAGCACAACTAAAAACTGCTCCTGACTTTCTTACTGGGTAAAGTAAGGGGGGAAAAATAAAATTCAGTCTGTGTTGAGCTAGAAGAGGAGAGTGAGAAGATGAGCACCTAGTGCCACCTTTGCAGTGAAGAGTGAATAGCAAGATGCTGTGCTAGAATAGATGGTCTCGTACAAGGCTTGATGTAGCTGTTCCTACAGGCTGGTGTAGGGCTGTTAATGCAGATCCAGCGGGAAAGAAAAATCAGTTGCCAACAGCTCTTTAGGATGAGGAATGTCTAAAACTGTGTTGCTGTGAACAAGACCCAGAAGGTTTTGACCAGGACACCAACAGACAGAGACAGAGCAGTGCAGTATGTCAGTACCACATCCAAACAAAAACACCCAATACATGAAGCACCATATTTTCATGGTTACATCGAAACACATTTTTGCCTTGGACAGAACCCGAAGTCCTTTCTCCTCCTGGCACTGAGCCTCACTGGGGCTGCAGAAAACCCTGTGCTCTACCTCATGCATGCTCCTTCTTGTTATGTTTTCAACCCCATCCTGAGCTGAAGAAAACCTTGTGGGAGAGTGCTTTAGGAGGTAAGGATTGGAGACAGGGACCCAAATGGACTTAGGTACAACCTTTCCAGGACACTCCAGCACAAAAGCACAGACAGTCCGTACTGTCAGTCTCAAAGCACACAGCATGTTGGTCCGCACTTGCAGAGCTGTAGAAGTTCAGACCCTTCTGTACAGTGGTGCTTAATGTCCACTGGCCAGCAGTGGAAAAATGAGCAAGTTTGAGGCAAAAAGAGCAGAGGGGGAAGGACAAAGAACTCCCCTGTGGTTTATATTTAGAGTGATAGAGCCCCAGTTTTCTCTTAACCTTCTGCAGCCCAGGCACTGAGTGTTCTCTGGCTGCTTTGGAGCTGCAGGATCCTAGAGGGCAAAGATCTGGCTGTGTCTGGTGATGGACACCCTGCAGTCCTGCAGAAAGGAGGATCTGCTGAAGCACATTTATCTCCTAGCTTGTCTTTCCTCCTTGTCCTCTGGATTCATATGATCTAAAACTGCCTTCTACATAGGAATGACTGGGAATCTGTCTTCCAGGTTTCTTTCAAATTCAGTGCAGCAGACCAAAGAATACCTACGAGGTCCGAGCCCTACATTGGGGGCTCCAAGACAGCATAGAACTGAGTCTCTCTGAATAGAGACTTTCCTCTGAATCCTGTCTTTTCAGGCAGAGAGGAGAGCCATGTGCCATGTGCCTAGTGCCTGCCAGTTTCAGAGCAGATGTACAGGATCCTTTGCTTGCTGAGATATGCAAGGGTTGGATAGAGCAGTTGCACTGCCCAGTCAGTAACTGGGAGCCAGTTCTGGGCCGCAGTCAGAGTAGTGAAAGTGAGAGAAAGATCACTGTCTAGGGCTATCCAATGATGTGCTAAGATGGCATCATCTCATTGTGCCCTAGGGCTTTGTGTGGGCCATGAACTCCCACCTCAGACTGCAGGAACTGTAACTCTGATCCCATAGGGCACAAATTGCCTGGGGCAGGTGAAAGCCTGTGCAGGGATGAAGGGCTGCTGGCAGAGCAGAAGTGGGCAGCCAGGAGCCTTGAGCTGACCTGGCCCCAGCACGCTGTCTCTTGGAGATGAGAGCTGCATGCTGAGCTCTGCCCATTCCCTACACTCAGCTCAGAGCCAGCTGTGTTACAGCAGGTCTGGGGGAGGCCCTGCAGTTGTCACAAGCTTGCTGATAATGGAGTTTTTATGATGCACTTTCTAGCACTGGGTCATGATGTTACGACCTGGTTCACCTCTGCTGACTCAACCATGCAAAGCAAGCAGGGAGCCCCGGCAGCAGCACCCATGGGTTTGTCTGACTGAGCAAGCAAAATGTTCGGCACATGAAAGCGTTTTAGGAGGCTTCTGATTTTTGTGCTGAAGGACAGATCTCCCTCCACCCCTGCTGCTGATGTTTAGCGGGGTCCAGGAGCTTCTGCTGAAAGCTCTGCCTTTTTTTGATGTTTGGTATTATTTTCTTCAATGCTTTGCCTGGTGACCGCTGCCATCAGACGCATTGCTCCGTGCAGGGGCTGGCTGATGGTGATTGCTAATTGCCAGTTTGAACGTGCTGCAGGTCAGAAGGGTAGGATGAGACCAGCCCTCTCAGGGCCATCCCTGACAGATGCTTGTCTAGCCTGACCTTCAGGTGTCTGGTGACAGGCACATAACCACCACACAGCCTGACCTCACCACAAGACAGTGCCTTCACATCCAGCCTGAAACTCACTTTCCGCCCGTCTTCTTCCAAGGAAAGCCAAAGAGACCCTCTGTCTTCCTGTGCAGGAGACTTTTGTCTTCATACCAACATTCCTTAGGCTCTGGCTTGTTAAGACTTTGCTCTCAAGATCATCCTCAAGGATCTTCACCCACCTTTTTAGCCTGGAGACCACTGGATCAGCAGCTCCCATCTCTAGGAGTGCTGGCAGCCTCCTGGACTCCATCAGTCCCTGGCCTGGATAACACATAGGGCAGAGAGAGTCCCTGGAGAAAGGAGGTCTGCTCTGGGGAAAGAGGGAGCATGGAGGGTGGCAGAAGCTGAAACGGTGGCAGTGGGAAGAGCTGAAGGTGCATTTGCAAAGCAAGCAGTGAGCATCCTCTGGTTTGGGCTTTCACAGAGGCTGCACCCAAAGAGACAGAGGAGACACGTGGATGGGGGTTACTGTGAACTTCTGCCCAAAGCATTTTGGGTCCAACACCAACCAGTATAGCGTAGAAACTCTTGTCTTAAAGGAGGAAATGTTAGATATATGAAAGAACTCTTACTGATGAAAGATCAGGGGTAAGTCTGTCCCACTGGGACAGCCTGAGGACTGGAGCAGGACATAACACTGTACTGCAGGGGCACTGGTCATCAACGGGAGTCAGAGCTGCCACTCAGTAGTCCTGGATCCCAGCACAGGGCTCTCATCATGTGGATATCCTGTCTTCCTACCAGCCTAGTGCCAAAATCCCCATTAACACACCAGAACACTCAGCATGGGAAATCCTTCTGGATAGCACTCAGAGTATGGACCAAAGGGACTCTGCAGCCTTGGGAATCTCTAACCAGATAAAGGCCCACCAGGATTTGAAGATATCAGCAAAGAGAATATCCTACTCCATCATGGTTTGTTCCTTATCTAGTCACTCTTGCTGTGAGGCCCTGTGCCTGGTTTTCAGTTTGAATTTGCTGGCTTTAGCTTTCAGACATGTATCTAGGCTTTGCCTTTCATTTCAAGACCAAAAATTCCATTAGCACTCAGAGTTTTCTGTCCGTAAGATAACTTTATCCTTCATTAAGACAGCTTTCAGTCTGTTTTCTAAAAGCAAGTCAGACTGAGTGCTTCACATCACTCCAGCACTTTTTGTCCAGCAGTCACATCCTGTTATGGCTCTGTAGGCACTCTTTCTGTTTTCATCTTCCCCCCTGAACAGTAAGTGCCAGATATAGATGAGAACAGTACAGTCAGCACCACTGCTGCTCTAGAGAGAGGAAATGCCCTTTCTGCTCCTTTGCCCCCATTTCCATATGCAAACATCTCATTACTTCATGCCAGAGAACTGCCCTGGGAGCTAACGCAGAACTTCTGTAAGAAAGAGCTGCAGAAAGAGTAGTTATGAGTGGTGTTCAGATCCACAGTGGTGCTCCCTTGCTCCTTGGCAGACCAGAGGTGGAGGTCCAGCCCCACATTCCCAGGCTGTGGCTCTGTCAGCCAACAGGTGAATTCACTCACTGCTTTACTACTTGGCTGTGATGCAGTGGTCCTGTTCCTGCATGCTTACTTGTTATTTGGAAATAGAGGCACTGAAGAGGGAATGGTTTTTCTCCTGTTGGTGTGGTGCCAACTGGAAGAATGACCCTGTGAATATGGAGAGGGTTGCACTCCCTCTGTGACCCCTCCGTTTGAAGCCTAGTTAGGATATCACCTTGGCTTCTTCTTTCTTTCCCTATTCTGCCTGCTGTTGTCTGCAATGCATGGAGCCACTCATGCAGATAGGAGTGTGATGAGCTGTTAGTGGTCTCAGCTAGAGAGTCCTGCAGTTGGATTATGGAGGGTCAAGAACAAAAAAGCAGTCAGACTGGCTCAGGCATGGAGAATGGGTCTGGAAGTCACAGGCCCAGAGAGCAACAAAGACTGAAATAAAAAGAGATATTCAAGTGTACATCCATTTGGGTTTGTAGGATGACAGCTTAGCGAATGGAAACAAAAAACCTCATGCAATCAGGCACGTGAACAGCAGAGCAGAAAGGATGATTGTCACTGAGAGGGACAGCTCTGTACCTGCTCTGCCCACCTCCTCCTGAGCATACAGGCAACTCCATAGCACAGAGAACAGTGATGGCAGGTTGGGTTATCCCATCTGACCTTCATGTGTGACCAGAAAGCCTTCACACATGACCAGAAAGCCTTGAGAGTCATTTCTTCATGACGATTAGAGCCTTTACCATCTTGGTTTAAAGGGGTTTCAAATAAGCCATGATTTATTGCCTGCCTATTCCATGACATGGATGTTTAATTAGCTTCTCTAGAACTTGTTTCTAAACTGGCTCTGTTAGGACTTGACTTCCAGCTTCCACATCTCACCCTGCTTTTTGCTGCTGTCATATGTACAGCTCCTGCTCCACACAATCCCCTGCATGGGATTTTTGTCTCTTCTTAGGGGAAAGCATGATGTGAATGTCATCACATTCAGTAAGCAGAGTGCTGGGCATTGACTCCACAGCATGCCTCAAGGTTACATTGCCATGTGTCCCCAGAGCTCTTCCCAGCCCCCTAAACGTGCTGCGTGGGAGGAACGAGGTGATTATCATATCCGAAAAGCTGCCTTGCCCAATGAAATGGAAATGTGATTTACTGAGATCCTCACTACAGTGTGGCGGTCACCCAGAAGAAACAGCACACCACAGCATAAATTTGATGCTTTTCTTGCTAAAATGGGCAAATGACCTATTAAGAAAAGAACCTTCCCAGATAAATGAGATAGATGGAGTACTGAGCTGGCTCCAGCGCCCACTAAATTTAAGATAAGCCCTGCTGAATCAGATCTACCCTGCACTAAGTCACAGATGCTCTGGCCTTATTCTATCAGATCTTCTGTTTTTCCACACACACATGCACAGCCAGCCCAGACAGCAGCTGTGTTTCATGCTAGGATCATTGTATTGGAACTGCACTTAAACAAAAAAAGCAACACCAAGGAGCACAAGGGATGTTTCAACGTCAGATGCCAGGAAGCTGGCACTTGAATGGCAGCATAGTGGGCACACAGTAAAGGTTCAGGTAAGGAGTTTGGGTGGGTGCAGGTAGGGCACAGCCCTCCTGCCTGAGCCCCTTGTCGGTATCCCTGGTCTCGGGGTCAGTGCTACAGAAGATGTGCTCAGGACCTTGCTACAGGGGAGCACTGAACCTTGAGGTTCATCTCACACCTGAGCCTTGCTCTCTGAAGATAGCTCTGGCTGCAGTGAATCAGAAAGAAATCCATTCTAGCCTCCTATGCCAAACACACTGGATAGATAACATTTACTGAAAAGTGGAAAAACAGAGGAAGTATCCAGCCATGCTTCTCTTCTTACGTTCCAATTCCTGTGAACTGGGACTCAGAAACTTCTTCGTTATTAAATTCCTGAAACCTTTTCCTCCCATGAGTCTGTGCTGGTTTTACCCTGATGGGCAGCTCAGCTCCACCACACTGCTCTCACACTGCCCCTCCTCAAGAGGGGGAGAAGATAGGATGGAAAAGAGCTCAGGGGTTGAGATAAGGGCAGGGAGATCACTCACCAATTACCATCGCAGGCAAAACAGAGTCAGCGTAGGGAGATCAGTGTGATGAACTATTAGCCTGTTACTAACAGACCAGAACAGTGAGAAACTAAAAACAAACAAAAATCACCTTTCCCCAATCCACCCCCTTGCTGAGAAACGCTCAGTGATTCTTTCCTGTCCATATCCCTTCTCACTTTGTATAATCTCTGCCACATTCCCATACATTTATGGCAACCCCACCCATGGCAGGGGGTTGGAACCAGATGACCTTTGAGGTCCCTTCCAACACAAGTTGCTCTATGATTCTATGACGGTAAAGATTTTAGTCTCTTTGACTTAAACTACCAGCATGGATCCCTTCTGCTCATCCTTGTTCTGAACAATTTCCACTTCTGCCATGCCTTTTTGTGGCCAGGCAATCAGAAGTGTGCACTGAAACGGGGAGCGTGCTCCATATGTGTAGAAACAGATCAGTATTTTCTGCTTCTTTCTCTCTTTCTGGATAATTATTCACATTCAGTGTAGTTTTTTGGCCCACTGTGGCTCTCTGAGGCGTTTGACTCTGACTCCCAGCTGTCTGTTCTTGGTGGTGGGTGGTAGTTCAAAGCCCATCGCTTTGCTTTTCCCTCGTTGCATGTCCTTCTGTGCTTGAGCTTCACACGCTACCTTATTGCACTGTCATTCACTACAATGAGGTCCTTCTACAACTGCTTTTAGACAATTTTCCTTTCTACTCCCATGAATAATGAAATATCTGCAGGCTACGGTCCCTTATTATGCAGTCCCTTCTCCAAATCAGTTATGAATATGCTGAAGAGTACAAGTCACTGCACAGAGCCCTGGGACTGCCTTTCATTTATTCCAGCCCGTTGCTTCCCCTTTTAATGAGTTCTTAGTCCATGCAAGGGATTTCCTTCTTATCCCATTGCTTCAGTGAAGCAGCTTGTTAAAAGTTTCTCGAAAATCCCCGTTCTTGTTCGATTATTCATTGATTCCTCCCAAATCCTCCGGTGGGTTTCTCTGCAATGAAGCTCTTTTTCATCATATCGTGTTTATCACTTCTCTGCTAATTCTGCTCGGTGGAGATCAAACATAGTGATCTGCAATTTCCCACATCTGAGCCGCATCGTTCTCAAAGAAATGATAGAGTATTTATGACTGACTTCTCTGCTTGTACCAAGGAAACTTTTTGCAGGATGCTCCACTCCATGGTTAGTAATTCAGCAGTTTGCTGGGCAAATTGTTCCCGTTTCTCCTGATCTATTGCCGTTTATCTTACTGAATTGTTCAAAGCCTCTTCTACCGGTCTGAAAGTCCAAAAAAGCTCCTCTTCTTCATCCACTATGAAGATGGATGAGCACATCTCTAGGCACCTTCATTTAGTTTTTCTGCTGTTCCTTTCTCTTCCTTGATGCGTTAATACTTGGGTCGGCTATTGGTGCTGCATTTCTTGGCTGGCTCTCAGTTCTTTATGAATTTAAAAGGGATTTATTAGCAGTTTATGATGCCTTTAGCAAGTTGTTCCTCAAAGGCTATCCTTGGCTCTTGCAAGAGCTCTACTATTTCCTGGCTTTTGAAAACTTCAGCGCTCTTTGTCCATCTTGCAGTTTTTGGTGTACGTGGTAAGTGATATATGTTTCCTCTGGGCCTTCCAGAGTGTCTTTAAGCTCTTTTCATTCTGCTATATTTCATTCTGCATATTTTCATCCTTAAGCTGTTCCTTTTAGTTTCCTCTAAACAAATTTCCTAATTTTTATGTAGCTTTCCTCTTTGAAATACAGTGTTTACACTGCGGCGGACTTTGCTGGCTCCTTTGCTCCTACAAAGATACCGAACTCGAAAATACCGCCATCACTGCTCTGGAGTAGTTTTTAAGAGGAATATTTTGAATCAGAAATGGAACCAGAAATTGAAGACAAGAGATGTTTCTTCTCTTTCTAGTTTCTGGTGGTCCCCTACCCTGCCCATTCAGTTTCATATCCTGTCACACAGATTTCACCGCTTCCTTTTGGGGCAGAGGATGCCCATGCTTCTTCATGGGCCCTGAGAAGTGCCACGACTGCTCTCAGCCTGGAATAGCAGCCACACACGTGAAGGTCCACAGGTGAACTTGGCTTGCAGCCATCAATATTCACATAATTCAGAGCTATTGAGCCATGAGCAGACCTTCCTCCTCTGTGTACATTGGTCTTTTTTCCATCTTGGGAAGTTGTCTAAATGGAATATAAAGGCTTGGTTGCTTGCTCAGCTTTGAAGAGCCTTTGGGTATCTGGCTAAACCCATTTCACTGCATCCTTTCTCAGTCTTGCAGATTGAAGTAGCTTCCCCTGGGCCAGTACCAGATCATGTGAAACTGGGAATGACTGGGACTCTCCAGCCAGAGCATTGGCCCTGAAAGCTTTCCATTCTCTTAGTATGTCTGTGCATCATGGGCAGCTAACCAGTGCCCTGACATTGCTTCTCTTGTCTGCTGGCTTCTAAAAGAGAAGATTGCACTGAAGTGAACTGGCCTAATTGCTGCATTTCAATAACAGAGAAATTAACAATAGCCAACAGGTATTGTGTTCTGTGCTTCAGCATTTTTGTTTACATTGTAATGAAGGGAAAAAAAAACAACACACCTCCAAACCTTTCTACATTCCCTTGCTGATGGCATTTGCTTGAATATACATTTGCAAAGGGGAAGTGAAGGGGCTTCAGTCTGAGCTTCTTCACTAAGGGAACCTTGAAACTCAGAAACCCTCTGCCAAAACAAAACTAAAGCCAATATGTTCCCACAGAACAGGCTGGCAGCATGGTTTTGTGGAAACGTGTTTTGTTAAATGTTCCCACCAGTTCTAATTAGATTTTCTTCCTTTATCAAGATGTAAATGTTTTCTTTCGACAGCGTTAGGGCAGAGTGTGTGCTGATAGCTCATATTTAAGCAGCAGAAAGGCTCAGAATAAATAAATAAATAAATAAAAAGACTACCCCCAAAAAGTCATTAAAAATGAGTATTTCATCAGTGTTGCAATGAAATCAGAAATTCTCTTCCTATCAAATGTCATTGGAATGGGGATGTTGCCACAAATACCTCCCTTTGGCACAATGGTGAGGCTGTGATGAACACCCATGCTGCCACAACCACTGTGAGTGGCTCTGCTAAAAACAGCAAAGCAAGACCATTGTGTGACCCTGCTTCTTAAAAAGGCTTAGCACTGGTATATGCTTTAAGGAAGAAAGGAAGTGGCTGAAGCCTCTCTATCCACTGTGGAGATGGGGGTGCTGGAGAGATACATGACTGCATTAATTCAGGTGGATATGCCTTGGTCGTGAGGTTCTACCTCCAACCACCAGAACACCACTCCTCTGCAAAGAGAGATGGGAGCTCCTCCAGCAGCCCATGCCTGATCAGCACTGAAGGAAATGGCACAGCCGCTCCGAACTACAGCAGGTTTAAGCAATTGGCTCTCTCTGGAGCTACGCCGTTCTGTACAAAAGCCTGAAGAACGACAGATCTGATTGTTTCTTTCCTATTGCAATAAATATGAAAGCACTGTATAATTACCTGTCAGTGGCTCACAGAAGTTGCATAACTTCTCAGGCTCTGAAGAATGGAAGGGAGAAGTTTGTGAAGGTTATTTATGGAGGAAAAATATTGATGGATGATAATAATAAGCTGTAATGACAACATTTACTAGATAAAAATTCCCTTCTCACAGAATTAATGTGGTAGGGGGAGCAGTACAGTCATTGCATAGATGTCCTGAGCTCCTGCCCTGTTAGCTGGGGATATGAAAGTCTGGGTGTCAAGTGGCTGCACTGTAAATACTCGTATTTATTACAGCATGCTTCAGAAATGCAGGCTGACAGCGATGCCCTGAGGGCTGCTGGCTGCAGAGGACGGAGCTGGCTTTAGTCTGCATCTATTTGGTCATTATTGAGGTTCTGCAGCTGCTCTGTGGGGCACCTGAGGGCAACGTGTTAAGTGAGTGTGCTAAAGGCAGTGCAGCTGAACTGCTGGGCATCAGCCCTTGGTTCAAGCTAATGATTTAGAGCAACACCTTTATTTATGGGGGCGATCTTATTCTCTTTTCTTTTTTAAAAAAGTATATTTTCTGTATTTTTAATTACAAGGGCTATTAAATTTTATGAATACAGTATCTTTGCTCCTTGAGTTCATGTCAATTCACTTGAAAACCTATTAGTGATGGAAGAATCTCTAAAGGTTTTCTCGTTCCAGTAAATACTTGGAAGAAATCCAGATAAAAACTATGGACTCAGGTTCCTTAAATGTCTGCAAGATACAAAACCATGTTTCCATTTGACCTTGGCTTTTGATCATCTGCTGATCCTAGATGCAAACCTCCCTAAGTTCCCAGAAGAGTCCATTTTTGTGGTCTGGGCTGTGCCTATCTTATGGGCTTTTGAGTATTTCTAGTCTAGCCATAGAGAAAGAGCTTCATAAAAGCGGTTATTGCTCAGTGCAGTGAGGATTGGGAGGTTCTCAAGGATTGGACTGCCCTTGTCAGGAGAGGATTTGGCTAGAATCAGTCCCAGTTGATTTCTCTGATAAAACGAAGAATTACATGAAACAAGCTCTTACATTTACCAGCCATTCCATCAAGGTTTTCAGGAAAGCACTCCTTATATAGGTCACATTAAAGACACCGACAACCAAATGAGCGCATGCAGCTCTTTAGCTGGGCTATCCAATTCTGCTCTCATTTTGCCTGGGGGTTCCCTCTCATGAGATTTTCCTCCAGTTTGTTTCTTCTGGGCTGCAGCAGCAAAGCTTGAACGCCGTAGGCTTTCACACCATGACAAAACTCCTGCTAATACTGTACTGCAGTCACTGCAGACCTGTCCTTTAGTTCGTGCTCAGCACAGAGCAACCTGCTGCAGCCTTCCCTGAACAGAGACTTCAATAAACGGAGTTGTCAGGTAAGAAGCAAATCCAGCTCTTGGGGAGTTGTACAAACCTGATGCTGTTGTGTCCACTGCTGCTTTGTTTGGGGCCCAGGCAGGGTTTCCACAGAGCTGGTGCCCACGTGTGTTTGAGTTGCTGCAGTGGCTGGCTGGAGCACTACGACAGCCGCTCGTTCCTGATGAACCTAGCAAGCCATGTGTCACACAGAGAGAATTCTGAAGCAGAGACATAAGGAAGACATCATGGGGTAATTGCTAATTTTCCTCATGAGTTCATTCATTTTTCTGTGTGAGCAGTGACACCTCCGTGTGAGCTGGCAGTGGACGTGTTCCCAGCCGTGCGTGCCAGCTGGACAAGGTGCCACTGTCATCTTCCATGGAGTGACACCGGAGCGAGCAGGGGTCACAGTGAATAACCAGGACACTGACAGCCCAAGTGGAGAAATCACATCCCAAAGCCAACCGGTGGTGGCTCTAACTGCAGTGTGAGCAGGCAGTCATTCCAAGGAAGCGCAGTAAGAGGGGAACAGCTTTTAACTCTTACCTCCTTAAGTCTTTATTTGCCTTAAGTTGATCCGTGTGACAGATAGCATCCTATTGCTAACGGCCCCATGTGTCCTCCCCATACACCATGCTGGACACAGCCCAGCAATAAATACTGCCTGTATTACTAATCAAGACAAACATTTCTAGGGCCAGTGAGCTGCCAGCTTTCCTGCCCGCTGCACACAAGCAGTGCTGAGGACTCGGTGATGATGCTTATAGAAGAAGTCTCCTTCCCTCCTGTGCTTTATTATGCATGGGAAGTGCCTGCTGGCAGCAGCTCCTGATTTTCCCAGTCACCTTCAGGGATTCACACAGGTAATATGGATGGAGGAAAGCTGTTGTTCATTGTCAGGCACCATCTGTGGCCATCCATGGGGAGAAGGCTTTGAAGGAGATGAGCTTTGCATTGGGGGTTTTGCTTTGAAGAGGTGGACAAGAGGAACACAGTTGTTAGTACATACAGAAATAGAAACAGGCAGAACAAAATGAAAAATAAATCAGCAGGTTGGGAAAACTGGCAGTAAAGTCAGCTGTATAGGTTGTCTGTAAAATGGGACAGGACAGGGAAGATGGGCTGGTGGAATTGTCAGCTGTATGAATTTAGCTTTGGGAGCAAACACTGCGAAGATGGCTAAATAAGAATGCATTTCTGCTTGGAATCTGAGCCCTCATTCCTATTGTACCGCATGATTCCACGTGGAGCGTCAGGAAGATGTTCCTGTGTGCTGCTGAGCATTGGTGAGGAGATGACCGATATGCCAGGACACACAGCATGCTGCAACATTTCAGAGCTCTTTGAGGCTTGTACAGATGTAACCTGAGCTGGATTTCAAGAACTTGTTCTTGGCAGGACTGATGTTCAAAGAGGACACATCCTTTGAAAGAAATACATGCTCTTTGAGGCTGTTTACTGGTGATAGAAGCTAGCCCAGTATCACCGCTCTGCACAAGGCACAGGACCTCTATGTGCTCCATACCATTTGTGCACATCCCAGTGCCTCTCTCCAGATCATACTGTACTTCGCCACCTACAGATGCTCCTAGCAACAAGAGACCATTGGGATTTTGAGCCAAACCACTCTGTAAAACAGACTTTGTTCTGAGATTTTAAAAGCAAAACCTAAATGCACTATTTCATAGCTGGAGGAGACCAAAAAATATTAGCTAAGCCACAGAGATTCCTCTTTTCCTCTTTTTTTCCACCTCTTATACAATAGAAAGTTTGGATTTGTCTTGCTTTGGCTGGGCTAGGAATAATTATTTATTAGTGCAGTTGGTCTCTGTTTGATCAGTGAACCATAAAACGAATGCCTCACAGAGCTGCAGCTCTACCTGCAGCTCCAGCTGCATCCCTGTCCCAGGAGCAGGGAGGTGTGAGAGGAGGGGGCTGGGGCACATTGCTTCTGTTTTCAGTCTGTGTCTGAACAGGCAGAGAGCAGCACAGGAAAAGTGTCACTAAATCCGCATTAATGACACTTTTTGGTGGTGAATTATGATAATATTCTTAAGCCTTTATGATAGCCCTACCTGGAGCTATCAGAAAGCAGTAAAGAAGCCATAAATGTGTTAACAAAGAATTCTTTCCCGACGTGCAGCCAGTCTGATTTTACAGCTACAATTCATGTTAAGTGTGCATTCATTAAATTATTCAGAGATGATAATGTCTCCTCTTCATAATCCTTAATCACCGTGCCAATATGATTCTGCTTACATTGGCTAAAGAGTAGCTGAGGGAGAAATGCATTTTGGCAGGGCAAGGATCACTAACACTTTGCAGTAACGCTAGATTAATTAATGACAGATGATGATGGAGTGTGTACCAGAGTAAACAGAGCTTCCACCTCAGCCCTGCAAGGACTCATTGTGGTCAGCGTTGGAACAGGAAGCATCTCTGTGCTCTGTGTCAGAAAACAAGCACACTCCCTCATTAATGCTGCCCTCCGTATAGCTCATATAATAACACATTTACAAAGAATAGAAAAGGAGCTTTGTTGCCAAAAGATCATTGATTTATATGAGATTTTATGTACAAAATAGTATGCTTTACTGAGGGATATACATATCCTCCTGGTCAGGACATGCAAGGCATCCACTGTGATGTGTGACTGATGTTCTGCTTCACCTGCCCTGCCCAGGTTGGCTCAGCAATAGTGACTCAGTGGGAGACAGGCTGCCCACGCTCTTTTGGATGCTGCATACCACAAACCAGGGTCTGATCTCTCCAGCATTACAAAGCTTGCTCCTCTGTCTGGAGGACTTATACCAAATGCCATGCCAGATTGGCAATCACATGTGCTCCAAGTGAACCATCTTATCCACCTTCAGTCAGACCTGTCTCATCTTTTCCTAGATTATTAAAATGGACAAGGAGAATTTTGTCTAAGCTTTTACATGTCGGTCTTATACTAATGCTGAACATCTCCACAGCAGGATCCATGGATGAGCCTTGCATTCAGAGGGCCATGTTTCCATGAACTCTCCTAGAAAAACTGATCTCAGGTCGCAATCCAAGCTGAAAATGTTTGTTTCTTCTTATTACTTTCATTTTGCATATTCTACTCCATCTTCTATTTCAATCTGGAAACAGGAATATTGGCAGATTCTTCCTCCAGCACCCTTACTTACTTTTAGTGTCTTGTCTTTACAGAAAGCCATCAGAAGCATGGGCCTTGCAGAACAAATTATTGCTGGTGAAAGCATTGGTGAAACCGAGCGTGGGAACTCAGTGCATAAGGACATGGTCTCAAGTTGCATTAGGAGAGGTTTAGATGGGATATCAGGACACATTTTTCATGGAGAGGGTGGCCAAGCATTGAAACAGGCTGTCCAGGGGGCAGTTTCTATCCTGGGATGTATTCAGGAGACACACGGCCATGGCACTAAGGAACATGATTTAGAGAAGGGACTTGGAAGGTCAGGTTGATGGTTGGACTTGATGATCTTAACGGTCTTTTCCAACTGGAACAATTTTATAACTCCTTGATTTTTATCCTTTTCTCTGTGGCAGCCAACATAAACTTGCTGTCCTGGGCAGAGCAAAGCAGTAAATTTATTCTAAGGAATCTGTGCTTAAACATCAGTGGTCGGTTCCTAAAGTGTGAGCAACTGGGGACTGAAAGGAAATCGTTCATTCTTGCTTTGGCCTTCCCAAAGCACAGGCAGTGGTGTAACACCTCTGCAAGGACTGATCATGGTGGCCTGTTCAAGAGCGAAAGTGCAAATATATGTCTTATTATGGAACGGTGAATCTATCTTTGACCTCCCTGCATGTGATTTAACCTCACTGCTGTGTCCTGTTCTTAAGCATGCAATAACCCACCCTTCCTTATATTGTCACAGTAGAGGTTAATGCATTTGAAGGTATCTGGAGGATGGATGTCCTGTCTCTAGGTAGATAGCATGTGTTTACAAACCACCCCCCCTCACTGATCAGTAAGGAATAGATCTGATTCTCTTAGGACAGCGTCCTTTTGTTACGTTTTGTAACAGATGACATGCAGTTTTGTAAGGTGCAAACATTAATATATCCCCTAGAAGATCCCTCCAGTACCCTTTCCTCACTGTACCTGCTGGAGCAATCCTCTCCCTTTGAGTCATCTTGCCCAGGTCTCTGTGCTTCAATAACACCAATCCTGTTAAAGCAAGTCACCAGGAATCAAGAGCTCTTTTTAGAATCACGATAAATGGAAAACCTTAAGCTTCAGCTTAAAAAAAAAAATGCCCTGCAGGAAATGTCTTCCTTGGAGCCTCATTACTCTCCACACTGATCTCCTACAAGAGCATCACTCACCTTTTAATGAAACCCAAAGGGAGGAATGTGTTCTGCTTGGGAGCAAAACACATGTGGTTTCCATCTGGCCTCACGAGTGAGCTGCACAGTGCATTCACCACCTGCACAGAGAAACAAGTTAATTATGAAGCCCCTTGGCAAGCATCATTTCTTCCTAGCATGAAATGAAGGGACACTCATCCCCTGCTCCTCCAGCATATCCATCAGAGGGTTTGATGGGGTACCTGCATTCACTCTGACAGATGATGAAATGCTCTTTATGTTATCACTTTTTTTTCTCCTGATAAGAAAGCACAAAGACCATTATGCTCTTTTGTGCAAGATCCAGCAGTGGGTGCTGGCAAGGCTTCCAATGGAAATGGCCAGCAGGAAAGCACTTAGCAGAGCAGAGCTGGATGCTGCTGCCAACAGGTGTGAGCTTGCCCTTCCTGTGACTTTGGAGCTCCGTTCCATTTCCCTGGCTGGAGTCCACAGAGCCTCTTGCAGGACACGCTCAGGAATTTTGTGTCAATTATCTTTTCTTTGGGAGATGCCATTCCCCCTTTTCCAATAGCTGTTTTCATTTTTTTCTGAAAAGACATTCAATTTTCCCTTGGGCTGGGAATAGAGTATTTGACCTATATCAGATTGTTTCATTTTTTTAATTCACACCGGGCTGGTTAGTATCAAATCCGCTCAGAATCCTGTCAAGCAGCATTTCTCTGCTGGTTGCTGGCTGGCTGCTCTCTACCAAATCCTCACCCCCTCTGGTAGGCTGGGCTTCTAGAAAGACCTCCTCCCCTTGAACATGCCATGGTCTGTGCTGTACAGGGACCAAAGGGGCCATGTGACATACATCCAGAAGCTGCAGTCAGGATGATGGGCAGAAGACAGCAGAAACAGATAATGAGCTCCCATTAAACAATGCCATATGAACTGATGTGAGGCCAAGGGGCCAATCATTTCCAAGAGGGAAATTTTCCAACTCCAGGAGAGGCAAAACTGCTGTGATCCTACAGCTTAAAGCACTGCCAAAGGATGTTCTAGAGTCAGAAGGGCACCAAGATGGTGAAAACTAAGAGGATGCAGAGACAACATTCTGGTCTGCTGCTGTTCAGGATGTCCTGATCAGGTTTTTTGAAAAACAGGAAATTTCAGATTGCCTTGGGAAGGGAATTGAAGCTGTAATCTTTCTCAGTGCGGGGTGTAAAAGATCTTAAAGAAGTTCTCAGGATAGAAATGTAAAGGTTTTGGAGACATTCAAGGTCGGGCTGGACAGCGTTCTGAGCACCTGATGGAGCTGTATGTGTCCCTGCACATTGCAGGGAAGTTGGACCAGATGGCCTTTGAAGTCCATTCCAACTCAAAAGATTCTGTGATTCTATGATTCTATGATAAGAACAGTGCTTGGATTGCTCCAGGCCTTGCCCATGTCCTGGCTGTGGTACTGAATGCCAACCTCTTGGGTTACCCAATGGGAATTCAGTGGTTGGTTCCAAAGCCAAAAGTACTGTTTCCACACAGCCCCTCTGCTTTGGGTCTGTCTATTTCATAGCACATTTATGGCTTGGGATCCAGTTCTGCTTCCAAGCACAGAGCCATTTCTGCACCTCCACATGCCACACACCGGTGTGAATCTCAGCCCACCCAGCAGCTTATCAGCTGTTCTTTTTGTTAGAAGTAGTTCTAATCTCTGAATTTGACTGGTCAAACTAGAGCTTGGGTTAGACATAGTTAGTGCTTGGGTCACCTGCCAGTTTTTCTCATGCATTTGACACAGTTGCATCTTGCTGGTATAAATGAATCAAAATGCAGCCCAGCTCCTGCAACCCCTTTTGCAAATTGGTCCTTGGAGGACCCTGGAGCTTGGAATGAAATTTCAGGACGTCCTGAGCCCTCCATGAGTGGCTGTCGTGATTGATTCACTGGCTTCAATTTGCAGGTGGAGGAAGCAGCATACAGGTATTTTTCTGTTTGATTTAGTGTCAGTCTATCAGTAGCTGATCTCGGTTGAATTACAATCAAACAGAAATGAGGATGTCTAGACAGGGTTTTGCATGGTTTAATAACATACTTGCACTTCATTTGCCGCTGGTTTGTTCCTGGACCCACAAGGAAGGACAGGCACAAGCAGTTCTTTCCATCAGAAATGGCTCTGGACGGGTTGTCCTCACATTACAGAACCCACAGACAGTGAGCACCTCACAGCCTGCTACAGCACCAACAGTGGGTGCAAGAAAGATGGCGTGGAGCTGAAGAAGTGACACTGAACTGTGTCCCTTCTGTCTCTCATGTTTAACAGAGGAGCTTCTGAGATGGGCTCCAGCAGTGCCTTATCACAAGAGCAGAGATGCTCACCTGCTGATGCAGGAGGTTCCCCTACCCTATATGGACGTTGGCCAGCCTATGCCAGGCAGTGGTTGCACTTCTCTGGGGGTGACACAGATCATTGCCTCAGCCTTTCTTTAGCTTCAGATGGGGAGGGAGGAGGCGGGGCCTAGAGAGCAAAGAAATAAATAACATACACATTTAAAAGAGTATAATCAAACTCGCCTGCCAGTGGAGCATGCTAATTAGCTTAATGAGATTTCTTGGAATGAGAAAATATTACTTATTTCATTAACTGCATGACAATTGTGCTCCTAAATGAATCAAGAAATAAATCTGAGAATTAAGATGTAAAAATAAAGTGTTAATAAAATAACCTCTGCCAGCAAACTGCTTTAATGTAGGAAATCGGGTTAGGTTTAATACCAGCTAATATTTTATGAAAGAAATGACAGGAAGCAGGGATGTAACACAGCTTGTCCAAGTCGAGCTGTGAAGAGCTCTCCTCACCATGTACTAAGGGTCCCAACACTAAGGATCCCTCCTGTAGCATTGGACCACACCTGAACTGGGTGTCAATGATGGGATGATGATGGCTGGGAGCAGATGGCTCATGATGGGGCATCTTATGGCATTTCTGAGCCTCTGGTCATCAACTGCACTGCTTTGCCACCACTGGGATGAGGATGTGAGCAAATGGCAAAGGATGGGACTGTTTCAATGGACTTTGCCCTCTTGAACCTTCAAGGAAGGTCCCCAGTGGCCTTGGTGGAGCTATCAGTGACGGAGATGCTTTGGGTGATGCACGGGGATGGACTGGTTCACTCTGATGCTGGAGAGCAGAAAGTGTTGCTAGGTTTGGGAATTTGGCTGGTAGAATTTGATGAATAATAGGAAAATTATGCTGTGAATAATGGACATATTGGATGAATAATCTCTTGGCAAATAATATCTGATCTGCTTGAGTTGCCAGCAAGGGACACGTGCAGCCTGCGTATGCTGTGGGAAGGCACTGGGTAGTCTGCAGCTTCAAATATAAGCTTTGTTAAACAAAGCCAAACAAAGCCCATATGTTTTATGAATAGAGAAGGTTTTCATCCTATTAAAAAAAAAGCAACAAAAAAAGCATTGGTGTAATCAATGGTTGTGCTGAGCTGCTGGGTCAGGAATGGATTTAAAATGAAATCATACAATCTGATTTCGCCGTAATGGGACTGAATAGGAAAAAAGCAAGCAAGCAGAGTCAGGACTCGCCATTTAATGCTCTTGAAAGTGCAGGAAAAGTCACATTATCAGAGCTCAGAGTCTCCCTCCACTTCCAAAACAAGGGAACCAGTGATGGAAGTCCTCAGAGCATTTCTGTGCTTCGTAAGCATGGCATTGTGTTTGGGGATGGGTCGAACTGATTTCTAGGCCCAGGAGTATTCCAGGCATGATAATGGAATCGCCATCAAAGTCCATTGGTTTTGGACTCTTGCAGAGTTCAGAGAACTGGGAAAGCACTTGGTGGTGTCCCAGTACAGAGATGGAAATCAAACCTGTGATCCAGAGGTGAGCTCCAGAGCCTCGTGGGCTTCCATGCTCCCCTTTGCTGAGCCTGTCAGCACTGGTGGCTTCAATTTCTCTGCTGCATATCGTATTCCTCAAATGATGGTGATGAGTTTCAGCCCATGCTGCATTTCCAATGAGCCACAATAGGAAATGTATACTCTGAAAATGATAGCCAGCAGCTGCAGTGTTTCTTTTGTCCCCTGAGATCTCTGTTTGTTTAATAAACTTGTAGTTTTCTGAACAGCGCAGCCCATTGTGAAGGCAGTCTTGAAGGGAAAAACGCCTGTGAACAGAAATGATTAAATATCAGAGATTACAAAGCATCCTGAAACCCAAATGACAGAGCCACCTGATGAGAAACCCACAAAGAGAATGTAATTAAAATTGATGACAACAGGGAAAAATAAACATCTAAAAAGTCAGGATTAATCCCTTCAATCAGTAACGACCCTCACACTGACAGAGCTCTCTTTTCTCCTTCTGACATTCGCCCAATCCCTTCTCTGAAGACCCCTCCAAGCACGCAGACAAAGAATAAAGATCTGATTCAGCAGATTTCACAGCTGGATGGACCCCAATGCCCTCCGGCCACCAAGATCTCTTTATATCTCTGGCCTCTCAGCTCCACGGCAGCAATCATTTTCTGTTTGAGTCAGTTCACAAACACTGCTGTGCTTGGTGCCTGTCTTCTGGCTTTCAGCTTCCACCTCACCTGACTTTGTAGCATGGAAATTATTGGCTGCGCCTGCATCCAGACTGGCTGGATATCTTCACCAAGGGTTTAATTTGACCTTCCTCTTGCTGGATGCACCATGGCCATCATACTGTGAGGGCTTTTGTGTACTCACCGTCTGAGTGTTCTGCACATCACTCATGGGAGAGGAGACAGGGGTGGCACCCGCTTACAGCTGGGCAGAGATATCCTATTGATAGGAGCATCTCCAAGAGGGACTTGGCTCCTGCTGTGTCCTGCTGTGTCATCTAGGTCACAGAGCAGCTGTGAGGCTGCTGTCAGTGTGATCTCTCCAGGCAGTGACCTCCTGCTTCCTGGGCACTGGGACACAGGGGATCACGTCCTCTCCAGCCCGAACCTGCAGCACCCTGAACACCAGAGACCTGCAGTGTTCTGAGGCCAGGAGGGCTTGCAGGGCTGCTCAGCCTCTCGTAGTCAATAGCTGCACAGAGGAGCTTTGTGGGCTTCAGAGGACTCAGAGCTTCTCCCTCACTGTGCTGGTTCTGCTGCCATCCTCTGGCAGCTGCTTTTACATGATGCACTCCTGGGACACGCCAGGCCAAGATACAGATAAACAAGCACTGTACCCTCTCCAATGCACTGGTTGGACATTTCCTATCTTCCTTTTCTAGCAGAGAAACAACTCTCTGACAGGAGAACGGACCCTCTGACAGATGAAGATATCTGGAGGATAATTCCCACCAGGTCCTTGCTCTCTGTGCCTTCAGGGGTCTGTCACCGACCACTCTGGCTGAGGGACAGAGCTGAGAGATGATCAGACTTCCTCTGAGACTGCCACAGGAGATGACTGTGGAGATACATAAAACACCCTCTGGCCAAATCTACCTGGGACAGGGTGCCAACGCTCCATCTCATTTAGGAGTGATTTTATTTTGCATTTTGAAGTAAACAGCAAAGACTGGATTTCCTGTCTCTGGCAAAATGGGATGACATCAGTTACAGACAAAGCAGTTATTCTGATGCCAAGCACATTCCACTTAAATATCATGGGCTAGTCAGTGATAACCAGACTGGTGCCAAAGTCCCCTACCCACGTGGAGAAATCCAATGTGACTCTGCTAAGAGTCACTGTTTTCTAAGTGTAGGGACAAGGTTGACTCAATAGCAGGATTTTCATGGACTTCTTGTCCCAAAGCTTCCTCGTGGCATGGAACAGTGCCATGAATTGAGATCATTTTGGATATTTAGTTTGGAGAAGAGAAGAGACGGCTCCGGGGAGACCTCACTGTGGCCTTCCAGTACTTGAAGGGAGCATATAAACAGGAAGGGGAGCAGCTGTTTACGAGGGTGGATAGTGATAGGACAAATGGGAATGGTTTTAAACTGAGATCGTGTGGTTTAGGTTGGATATTAGGAAGAAGTTTTTCACTCAGAGGGTGGTAACACACTGGAACAGGTTGCCCAAGGAGATCTGTGGATGCCCTATCCCTGCAGGCATTCAAGGCCAGGCTGGATGTGGCTCTGGGCAGCCTGGGCTGCTGGTTGGCGACCCTGCACAGAGCAGGGGGTTGGAACTGGATGGTCATTGTGGTCCTTTTCAACCCAGGCCATTCTATGATTCTATGATTTTGGAACATTCATTTCACATAAATAGCTTCTGCACTAAAAGATCAGAGAAGATTCTTTGTATTGGTGTCACTGAAGGCAGATCCAGTTCCTAAGCTGTAGCATCATCACATAATTCAGGGGGAAGGGATCGTGGGAGATCTGTAGTCTGAGATCATCTTAACAGCACAGTTTGCTCAGGACTTCTGCTCTGGTCCCAGAATCCTCCAAAGAGGGAAACTGCACGAACTCCCTGGGCTGCCCCTCTCCCTCCTCTTCTTGTCCTTAGGGTGGAAGAGTTTTCATTACATTTGTTCTCAATGTCTCATCTCTTTATCAGCAGCTTCTCATTCTCCCACAACATATGACTTTGAGGAACATTGCTCTTCTTGATGCACTGCCCCAAATGGTGTGAGCACCCCTCAGATCTGAATATGCAAGTGCCTGATGAAAATGAGGGCAGGTTTGTTTGGAAGGCCTGTTAACCCAATGCTCTTCTTGTTTTTGTGGTGATATGGAGGAGCACTGCTAAAGTTGGGGAGTAGAGACCTGAGGACGTATGAGGTGCTCTCACCACTGGTCCTGTTGTCAGTGAGAGAGGAGCGCTGGTCACCGTGCAGCTCTGACTTGCCTCTGTGCAAAGCAGCCCGTATCTCTGACAGCACAGGAAAAAAAGACTCCTGACAAGCATATAATCCAATTAGCTTCTTGCTTTCACATCAATTCAGTTCTAGCTCATGAAATTGCTTGTCATTTATCCATCACTCCAAGAGACTCCAGAATCCAATTGCCGTTCTCGAAGTCAGAAATGAGACACTAACAACAGGACCCATTAGAGATGTCATTCAGTGCTTTCACTTCTACTTTCCCTGATAATAGATAAAGCTCTGTAGCAGATTACAGCTCTGGAAGACTTCAGAGCAACTTATTCCTTCTCCCTGGAACCGATGCAAAGTCCCCCAAGACATGCAGAGGCAGACCCCGCAAATGGCTGTGTCAAAGCAGGCCAGCACATCTCCAAAAATACACCCAGCTGAAGCAGACCTGACTTCTCACAGTAATTACTTGCATCAACTGATTTTTTTTTTATTAATTTATTTGATGATTTTCCCTTTTCTTTCCTGTTTACTAATTGCTTTCAGACAGATTGCAAAAATACCATGGTTATTTAGAAAAACAAAATGCCAGAAGGCCAGAAGCTTCCAAAGGGGACTTCATCTGTTCTCCAGTGCTAGAAAACAAGCACCGTGTATGGGAGGGAAACCTGGAGTGTGCACAGAGGTGTAGCAAGGCAAAGCAGTGGGAAGACCTTGTGGGCTGTGTGCAGAAGGTTACCTGAAGGCAATGGAAACTCCCTGCACTCACGAAGACCTATTTGCAAGAGAAATCAAACCACTTCCTGAGGTTCAATGAATGTCAGTGGGATGCAAATGACCAGTGGTCAGAGTTTCAGGTAATGACGTACAGCCTCCTATCCACACAGACTTCTTGGCTTTGTCTTCCAGGACAGAGCTGCTCCAACTCCCAGTCTGAATGTCTTTCCCTCTCTTTTCCTTTGGCAAAGGGTTGTGATTAGTTCTGCTTGCATTAGCTAGGAGACATGGGGGTCCAGCTTGATCTCCTACATCAACCTCCTGTCTAGAAGAGCAGGATCTGGCAGTTTGTTCCCTCTGTCTCTGCCCCTGGAGTGCATATGCTCATTTTTCCTGGGCTGTGACACCAACAGGAATTGAATGTGCATGAGAAACCCTCCAGCAAGCAGACACACATGGCTTTTATTCCTGCTCCTTATTCACTATAGCCATGGCTTAACAGGATGGCTATGGACAGCAGTGACATCTCTATCCCTGCCATCACTGCTCCTTGTCAGTGCTAACACAACTGCTTGGGACACTGTGCTGAAAACAGCATGCATCCAAGCCTTCTTACTTCTCTGGAGACTCACCAGGATTTCCAGCCTTTGCATCTCCGGCATTCACCTTTGTTTCCTTTTTGTGGCCACCAAGATGGGCCCCAGGGTGAGATGCTCCAGGGAGCATCCAGATACAGGACTGTGCCCCTCCATCTGCTGGTTGACTTTGAGTTTCCTTACTGAATGCTCTCTGGCAGCTGAAGGAAATCCTGGGTTCTTTACCACCCACAGAGCAGCACTCGGTGCCGTTCCCTGTGTGTGTTTATGGTATTAACTTGTGCACTCTTGTTTAGTTTTGGCAATAACACATCTTATGAGCATGAAGATTACGAGGGACAGTCATTCAAGAACAGAAGCTTAAAAGTGTTATTAACTTTATGCCTCCTTTTCAAAGAGATTATTACTTTCTTTCTTCAGACTTTACCTGCACTTGCCATAACACTAAAGCAAGTTACCTATTCTCTGAACCCACAGATACAACAGCATGTAAATCCCATTTATAAGCTGTCAACAGAGGCACAAGCCAGATTTGCATCAAGGCTTGGCTTAAATGTGAATTCTGGCCCTTGTTACATGACCTATTATCTCCCCGACACCATGGCATTACATGCAAAACAGCAGAAGCTCCTGTAAAGGTCACATTGGAGATGCAGGGCTGCATGGGTGCAGAATCTGAGCATCCCAAGCCCCTTCTTACCTGCTGCGGAAAAGAATCTCACCCCAGCACATTGTTAGTGATGTTTGTTGCTGCTAATTATATTTCAGTACTGTGTCTGTGGCATCCAGGAACTCTGTAGATGCTGGGTCAGATGCTGAAGAAGACACCTCAAAGCATGGTTTCTCCTGTCTGTTTAACAGGAAGACTGGAAGATGGGATTTCTGATGGGAATACTCACCAAGCATTTTTAAAGGAGGTTTTTGAGGGACAATGCATCATTCACTACTTCCTTGCAGCAAGGAAGCTCCTACGTGCTTTAAGGCCGTCCTCTCTAGATACATAAACATGCATCATGATCAGCATCCAACAAAAGCAGTTTTGGTTTTGAACAAGGGATGTTTTCCTCTAACAACACACTGTTGAGCACCTGCAGATAGGAAAGCATTCACATAAACTCTGCACTGAGTTACTTAATAAATGAGAAAACAGCATTCTAACCATGAGCAAGGTATGAGTAAAGTAGGAGTTCGGCATGTGGAAAAAAGCTCAGTGCAAATCCTCCTCCTCCTGTGCCTTTCAGAGGTTTTGTTTTGTGGATTGGACTGCATCTGGAAGCATGGCAGAAAAAGTGTAAGAAGTGTCTATTTTGGAGGGAGCAGAAAGCATCTGCTGGCAGCCCATGCAGGATGCATGAGGTACTGCTACGGGGACCATACACCTGATCTGATCCAGTGATACCTGTGTGTCTCCTGACACTAAGAAGCACCCACAAAGATGGGCTGTTTGTCCTGCTCACTACATGTGAGACTGGATTTGCCAAGGGCAAAGACAACCTGGGCTTCTGAGCACTCTATGACTGCAATACTCTCCACAGCCTGCAGAGTAAACCATCTGGTCCTGGGAAAGCCCAACTTTTAGCTCACTAAAGCTACTGATCTAAAGCTACTGATGACCTTCACCAGGTGCAGTCAGTGTGGGGCCAGATGTCCCACTCCATCAGCCATGCTCCCTGGTAGTTGGCCTTGCTAACAGCAGGAGGGACCCTAGATTTGCAATTGGGTGTAAATAGGCTCAAGAAGGCCAAGAAGGAAGAAGAAAACCTCAAGATGAGCACTGTGCTCGTCTTGGTGGAGGACTCTGGATAACAAGAACTTGTCATCATCTCCCCTAGGGCTCCTTTGAGGACCTTGAAGGTCATAGGGAGGGTGAGTGTAACTGCAGAGAACAAGGGTAGATGCTAGGGAGATTTTGCAAAACAAGTTCACTATTCCACCTGGGAGACTATTCTGTAAACATTAGATAGTTTGAACTATTATATATTATTAAGACATCAGATTTACTAACAATAAACTCATTCCTCAATATTTAATATGCTTTTATTTCTGCTCATAATAATCTTTTGAATGTAACGGTGTGATTTAATATCCTTCCTGTAGACCTGAAGGGATCATACCAAGCTCTTTGAAGTCAGATGCCTTCCAGGACAGCTCTGCTGAGCAGGTAGGTTTTGCACCAGGAGTAATCCCCAAGTTTTCTGCTTGCCATGAGAAGTGGACAAGGTGTTAACCAGGTCAGTGAGCCTAAAGATGAAAGGAGGAGAGTGGAAGGCAGAAGCTAGTCTAGCCCAGAGAATTAAGTGTTTTCTGCGTGAGCACAGGGCAGGCAGCTGTGATGTGAGTCTGAAGGATCAGTCTAATTTGTGGGAAGGCCAGTTCACCTTGGTTTTAACAGTCTGTTAAGGTAAAAATGATGAGCACTGTGACTGTTGAGTATTTGCTTTGCTGTTGATGCCCTGGATTACTCTGAGCAGCTTTTTTTTTTTTTTTTTGTGCAGTGGCTACAAAGGCCATGGAATGCAGGGAGTAACGAGACCAGGCAAACAGGATGCATATATGTTTGGGTGTGGAGGGGGCAAGGACAATGGGGAAAGGTTTTAAACTAAAAAGATGGGAGATTTAGGTTAGATATCAGGGGTAAATTTATCACTCAGAGGGCAGTGAGGCCCTGGCACAGCTGCCCAGAGCTGTGGGTGCCCCATCTCTGGAGGTGCTCGAGGCCATGGATGGGCCCTGGGCAGCCTGAGCTGGAGGAGAGCAATGTGCTCATGGCAGGGGGTTGGAACTAGATGATTTTTAAGGTCCCTTTCAACCCAAGGCATTCTGTGATTCTAAGACTTCAATATTTAATCACTGATTTGATGAAAAACACACCTTGCTTTAAGTCAATGTAGTACCAGAGGGTTCCTGAGTAGAAGTCAAATAATAATCCTCTGCTGCTCTGGAGGTCTGGCCAGGTTTGCATGCATGGAGCTCTTCTCTCTGAGGCATCTCAGGGGAATTGCCTATGTCTTGAGAAAGGCTCCGAGGTGAAATGATGTTGAAAATGGGGTTTCTGTGGCTGGAACAGGTAATCTGTAGCAGCCTGCAATTAAATCAAACTTCCTAATAGCGATGGACAGTATAAAAAAGGAAAGAACCCACTTACAGTTGAGGAGATACAGGCTAGGAAAATTCAGATTAGGAAAATCAGGAGTGTCGAGCAGCACTGCAAGAGGTCGTTCAAAGAGGCTGTAAGGTCTGACTCTGGAGGTTTTCAAGATTCAGACAAATCCAGAGTGACCTGATCCATGCAATAGTCCTGTTTCAGGTCAAGGTCCCTTCCTACCAGCTTTTCTCAGCTTTATCTTCCCAGTCAGATCTGGAGACTTCCTGGAAGCCCCAGACTGATGGATAGAGATGCAAAGTTGCGCTGCACTTTGAAGAACACGTATTTCAAGGTGACACTGGATTCCAAGAGAGTTTGTGTTGTAATTCCGATTTAATCCTGTGCCTGCCTTTGGCCAAAGCAGCAGTGCAGATTCACCAGTACCCCTGTCTGCTGTCCAAAAGACACAGCAGTGATAATCAGCAGCTGGCAAAATGTCTGTTGTTCTAGCAACCAATTAATTCCAGGTTTTGCAGTGAGTCAAAATGGAAGCAGAAGAAGAGAGCTGGAGATAGTGGGAAACATATTTCTAAAGTCATTGCTCTATCTTACTAATCAAGCACAATTTGCAGCCTTTCCCAACCTCATTTCATGCCTTTGAATTGGATGCAGGCTGATTTCAAAACATGCCCTATCCATGCTCCATCAGCATGTATACAAGTGGGTGCCAATGATTAAGGAATGACAGAAGCTGTGTTATTCAACCAGGCATCATATGTATCTTCAAGAAGGACCTAGGGAACTACAGGTCTTTCGACCTCACCTTGGTCCTTGGGAAGGTAATGGAGCAAATCCTTCCTGAGATCTTTAGGGAGAGTCAATAGGGACTGACCAAGGGCGATATAAATATGTGTGCTACAGTAAGAATTATCTGCAATACTTTCTAAAGTTCTTTATTTGGAGCTGAAGAAGTGAAGTGCGCTTCCATCAGTAGTTGGAAATCTCTTCTTTAGGCTTCTGATTCTTTGCTGGTAACATGAACTTAATTCTATAGAGCAGTGCGTTCTGGAGTGTCAGAACTCAAGGTGAATGGGAGCCTTCTGATATTCAGAAAGAAAATAGAATGGCTTTAACAGCCACTGTCCATCTGTATGATTTTTACTACTCAAAACAAGCTTATCAGTGGTGGAAAATAAATGTTCTTATTTATATTCTAATCCTTGGAAATCACAAAAGAAGCAGTCAAAGCCTTGTGGAGGAAGAATAATAAAACCTTTGCATGACTGATAGGAACAGCAAGTTGCTACAGATGGCAGAAAGACACTTTGAGATGCTTTGGAGCCGAGGCATTATTAATAGAGAAACTGAAAATGATTATTATAACTGGCACGGTATGAGAAAGGCACTGCCTAGGAGATTTTCTGCAGCCTTAATCCAAAGGGCACCAGCAGGAATGGAGAAAGAGCAGAGGTCTGAAAGAGACCGAAAATTTGAACTGATTGCTTTGAATGGGAAGTTTCATCATTTAATCTTAGATGAAGAGGATGGAGAAGATGGGGCTTGACCTACTACATACTTGTAAGGAGCACCTGAAAAAAGAGCAGGCACCTGATTGCAAAGAGTGGATCTGAAGCTGTTCATGTCCTGGATGACATGGATCCCCAGCTCTTTACCTCAAGAAAAAGCAAAATAATGAGAAGCCAGAATCTCCATTGCTGTGGCAGATTCTCCTTCTCCTCTCCACTTGAAGCGAAAAGCATTTGTCCTGAAAAGAAAATAATTATTAAAAAGAGAAATTCATGGGTTGGTGAAATTAAGAGTAATTCCTGATCCACGAGAAAAGGAAAAAGACCAGAAGATGGGTTTTATATAAGTCTAGTATTCTGCTCCGAATTGACTTGTGACTCCCATCTTGTCCCAGCCACCCCAGCAGGGCCCAACTCCAGTGCCACCAGTGCCACCAGTGCCACCAGCCTACACGTGTGCATGGAGGCCTCATGCTGATGGGAGGCCTGAGGAGCCAGGTGCCATCACCATACCCAAGTGGTTTTCCTGTCAGATCTCTCTAAGGAAAAATGTGCATGGGGTTTATATAGAGGTGGAGTTGCCTGAGGAGATTCTGTTTCATTTTAGTTTGGGCTGTGAAAAAAGAATCCTGACATTAATTCATTGAGGTTTGCAAAATACTTTGAGTTAATGTGACAAGGGCCCCTATAGTAGTGCTTAGAATTCACTTATTCAATTATTAATTACTGCTATCAATAATTCAAGCATTCTATTATTAATTGTTATTATTATTCTTGCTCAGAGTTCACAGAGCAGCTCCTGGCCTGTCTGTAAGCAATGTACTTTTGGTTTCTTCTTCCAAGATTTTTATGCTTTGGCCAATGGCTTGCACATGCTGGCACATCTGACCTTCACATTTCTGTGTCTCTGTTTCCAATAAGTAAAGCCCAAGCGAGAACCACTGGAGACCAGGGGAGATCTTTTTGCACCTACTCGGATGGATGGGCTGAGCTCTGAAGATCTTCCACCTTCTGGAAGAGGGACTCAGTTGTTACAAAGCAAACCTGTTTCATCAGCTTTGCAAATGCAACTTTAGAGCTTCATTCACTGTGAAGCAGCAAACTGTTTATTGCAAATATACAAATGGCTGAATGATGTCCAGGAATGCATGGAACACTGGGAATTTGAATGTGGATGTGCCTGGTGGATAGATCCCATCTGAAAGGAGTGTTCTATTAAGCCCTCTCTGCCACAGCTTTTTTTTTTTTTTCTTCGTGTTCTGATTCAAGCAGAGCTTGTTTTCTTTGCATGTGTGCTTTGGACTGCAGTAAAGGTCACACAGCCTGTGGTCAAGTCTGCTCACAGAGACCTCAAGACCTGCACCTTGCGTAGATAAAGCCATCCCAGCGCTCAGTGCTGAGCAAACAGCTGCCAATTCTCCTGCATTTTTGAACGAGACAGAACCCACACTACAAAGCCTGGCAACAGGAAATGAGTCAGTCTAAACATGACTATTGTTTGCAAGCAGAAATAAAATTCAGCATTAACCCCTCTTGAAGTGGTCTTTAAAGTTGGAGTGTTGTGACCCACCCAGTGATGGATCTGACCACATAGAATGGCTTGTGCCTCACATGTTCAAAATACAGCTCCCAGAAAATATTTAGCCAAAACAGTAAATTAATCCCAGGTCAGATTTGGGATTAGGGATTTGATCATAGTTACAAGGTGAAACAGTCCTTTCTGCCCTGGGAGTGTGAAAGTGTTTCATACTGACTGCAAACCATGAGGTACAATGAGTTGTGGTTGTTCAACTGAAATATTTTGGAGTGATTTGTTCTATGAAAAGATAGTGGGACCTTTTCTCCTGTAGAATTAAAGCACCTCTAAACAAGACACAGGCAGAAAATTGTATCTGTGTTCACCTTCTGTGTTCAGTGTCTTCCCCATGGAAGACTTCCCAGTGGTACTTGGCTTGCACCATTGCCTTTGGGAAGTAAGAGGATGGTGCATGAGAACATGAGAACAGCAGAGACTCAACTTTAGGATTTCAGCTGGGCCACAAGCTGAAATCTAGTGATTTGGGCACTTTCCTTCAGCATTTTTTGTTTCTTCCTCAGGACTTGTCTAATTAAACCACACAGATTGTACTAGCAGCTGATGGCAGGATGCTGTGTTGTCTGTAGCCTAATGAGGATCTGCTTTTAGATGGGTAAATATAAACCTGTAATAAGCTCTCCTCCACACAGACAATAGCTCATGCTCTTGACATGACCTACTCAGATATTTACAAGAATTCAGTATCCCAGTTGCTATCAGCAAGAAGTGAAACACACAGTTGTTTGTGAAGAGGGAGGGAGTCCGTCCCTTTTATGATCACAAAATAGCTGCTGTTGGTGATTTCAGCAGCAGATGCTAATTGCTAGTGATGTAGACTTGGACAAACACGAATAGCAACACCTATGTGCATATGGAGTAATTAAATGAATATTTCTGCCACTGAAACTATATTTTCATCATAAAACCTGAGTCAGACCCATTGTGTTAAAGGTAATTACTCTCCGAGCTGCTCAGTAACATCAAATACAATTTCACACTGCCTCGCCAGGACATGCTATTAACGACTGTATTAGAGGCATTTGTCAGAACTGCGGGAGGAAGTCTCAGGGCTTTTACAACAACGCAGGGATGCTGCTGCTGCTGCATGGGCTCTCTGGGAGCATCCGAAAGCGCTGAATGGTGAAGGCTCGGCGGAACAATGCACAGATGTCAAAGCTGTTTTCCAGCATTAATGAGCTCCACAAACCTTCACTGCACGCTGCCTGCATTATTTTTTAAATTAATGTATTTGCTCTCCGGATCTGTTCAGGGCTGGTGAGCAGCTCACCCCGACCCCCACCCTGCTTAACATCGGTGGTGTTGAGCACAACTGACAGCCTGCTTGCTACTGCCACAGGCAAGAAACGGAGCATTTGGGGTTACCTAACAGCACGCAGCCTCTGCAAGGCTCAGGAGGGTTCTCAGGATGGTGTCTGCCTGGTGTGAGGTCCTTCATCCAGGGCCGTGGGCTCAGTGTGTGTCCCTGGCCCTGCAGGGGTTAATGCTGGCTGTTTCCCTTCCATGAAGCCTGTGATGAGACCATGGGAGGCTCCAGCATGTGGGTGCAGGAGCGGATGGCAGTGCTGCTCTCATCTCCATGTCTTCTACCTTTGGCTCTCATTGAATTTCCAGTCTTTGCTACGCACTCAGTAGCCTGCAGTGTTCTAACCCAACTCTCCTTAAAGGCATTGCCAGAGCAGGAACTGGAGAAGCTGTTCCAAGAGAGGTTTGAAGAGGGAAGGTCTGGTAGAAAAAGGTTCCTTTGAGATGGGGTCCATCCTTCTCCCACCCACTGCCCACCTCCAGCACACCCTGTTCAACAGGGGAGGCTGCTGTGGTGGGTTTCCCCTGCTGGTAATTCCTGCCAAGAAACTGGAGATGTGATGCACCAGATGAGGGGATCTCTTAAGGGGGAAATAGAATGGGATAAGTAACAAGAACTATATTTTCAAGAGTAAATGAGACTCTGTGGAGTCAAGGTTATTTGCAGAAGCACAAAACGAATAGTTATAAATCATTGTATCCTGTGGGATACATGTATTAACAGCAGCCTCTTCCTTTCCCTCTACTCACGTGGTTCAGCTGGTGACTGCTGGGCCTCCCCTGTCCCTCTGCACATGGCAGATGGAAAGATCAAACATGTTGACATCTTAGGTTGGCATCTTAGGTTTTGATACGACCATGGCACTTTTAAATAAACTTTTATTTCCCCTTCCTTCCCCTTTTCTTTTTTTCTAGGTGTAAAACTGAGTCTCGGAGTGTTGGCTTATAGATACAAGCACAGGGATTGTAGATGCTGTCTCGGGAAGATCTAACCTCTATATTTTGGAGCAGCTGAACTGTCCTTTTAGTGGCAGCCTCCCAGCTCCTGCTGATTGCAGATTTAATTCGGGGCTGCTGGGAACGAAGGATTTAATCAGATGTGACAACAGAGCCTGGAAGGTGACTTCTTTCTGAGCATTCCTGAATTTCTTCCCCTGGCCCTGGTGTTCCTGCAGCCAGGTAATACTGGAGCTGCCTTTTGCTGAGAATGCATCTCCTTGGACTCGTCATTATCTTCATTTTCCAGTCTATCCTTTTCTTTCCTGGTAAGACCCCTTAGCTCCCTGCTGCACTACTTCAAGCTGGTACCACCAGCAACAGACTCCCTTTGAGGCTCATATGGATGGAGACTTGCATTTCCAACCAAGGTACTCAAAAGGGGAAACTGAATAATTATTTCTCTAGAAACTCCTCTGAGCCTCTTCTCAGATGCATTCAGGCAGAGATTTTGTTAGATTACAGTTCTGGCTCTGAGTCCCGGATTTGACAGTCCATCACCATCACAAAGAAACTGGAGGGAAATCTGTCACTTCCCACAGAGAACAGACCTGGGCTTCTCCCAGAACCAAGGGAGCATCTCATCTATGAGATGTCAGTGAGCAACAGGCACAATTATTTTGTGGTCAAAACCAGATTTTTAAGTACCTTTTCGTGATATTGGAGCACAGTATCAGCCTGCTATATGTAGGTATGCATTATATGCTTAGCAGATAATCATAGAATCACCAAGGTTGGAAAACACCTCCGAGATCATCCAGCCCAGCAGTGCACCAACCACCACTATTTCCCCATTAAACCATGCCCCTTGCAGCTGTTGTGTTGGTGCTCCCCTGCCCATCACAGGCAGCACTGCAGTGGGCTCACAGTGCCTGCAGATCCCCCGGATCACACCATGCCAGGGCCCTACATCTCATCCTGAAACTGCAGGAAGCTCTGAGGAAATTCGTGTGAAACTTTCTCCCTCCTCTCTTGTGAATGAAACATTTTTAATTAATGCACTGTATCAAAGGCTGTAGGACTTCATAAGCCAATGCAAATCTTGTGTTTGTACAGTAGTATGAGAAGACATATTACAAAGAACCAGTCTTTGGAAATAAAAAAGCAGTGAATAATACTCTCACGGTTTGAGTTTGGTGCACAGATGTCTACTCAGTAATGGATTTCTGGCAATCAAATATTTTCTTTAATGCTCTAAAACAGCTTGGTGGTATTTGATCATGATTAACCAAAGCATCCCAGGGTGTTTTGGGGTGTAATAAGATGGGTAAGTATCCTAGCAATTTATTCTATTAATTGTCCCATGAAGTAAATACCTCTGTGTATGAAATACAGCTCATTGCCAAGATTTCATTTCACAACCATTTGTGAAGCATCTGGGGCAGTCTAAGTCTTCTACCCTAAATGCTTAACACTGTGGGTGCTTCTTCTGCCCTTGCTGGCAAAGTACTGATCAGTTGGCCTTCAGAAGTTCACCAAATCGTCAGAGTAAGGCTGGTTTGTCTGACAGCATGCCAGGAGAGATCCAGTCAGCCTGCTACAGATACCACTTATACAGAACCCGTGATAAGTATTCATTGCACCACCTACATGCCTACGATAGTTAAAAGCCTCCCATCTGAATTGCTCATCTCCTGCCTTCCTCTTCTGTAAAGGGAGCTGAGAAAGAACAGATCAGATCCAAACGGATAATTCTGAGCTACCTGAAGTTATGTCAGTGGGATACTGCCCATCCCAAAGAACTGCACACAGGTCTACGCTCTGGTGACTCCATGAGAATATGCTGAGGTTCCTCCACCCTTTGAAGGATGCAAAACCAAAGCCACGGCTCTCCAAGTCAGGCTGCACATGGATGCACTCTCCTGCTGCAATTCAGGGAAGTCTGTCTACCTTGAGCTTGTGAAGAACATCCTCACACACTGCTGGGCTGAATATTGTTAGAACATTCTGGAAAGATCCAGTCCTCGTCTAAACGTCTTCCAGGCAGGTTTTGTACTATCTCCTGGTGTACCTTGAGAAGACCCAGAAGGCTCAGCAGCTGTTCTGCTTCGGGGGAGCAGAAGAGGGGCAGGTCAGGCTGCCAGGGAAAAGCTGACTTCTGCTTGGGCAGGGGCTCTCACCTGGTAGACTGCATGCAGTGGGTGACTCCACCTTCAGTTCGGCCACGATAAAAAGCTCATTTCCAAAAACAAGGTCTGTTGTGATTTTCAGCTGGAGCCAGGCTGAGATCCCACCTCCACCTCCATTGACCAGTGGTTGCACCTGGAGCCTTGTTCCTGTAAATAGCTGCTGGTGGAGAGAACTGATGTGTGCCAGGAGAATGGGGAATGAAGGAAATGTTTTCTGTCTGTTTTCTGCTTCATAACCATTTCTCCATGTTTACCATGGAAAGCTCTGATCCTGCCTTGTGCTACGAGCCAGAGGTGTGTCTGGCTTTCTGCTCCAGTGCTGTGCAAGCTTGCAGAGTGAGAGGAACAAATCCAGAAAAAGAACTCAACAGTTCTTTACATAAGAACAAGAAACACAGAGAGCAGAGTCAGGCTATGGATGCCTCCTGTGTGCAACAGCACACTGATTCAGAGCAGTGGAAGTGCACAGCACCTCTCAGGGTCTGTCTCAATGGAAAGGCGTGATGCTACAGGTAGGATATCTCCAGCGGCTGTAACTCCTGCTCTAGAAGTGTGCATGGGTAAGAAGATGTGGTTGCGTAGTTTCCTGTGTTGCTCTGACAGAACTGTAGAAGAGCAGGTGGAAAGGGACCCCTGGAACACTCCAGTCCCCTTGCAGAGCAGGACAGCCTCCAAGATCAGATCACCTTTGTCTATCAGATCCCAAACACCTCTGAGGATGCTCCATGCCCTCCCTGAGTGACCTGTTTCAGGGCTGTGCTACACTGAAGATTTTCCATATTAAAGAGAGAAGGCACAGAGAAGTATTAGTGCACAGAGGGGTTGTAGATGTTGATTAAATCAGTAGACAAAATCATTTCCCCGATCCTGCTGTTGCTTATCTGTTGCCAGATGTTCCCCATAGCTGTGAAACTAGAAGCTCATTTGCTAAGCTTCCAGCGTGCCCCAGTCAGACTTTACCCAGACCTTCAAAGTATGCTGTTCCTCTGGGTGTTTGGTACTGCACAAAGCTGCCTTGGAGGGCATATCATTTTTCTCATATCCCTAGTTCTCCATCAGAGCAAATGCAGCATAGGATGGCTTCCTAATCTGAGTTTGAGACGAAGGAACTCATCGTGTATTTAATGTCCAGTTATTCTGATTTCTCTGCACCTTTTTGACTCTTTATAATATTGTCATTTATATTTATGAGACTACAGAAAGATTTAATGTGTTATAAACTTCACAAATCCTCAGGACAAAACAAAAAACCAAAAAAAAAACCAGAACATCTTCATTTTGAGTTCATGAGCAAAGACAAATTTCTCTTCTTGTGGATTTACCCATGGAGAGAAGATATTCACGAGGATATATCAGTCCAGACCAGTTGCAGTTCCAAGCAGTTGGAAGGCTAAGAGCAGCATGGTGTTTCAATACAGCACAACATCCCTGGGTCGTGGTTAGAGCACATGGTTTTCATGGAGAGGCTGAGTTTATCCGTACAAATTAACCTGCTGGAATTAAACCTAGTTGCAGAGTTCTCTCTCTTGGATGCAATTCTGGGAAGCCGCAGGTGGCAGCCTCCTGACGTGGCAGCTATTTGTTCAGAGTAATAACATACATTCCTACTAATTGCATGATGTTTGATATGCAGATACCGCTCCCTGTCTCACTTGCCTGCAGAAACTCCTACACTTCTTCTTTACCATAGCTCTGCAAAAGAAGCTTCCCAGGTCTGTCACATGAGAGGCAATAAGTAGAGAATGGAAGAAAAATGCTTTGCTGGTGAAGGTCTGAAAGAAAGCACCACAGTGCAGTGTAGAGCAGAGCAGGCCACTTCTGAGTTCCTTCTTAGGAGCAATGTGTAAGGGAGCAATGACTCTCCATGTCATCTGGGAGTATTTCTTCCTTCTCCTCTCTCCATCCACGCATGGAAAACCCTACTAGCACCTGTAGTAGTTTCACACAACAGGCAGTTTTGCCAAACTGGCAGCTATATTTTGCTTACACTGAAAGATGATTTGCAGCCAAAAAAAAAAAAAAAAGTTAAGATGCAAGAGCAAGAAAACTGTGTCAATGGTGTTTGGCTGTATCCCAAGCCCAGTAACACAGCAGGCGTGGGAGCTCCCTCGGATGTTTTTGCTTGACGAACGCCCACTTGAAATGGCTGATGAATTTCAATATTTGGACAGATGGCTGAATTCCCAAATCTGATTTTAAAGTACACACTGAGTCTCCTCAGAAATTGCACTTTCCTTCTTTGAAGGTTGCTATTCACCTGGAAAATACATTCTTCCATTCTTATGGTTTCAATAGCCACAACTGGTAACCTCAATACAAAGTGCACCATAGCTATGATCATTTACTTGCTCACTGTCTCTGCCCACAGTATTTAGAAGGGATGTGCTAAGTATTATTGTGTATACAATAAACAGATTCTGCAGTTAAGAAGGGATCTGATGTTACCAAATAACCATAACCATAAAGCACATCCTGGCTATCCTCTTGCCTCCATCTGCAATGCCAGAATGAAAACCATAGTAGTCATGATGATAAAAGGGAAGTGAGAGAAACAAAACCATAACATGGCAATCTTAGTTATAATAATTTAATTTTCCTCCAAGTTGGTGTCGCTCCTCTGAAAATACTCCACATGGGTCAGGAGAAGAGAAATTCCCAATGTCTGAAAGTCTTCATTTTGTCACTAAAAAGAAAAAAAAAGAAGAAGAAAAAAAAAAGAGGTGAAGGAAGTTTGTAACACTCAGTATAAACCTATGTTAAGGTAGGGAAAGGCATCCATGCTGGTCAAAGTCCCATCTCCCTTGTCTGGGTCCTGCCAGCCCAGAAGTGACTCTTGCCAATAGACAGGCTAAAACCATTTCTGATAAATTCAGGGAGAAAATGAGGATGTTTAAGCATACTTGATGGTGACCAGCAATAAAACACCCATAAAGTCACAGAAAAGCAAGAAAGAGAGAGAATCCTGTGGGAAGGTAGGAACTCTTCTGAGTTTTTTTTGCATCACAGTGAGGGCCTGGCTGAAAACGTTTCCAAGGGAGGTGAACAAGCTCTGTTGATGGGGCTTGGCAAGGCATATCCCCAAATCCTATGATGGATGTGAAATTGCATCTGCTGGAAAGCTGCTGGCATTGGGCTGGCCCTCCCACCAGACAAAGGTCAGTAAAAAGGAAAAGAAAGCGAACGTTTATTATTACCATTGTTATTTCAATAGCAACACTGCTCCCAGCTCTGTCTGTACAGAAAATGGCACTGGGTGCTCAATGCCTGCAGGAGCCATCTGGAGGTGGGAAGCCCTGAGTGAAGTGAGACACACCGTGTTTGTCCCTGGGCTCAGTGCCACAATGACACATATCCCTATGACATTACCAGCCTGGGGGCATGGGCCATCAAAGTCATGGCCACTACCCCCTTCCAATGAGCACTGTCTGGGTTCATTGGTCTTCCCATGCTTTAGACTCATCTATGGCCATGCAAATAACACTTTTGTCCCAGCAATCAAACCAAGGTGTTGTTTTTTTTTTTTTGTGACAATGATTTCTGAACATCTCTCTTCTTTCAGGCTATGGTGTTAATTAATTGCTTCTGGAGTACTCGGATAAAAAGCATATTTACTTATGCAATACTCACAAACTAAATATTTTGTGCATTTCACAAACATTCCTAATGTGTGCCCACAGAACAATAGATCAGCCAAATGAAACAGCTGCAGAAGAGACAGATCATACATACTTCTGAAGTAGTCAATTATTTAAATTAATTAATGAGTAATGACTATGTATGCTTTTTGCATATAATTTGACTATTACAATGCCAGAATGTTCAACCATTACTCCTTCAGCAGGGACATACTGCATGAAGCTATGAAGCAACATCCTGCTGACTTTGTTCTGCATTACACTGCTGAATTCCCACCTTTTAGGAATTAAGATGATCTAATGCTGAAATGTGTTGTTCCTGTGTATTTATAACAGTGGATTTCCTAGGTCCCTGTGCACACTACTGGGGGACCACTAATGACTAGCTACTGCACTTTTCAGAGCTGTTACTTTCAGAGATAACCATGGCATGAGTGCTGTGGAGATTAAACACCCCAAGGATTGTTCCCAATCCTGACTTTGGTGACAGATGGCCAGTAGCTGTACTGCTGAACTCCATAACAACAACAACAACAACAAAAGAAGTGGAATTAAAAATAAGCAAGATGGAAATGCTCTCTGGTCCATCTAACCTCTGAGCCATTCCAGGTTAACAGAGTTCAGAGCTGTGCCATGAAATGTGCTGATCAGACTCTACGGGCTGCCCTGCCCTGAGTTTGCTTCTTAGTCTGGATGTAGACACAAGCTCTCCATGATGGGCTGTTGCCATTGGCATTTAGCCCATGGAAGCACACCACGAAGCTCCACCAAATCAGAAGAGAAAGGCATGCTGGAGAGATATGAGGAAGCTCCCTAAGCTTTAGCTTTGCTAAATATCGTTCTGGTTTAAAATGTTTAAGAAGCAAAACTGTACCTGTAGGAACCTCCAGACAGCCTTACGGAGGGCTGGGGAGCAGTGAGACCAAACAAAAGCCACTTCTGTAAGCACACATGCCCTACCTTGACACTGGAGAGTCATTCAAGAGCAAAACATGGCACTAAATACCAAAGGCTCTCAGAAATTTCCACAGGGGCTGAGTGGGAGGGTGGCATAACCTTTCAGATCCTCAGTAATAACTTATCTCCTCCACCCCTGGCAGGCAGGGAGGAATGTTATAAATGATGCAGGTGCCATGGAGACCTGATAGTGTGAGAGGAATGAATCCAATTGCAAAAGCATGCATAAACTGTCTTCCTGGACTGAAGTGGGGCATTAACCCCTCTGAGGCCTGAGCCGAGGATAAGGCGCACATAAAGGGTGCCAACGTATTTGGCTATGCTCCTGAGGCTACAGGGCCTCTGAAAGAAAGCCCTTTGCCTTGTATATAGAGAATACGATGATCTGCCATGAAGACTTGGAGGATGGAGTAGTCCATTGCTATTCTCAGCCCTGGGTGCAGGCTGAGTACCACATGAAGCCTTGGCAGTTCCTGGGGTGCCTCATGTCTGGTCTCTCTGCCATGACTCTGTAGATTCATCTCCCTCTGTTTGTTCCAAGAAGTTGGTTATGGTCAAGCCCTGGGGCAGTTTTGGGCAAAATCATCTCTTTCACTGAAAATAAAGGATTTTCTGAAGGTTGAGATGGAGCCACTCTACCAAGAAAAGCAACAGTGGCAGAGATTCCCAGCTCCTGCATGGAGGAGAATTCATAGCCATATGAGCAGCAGCAGCCACTGAGAGCAGGTACAGAAGTCTTCCTGGTAGACAGATGCCCACGTCCATTGTCTATGAGCTGCAAGTCTGATTTTCCTTGGACACCAAGGTGACTGAGAAGCTCAATGGCTACTGGGTGGCTTCTAGGCTGCAATCAATAAGAACAAAAAGAAGAACCCACCAGGTACACCTCAGTGTTCTGACTGAGGATTACAAGAAATAGAAGCCAGTGTGGTTTGATGGTTGTATTGGTGGTGGGCTGATGGTTGGATTTGATGGTCTTGGAGGTCTTTTCCAGCTTCAGTGATTCTGTGGGTTGGCATGATGGTGATGGATTGATGGTTGAACTTGATGATCTTGGAGGTCTTTTCCAACCTTAGGAATTCTATGATTTGGAAGAGTATTTCTGTAGAGCATGTAGGCAGCCATGTCTGTGTGGCATTACCCTGTCAAGACAACATCTTGTAAGATACTAAAAGGTTAAATTTTGAAGTGAAATCCTATAATAAATAAAATATAACTGAAACTGCATGACTGCAGGAAGAGCTATGGATTAGCATAGCTTGAAATGAAATGCCAGTCTGTGTGGGTGTGGGGAGGGGGTTATGCACAGCATGCCTGGCAAATACTTTGGATCGTGAAAGCAGTTATAAGAGAAAAGGCTTATGGAGAGCCTTAAAGACTCAGTAAATCTCTTCCAGCTAGACATGCACGGGATGCTGAATCCAGGATACGTCTAATTTATCTCTATGCTTTCAAGGCTGAAAGGAAGATGTAGTCCTGCTAAGACTTGGCACAAGTGTTAACTCTGAATGTACATTTCTGTGAGGAAGAGCCTCAGCCTGGCAGCCCATCTGGCTTAGGCCACAGTAATGGTGCTGATGAAAGCCCTTTCCTATCGAGTCATCACAGCATCAGCACAGGGGCTTTTGGCTGTAGAAGCAGTCACTGGGCATACTCCAAAGCAGCTTGCACATGCAGGTACCCCCAGCACAGCACTTTGTAATCACATCTTCAGCAGCATCCTCTGCCACATCCCCATCAATGACCTTGAGCAGACACATGTGCAGCAGGGAGAAGAGTGTGGACAGAGCCCCTGAGAGCCCTTCCTAAAGGGGTCTCCCAATGGGCACTGCAGTGTCCTGGTGGGATTAGTGCTCTGGTAACCAGAACTTCTGCTATTGCAAAGGAGACCTTTATTGTACATCCCTATAAACTCAAATATTTTATTTTGCTTATGTGATGAACCAGAAGCTGAAATAAAATCTGTAACTCTCACTCTGAGAAGGAGAAATAACTCATTAGAGCTGATTAGAGCTCATGAAGTTTAAAGAGTTTAAGGTAATTCATTAAAGTGAGATCTTTTTTTGTTTGCAGCTTGCACCTCTACAAACCCCCACTACAGATAGCTGTGTTTCGCCTCACAGCTGCATGGTACTGCCAACATCACAGAGGAGTCCTGTCCCTTTCAAACTGCTCAGAGAGGAGAGGCTTTTAGTGATTGCTGCTTTTTTTCCCCCTCAGATTAAGGAAAAGACAGCCCAGCCTGTGCAACTTGAAAGAACTTTTTCGACTTTCATATTTGTTGCATCCAGAAATAATGAGTGTCACCGATGTCTGGAGAAAACAGCGAGTGTGAAGGGCAGCAGAGGACAGCCCAGAGATGAAGGCAGAAAAACAGACGGTTGAAGTAGATAGAGATACACAGATACTGGGAAATGAAAGGTCTCCTTGGGAAGTTCTGTCATAAGGGTCTTAAAGCATGTGCTGGAAATAAGGGAAGATCAAGGAAGAAAAAGAGAAAACAGGGATCACAGTCCATAAAGTTCATCACCTGTGTGTGTATGTGGAAAGGATTGAACTGGTACTGCAGGAGCCAGGGTTTCAGGATAGCCTCTTGAAAAAAGGCACCAAATCGCCCTGTGACATGGACCTGGCCATGAGATGCCAGCCTGGTTGGCAGCACAGGGTGAGGCAATGTAAATGTCACACATTCTTCCACATCAGCAGCTTCCAGCCTGAGCCCAGCTGAGAGGTTATGATCTTGATGGGATTCTCTAGCTACAAACCAGCATTTGGATGAAACCATGAGCCACAGGGTGAGGTTAAGTCTGAGGTACTCAGTGTGAAACCTCTTGTTTTGGAGCATCCCTTTCAGAGCTGAGCTAAGGAGTAACAAGATCTGTGGCCTGATTGATCTCAAGGCACATGGGATGCTTTCACATGCCAGGAGCTTTCTGTGAATCACACCTGTATGACAATGAGTGACTGCAAGACATGTATGGAGCTGCTGCAGAAGCAAAGGAGGTGATACAGGAAGGAAGTTGTCTGTCCCTGCTGACTGAAGAAGCCCATGGAGACATGGACTATGGGGTGTGCAAGACCATTTCACACTACAGGAAGAGTCCTGCCTCAGGAACTACCAACTTGACCAACAGGGATAATTAACAGCCATCCTCTCTGCTCATTCTTCTGGAGCCTGTGTCATCTCCTGCTTGCTTCCCACAGCAAAATAGGGAGCAGTTGCCAAGTGGACTCGCTGGGTCTGGTCCGAGCTGTCACTGTGCAGTTTGCCAGGGGAGCTGAAAAAAGCAGCTCTCTGCAAGCCAGGAAACTTTCAGCCCTTTTATGATCTCCTTGAAGGTCTAGAGCTTTGTGCTAGCTGAAGAATGCAGGAGCAATAGCAATTAGGAGTCAGTGTATTTTCATGAAGCCATTGAACGTCCCAATTATACTGCTATATTCGCCACCACATCTGTTATTTCCATTTACAGGAGCTCTTTTGTAAGCCTACACATGTATTACTCTTGGCTAGCTCCTCTGGGAAATCTGCCTGTCTCACTTCCAGCCTTATGATTGTCCAATTACTTTTATTCCTTCCTTTGCCCTATCCCATCCTATTGATTTATCACCTGCTTTAAGGGCGGTTTTATCCAGTCCCCCAGAATGGAATATGTTGCTGCTGATAGCAGCAAGTTATAAAAGACAGAATGTTTCTGGGAAAAATGTGTTCTCTGCAAGGACAAACAGAGATCAATCCTGCAAGAAAAGTCTGGTGTGGGATTTAAGCTCCAGCTTGGAGAGAGTGTCATGCAATGGGGCTCCTTCGTGCAAGAGGTTCTGCAAGCACCAGATACCACTGAGAGCAGAGCCAAGAGGGGCATGTGTCAGACCTGTTGGTCAGCAAACCTGCTGGTCCCACTGAGTCTAAGACAGATGGTCAACAATGGGGGCTACTGAAAGGCTGCAAGATCCATTTGGTGGACCCTGACCAATCAAGAAGGAACAGCTGCCAGTAAGTCCATGTGCAAATTTGCGCAAGGGTGTTAGTACAAGTTGAGGGTGTTGTTTGTGCTGGGTATTGGAGTCAACCAGAAAATCTATTTTGGAGCAAAAAGCCACTCAGTATTCCCAGCTGCTTTTCCCTATGTGGTTCTAGCCCTTAGAGTGGAAGCATTCAGGAAGAATGAGACAGTTCTGAAAAGCTCCCTTTTAGAAGCTGTTAAAGGCACAATTAAATCTAGATTCAATATTTCTGATGTTTTTCTGAGTTGGTTGGAGTGGGAAACAAAGAATAAAGAAACAGTCAAACCAATCAACCAAAAAGAAACCAACAAAAGCCTACCTGGAGCTGCTCTACAGGAGGACAGGAAGGACCAATATATCCCTTCCCATGCCTTTGGCCTGATTTTTTGGATGAGTGCAGTGCAGAGGAGTATTTTTAGGGGAGAGGGTGTCAGCATTAAGATGATGCTACCCAAGCTGATGTTCAAAAGATTAAAGAAGATTAAAGCAGGAGGTACAGGCAAGGAACTGACCCAAGTGATCCTCTTGCAAATGTCTTCATGCCTGAAAACCAAGCCCCTTGGCACAGCAGCATCACTCAGAGCCCAAAGGTAAGCACCAGGATATGAATTAGGACACTCCAGAGGAGAATTCATAACCCATATCCCAAAAAGAAGGAGAATGAGATGTTGCCAAAGAAGGGTCACACACCTAATTCCTCCAGACCAAAGCAATGGTTACCTCTTACAAGTGCTCATGGATTCTTCTGAGGACTGCCACATCAGTTAGGTCAGATGGCACTAGTAATGTTCCCCAGAATACCTGAGGTGAAGAGTCATGAAATTAATGGTTAAAATGTAGCCAGACCATGTCCTTAACCTACCCAAATATTTAAAAGGAGTTAGAAAAATAGATAGTCCTTTATTCTGCTTTTATACATTACCTAAAAGACCCATGATGAATGCTACAGTCCTTGATGCTACATTGATTTAAAGCTTGTGGCACCATAGAAAATGCTTTGGGATATATCAGTTAATTAATAGTGAATTTTGGAAAGGCATCTCTCCTCTCCAAAAGAATTGATTCTGGACAGAAATTAAAAGAACATGTGGAGACCCCAAGGCAGAATCCAATGAGTGATCTGGTTTATGTATTCTTTGCAAAGGACCAGTCCCCTTGTCGCTGCTCCCATAATGCCCTGTTAGCTCAAATTTAACTTTATATTTCGTGCATAAGCCTTAAAGGAATTAGTTTGTGAAGGAGAAACACAATTTTGCTTATACACCGTGCTCACGTCTGAATGACTTTTCTCAGGTTTCTGACACTGGCATCAGCAGCCTTTGTCAACACAAATCCAAGGGACGGGGCTGTGTGACGAGACTTCTGAGGCTCTCATTAGATCTTGTTTGTTTCTGCCATAAAGATCGGATTTAATTTAGCTGTGAAGTTTCATCTCCCTGCCTCACCTTAATGACTGGGCAGGACATTTAATTTTTCCCTGGTGCCGAGCAGTTTGCACGGTTGTTTCAGTTGGTATGTTGGGATTAAGCAGAAGGAAATGAAAACAGAATCCAAATAGGATTACAAGAAACTTAGTATGGGATTCCTCAAGTTTCATTTTACATCAGCCACTAGTTCACAGTTGATCTTCAAGGTCAGGATTGAAGCGGGTCAAACTAGGCAAAAAAAAATCCATTTGTTTCATTCATTAACTAAAGTGCCAGAAGTTCTGGAAGAAGACTCCGATATACAAAGGTGCTGAGAAACTCCTACAGAAATCTGAAAGTCCATTCTGTGCTTGGGTTGCATAGGCAGCCTCTTTGCTGAACACTGCCTAGAGTTTTCTACCATGTTATGTCTGAGTTAATCATGACATAGGGAATGCCTGTGATAGACCCAACTGTACCCTGATTTCTGAGACAACAAAGTAACTTCACTGAAGTAATGGAATTCAATGGATATAAAAAATAAGCAGGTCTGGGCATGTTCAGAGCCATCCAGAAAGCCAAAAAAGGGAATGTATGAGAGTAGTGAGTGAAACTTTATCTGTTACACACCTCTTGAACTGTCTTCTCCAGTGGGATGTGGCAGTTCCTTCAGAAAGGTATTGGACGTTCAGTGAAGGACTCCAATGGGAATGTAAAAGCCCTTACAAGTTGGGCTTGATGAAGGAGGTGGACTTGCTGGATCCCTTCCAATTTGGGATGTTTTATGATTCTATGAATCTATTATTAGAATTATCACTCCAAGGGCAAACGCATACTGGGGAAGCATAGCTAGTGCTATTTGAGAAGCAGAGAAAATGAATGGTGGATTAGAATCTGTCCTCCTCCTTGAAAGCTTTTGACAATGAATCCAAATCATCCATGAAGTAGAAAGTAAGTGAAGACATGACAAGGGCTAATGTGCAGGGAAGAGATTGAAAGGGAGAGTGGAGGACTTGGACAAGTACCCTGCCTGCAAATGGACTGGTGGATGAATTGATGGTGTTTGTAACACTTAGCTGCAAACTACAGGGACAGCTGAAGGAAGACCACTCTGCCTCTGATTCCCAGCAAGATATGAGATTGCTATGCCCAGTGGCTGATAGCTGCCAAGAAAATGGAAGCTGAGTTCTCAGAAAAAAACACTGTGTGGTGCAAAGACTGCTTGTGTACAGAAACATCAACCATGGATGATGGAGGTTGTGGAGCATAAAGGTCACTGATAAGGGCATCATTCTCTGACTTTGCAGTCCCTCCATGCACAGACAAGGCTTGTCTGGAACCAAGGATGGGACAGGCATGAGATTCAGGTGCCTCTGCAGTTCTCCCATAGAAATATGGGGCTCCTCTCACCTCCACTGTCACGTCTGAAACCCTGGAAAGGTGCCTGGGTCATGCTGGCCTAAAAGGCATCTCCTGTCCTTGCTGTCTGAGCACCTTTCACTCAGCCCACTTCGAGCTGGCTGGGAAGGAATGTCAGCAATGTGCACATCTGCCACAGAGCCTTTGGTCCTGTGTCCTGCAAATAAGGAACTGCTTGACACTCCTACCTGGGCTAAAAGGATTTGTTGGGTCATAAATAAATTGTTCCAAGTAGGTTTTACCTTAACTCTGCCAACAGCCTTGGCAGTCGCATACTCTGCTCATAACTGATCCTGCTGTAATAGCTGCCTGGCTGAGGGATGTGCACACTGTGCTCTTTGATATGACTTGGGTAAGATGAAATAGCACACCAGTTTCTTCTCTTTTTTCATTCTGTTTTTCATAAATTTCACATTTTCAACACTTTGTTCTTGTTATATAGATTTACTTTTCAGGTGACGGAAATATTTTTCAATTTATAGAAATGCCAGTTCAATACATCTCTGTAGAATATGATGAGACTGGAATTGAATTTCCTGCTTGTTCATTTTTTTTATTAGTATTTCTATATTGAGCAATCTGGCAAAAATAACCACCTTTACTTTATATATTGTGTCACCACATCTCCATTCACCTTCTGCCTTGGAAATTGAGAAAGATAATGCTATTTATATATATATATAATATTTATATATTATGTATCTTCTATTTACTATTATTTCCCAGTGGACTCAGCCTTTCTGTGTGTGCTTACCTGAATTTCAGGTGGCCAGATAGGTTTTGGGTATGAATTCAGCATCCTAAAGTGCACTGAAAGGGACAGAAGAGGGAATACTACACGCAGTACTGCAAGCTGGCATGAGTGTTGCAAGCACCACTGTTATCACTGGCAGGACAGGAGATACAGCAGCAAGTAGATGTCCCATAGTGATATCTGGGAATCTGACTGGAGCCACCTAGCACAGAGCAGATTCCATACACCCAAAAGCAAGTTGCACCAATGGGACTGACTCATTTTCTACTGGACATGACTAAAAGCCTGTCCTGTGAGCACTAAGGAGTGTGTGTGTTTCACACAGAGCATCGAGGCAGGTTCTCACCAGTGGAAGAACATCTAGACTGGATATAAGGAAGAAGTTTTTTACAGTAAGGGTGATGAGGGACTGGCACAGGTTGCCCAGAGAGGTGGTGGGTGACCCATCTTTGGAGACATTCAAGATCAGGCTGGATGGGGCTCTGAGCACCTGGGGGAGCTGTGGTTGTCCCTGTTCATTGCAGGGGAGTTGGACCAGATGGCCTTTACAGGTCCCTTCCAACAGTTGCCTACCTGACCACCTCACCCCCAAGAGACCCAGCTCTGATCCGTTGTCTACTGGCAATTTCTTCTTCTCTGCTGATCCATTTCCCTGGGTGAGTGGCATGAGTACCAGCAATACCCTGACAGCATTTTTAGGTCAATACCTTCTGAACAAATGTTTTCCTTTTACATCTGACACTTTAGGTGAACACTAGGAGCTGCCAAAAGGTTTTTCAAACTGACAGTGGTATGGGGCTATGTGCAGCGGGTGCCACAAAGCTGCCAGGGAATGCAGCCCCTGCTCTCGCCAGGGTTCCTGCTAGACTCCTGCCCAAAATGCTGTCGTTGGCCTGGATTTCACTGGCAACAGCTGAATAACCATCAGGCAGACCCTTGTGCAAGGAACACGTACAGACAGTTCAGATGTGCCTGGATCTGTTCAGATCTGTAGGAGTCCTGGAGAATTTGGCATGCTGATGATGATTAGCCTTTAATTTGCTATGTTGTAATTAAGGCCAAGTGTAGGGAATTCCCAACGATACTGTAATCCTCTATAATCAAGAGATGTGAGGAAACCAAAAATCTCTCCGAGTGCCAGGGCAATCATTTCCCAGTTTAATGGCAGTCCAAACCAACTGGTTCTGGATCAAAAGGGAAGCAACCGGTGCTGAAGGTTTTGGCTACAGCAGTGCTGCTGCCGCCTCCTGTGAGCCTCGCGTGTGCTGGGGTGGCTGCAAGCTCTGAGCCAGGATTGCTCTCTAAGTGTGGCACATGGCTTGTATGGTTCAGATAAAGCGGGTCACTGATGGAGCACTTCAGCATGCATACCCTCAAGGCTGCTCGTCTGGAAAGCAGCACAAGTGTTGATCATCTGCATTCACTGGAGACAGACACCATTGCTGGAAACAGCTGTCCCAAACTGCTTTGTGTCTGCAGAGTATGTGTCTAATGATCCCACTGAAGTTGAACTTGCTGTTGGCTCCACTCATTGTTCCCAACCTCTATGCACAGTGGCATTCTGATGGAGTTTCTCAGAGAAGGGAAGGAGTACATTCCCACCTCAACTCCCATCAGCTCCCTGTGCTTGTAGTTAGCATGGGTGCCAGGCTCAACACAGCTTTGGGATAGAGCAGGCTCTGTGAAGAGCATGGAGAACCCTTAAACACCCATGGCATCCACCTCCTAACCTCTGTAGGATCCCTCCCAATGAGAAGAATATTCAGAGGATGATTCTGACCTTGGTGAGCTGCATCATTTTCCCTCCAGAGCTGGAGAGTTCCTTGAGGCTGTGGACCTCACTCAGGGAGAAATTAGGGTGGATGTTTCCCTTCCGCTCCCCACCACAGTCCTGCACAGCAGCAGTCTGGGGATTCATCTGTAGCCTTGGCTCATGGAAGTGTTTCCTTCAGTGAGCTTTGTAAAAAAAAAAAATTAATACATTCAGTTCCCGTAAGTAGTGTCTTTTAATTTCTCATGAATAATTATTAGCCTATAACTCCAATCAGTTCCTGAGATCCTGCACCTCATCAGGAAGTTAATTACACTTAGTTAGTGATTGCAACAAAAGACGTGCTTCTTGTTGACTCTGTACCAAAACCTCATTTCTTCTCCTGACGGGGCTTGTCTTATCTCCCTGAGAAGCATCTTGGCTATCCTTTATTTACGAGGCTGTCTTTATTTCAAAGAAATACTGAAGTGACCTGACAGGAGGAAATCTGAGGAAATTATGAGAGAAGGCTCAGTGATGGCAAAAAACAAGCTGAGTTTTCCAGTAATAAGTGTCAGCTCCAGCAATGAGACTTCAGATCAGCTTATTACAGTGCATGAAAGACCTAATTCTCATCCTGCTTGCCTCTCTATCTTCCTCAGTTACTCAGTGAGTGGTTATGGAATTGCTTTTTATTTTTCATTGTGCACATGGGACCAGAAAGCACATGGACCAGCTCAGCACCATTATCTCCCAGCTGTGCTACCTCAACTCCTGAGCTGCCATACCTGGTCCTTCCTGGCTAAGGTTTCTTTCTCAGTGTCAGCAATATGGGATCATAGCATCATAAAGCAGTTTGGGTTGGAAAGGTTCTTAAAACCATACAGTTCCAACCCCCATGCTATGGATAGGCACAACTCTCACTAGACCAGGCTCGAGGCTCCATCCACCCTGGCCTTGAACACCTCCAGGGATGGGCCATTCACATCTCCGGGAAGCCTATTCCTGTGCCTCACCACACTCATGGTAAAGAATTTCTCCCTGATGTTTATTCTAAATCTCCCACCTTTTAGATTAAGGCCACTACCCTTTGTCCTGCCTCTGCACTCCCTGATGAAGAGTTCCAGCTTTCCCGTAGGCCGTATTTGTGTATAGAAGGGCTGCAATGAGGTCTCCATGGAGCCTTCTCTTTCACGATGGGTTTACCTGAGAGGCTGCACAGCTCTGCTTCTAAACCCAGCTTTTCTTCCCTTCTCCTATTCTTCTCTAGCATCTCTCTGTTCGTTTTACATTCATTAGCAGTTTGCCATCTGCTGTCTTAAGAAAGTAATAAATGAGCGTCGTGGCGAGTTTCCTGACAGGGCCAAAATCTTCATTTGCATAAGTATTTCCATCCATCTTTTGTAATTCTGCTCACTTTCATCTGCAATATGTTCTGACTCCTTATGTTTCTGTACATACCTCCCTAACCACTGTGCTGACACTGAGACAGGTGCCTATAAAAAACATCACAGTGAGATTTCAGGTCTGTCTGTCCTTTTGGAGCAGAGCTACTTACAGCAAAAGGAGAGACCTTCACACCACGTTGACATCATCCCGGGCCCTGTACCCTAACCTTGCCCCTTGTCTTGAGCAGGGCTTTCTTGGTTTCCTAGGACAACCAAACAGAATGGTGTCAGATGGCTTTTTCCATTGGTGCTGCTGATATTAAGATTAGGTATGTAAAGTAAATGCTGGAATGGCATCATGCAGCAGGGGACAGCGATCCCATTCCATAATGCCTGAAGGGCACACCAGAGTGCAAGATTGCTTCCCTCCTGGCCTTCTTTCTGCCTATCAGTGATTTCTCCACTGAAGAGCAGCAGTAGGTTATGATGGACCAGAATATTTCAGCATCCATCACAAGTCTCCTCAAAGCTGTAGAGGTAGAAATTAGTTTTTAGGGGCAGATTTCACATAAGGTGCATGAGGAATGGGTGAGAATCAATGGTAGCTTTCAGAAGTGCAGTGAATGATGCTCCATTGGGTGGGCAAAGACTTGCACAGTGGGCAGACTCTGGTCATCTCCTGCACTGCTGCTTCTAAACTATTCCCACAACCTGGGAAGCAAAATTCATGACCCACGGGTGAAGAGATGAATTAGGAACACGAGCACAGATAACCTGTGTGATATTAACCATATGCCACTTGGTAAGAAAAAAACTTCTGAAGACTGGACAAGATCAAATAGGAGTGTATAAAACATTGTGAGACAGACAGCTGGGTGATTTTCTGATCTTTTCTTTTTTTCCCTTCTGACAAATAGTTATGTTCTTAAAAAATGCAGTTTCAGAACTTTTTGTGAATCAGTAAATAGTTACAGCTGGGGAAAAAAAAATGAGAGAGAGAGAGAAGAAACAAGCCAAGTTAAAGGAAAATACTTTCATTCCAACTTTTTCCAGAGTCATGGTTTTGTTTTGAAACCTGGCTATAAATCACCATTGCAGGGAAGAATAAAAAGTGCAAGGTTTGTTGTGATGAGTTTTTTTTATTGTGTGTTTGCTTATTTGTTCCTGTTTTCCTTTCCTGTTGTTGCTGCTTGTCCTTTGACTCTGTTGAAGAAGAAGGGAAGTCATTTACATCCCTTGAGCTACCAGAAGTAACTCTTGTCTTGGTGTCTTGTCCAGAATGTCTGCTTGGAAGATCTTCACAGGCAGAGTGAAGATGACAGGTTGCTTTGCCTGTGCCCAAGCAAAGCCCTCTCCCTTGGAGGAATGTAGAAGATCCCTGGTGCAGTTCAGCCCACCCTTTTGTAGGCAGCAGCTTATGCCCTTCTCCAAAATTCAGTTACTTGAGCTGTGCTTGGAGGCAGCAGCCACCTCTGCCCCCCTCCATCGCTCAAGGCACGTTTAACCTAATGACAACTCTGGAAACAGCCAAAATCAATACAATCTCAGTGTCTAAATCTAATCACAGTTATAAAGCCTAAGAAACAACAGAGCTGAACGAGTTTCAGTGTGGAGTCTGAGTTTGACTTTAACCCCATAGGCTTCAGGAATGATCGAGTGTGTTGCAGATACTTGGAAAAGCATCAGAAAACCAGGGAATGACTCCCCAGCACCCCTTTTTCATCAGAAAGAGCAAGATGAAGCCAGCAAACACTAAGTGCAATGCCTGGCATGTGCTACCATTGCCTACTTTGAGATCTTTCATTGGCTACTTGAGATCTTCTCTGTGCTGGAGATCCTGAAGGACACTACAAACATTAATGGGGTTAGGTACTACCTCCTCTATTCTCAGCTTCAGCCAAAAGGATGAGTGTTGGAGATGCAGAGATTTGGTGGGGAAGTAAACATTGAGAAACACGTCTTTTGAGGGGGAAAATCTGGGGACAAACCACTCAGAGGTTGAGCAAGGAGGGACTTGAAAGCAGATGTCACCAGAAAAGCCAATCCAAGGAAATGGGGAAGTAAAAGAGTTTTTCTATGATTGAGAACTGTCCCAGAGGTCCCTTACAGCCTCAACCAGTTCAGGTCCATATAATCCAGTTGTCTGAGAGGTCAGATGTTGGAAATCATGTCCTTAGAGATCAAGACCAAATGAGTGTGTCCTGCAGAGAGAGGGACACAGATCTTTATAAACTGAACAGTTCTGTCTGGATTTGAACAGCTTACCTTCTATGCGTCAGGCAGGCACTGCTGGCTGAAGACCCATGGAAAGAGAGGTTCAGGGATGGTAAGGATGCAAAAAGAACAGCTGAGTATTTCTTCTGGTGAGCTGTTTGTAGAGGAAGCTTGGAAACAATGAAACATGCAAAAAATAAAAATAAAAAATGCTGGTTCTGTCCTTGCAGGGAGACAGAATTTGTGTGGGAAATGACCTCTGATGGGTAAGAGGTAAGAGAGCATCAAGGCGAGGAATGAGTGTGATAATACGCGTGCAGAGCTGGCAGAGATGGGCAGTCTCACTGGTGGATGTCCTTGGAGGTTCTGTGAATTTTTGCTGTCATACTCATTCCTGTTCAGCTGCTTCCATTTCCACCTCAGAAAATTCAGAAAGTTTGCCACAGAAAAAAATGCTTTTATTTTCCTTAAGGTGTAAGACATTGAGGCTGAAGTTAAACCACGTGTCTGTTGGTCAAACGGAGCTTTGTTCATAGAGGAATCGTATTATGAGAAGCAAAAATACTCAAGCATTTTCCAGTAGCTCACCCTGAGATGCTGCAGCTCACTCATGTAGCATTAGAGACACATGCCTGGTGTCAGGATCCTTCCCACCATCAGCTCTCAGGTGCTACCACAGACATTCATGCTATGCACCAAAATCAGCATTCCCCTCCTCTGAGCACCTGAGGAATGGATCTGAATAAGAAATGCTCTCCCTCCCCATCCATGAAGTGCTTGGTTCTGTGATAGCTGATAAACAACAGAGGTTTTCAGTGCTCACAGCTTTTTGCTGCTTCTGCAAACTTCAGAAGAGCACTTTTCATTCATTTTAGGAGCACTCGTAGCAACGTTTGATTTCAGCTTGAACCACAGCTTTCCTTGTAATGGAACCTCTGACATCTGTAGCTCAGTTTTTGTCTGCAAGGACTTTGAAACACTTTCTTCAGATTATCCACGCTGGCATGTTTGAATTTCAAAATATAGCACTGGGGTAAAAGGTGGCATGGCCATGAGATAACAGCCTTATAAAATTCTCCTTTTTTCAGGCTTTCGGGCACAGTCACACCTTCAAACCCCCTCGGTTACAAACCACAGGTCAGAGCCATCTCTGCGTTAGCACA